>NC_047104.1:56316117-56650145 GCF_902500255.1 Thalassophryne amazonica
TTTGTATACATGTTTTTCATATATTATGTGAAAGCGAGTGAGAAATAAACACTTCTACAACTGAAAATGCTGTTTTTGAAACCTAATAACATCTCTGAACTAATTTACAAAACATTTCACGGACATTAGCATGGTGACGTCACAGGCCGGTAGCTAACTGCAATGCTCTGTTTCGTATGTGTGTAAATAGATCCTTTTTGTCATATATTATGTAAAAGCTACATCACACTTATAAAACTGAAAACACTGTTTTTGTAACCTGATAACACCTTTAGAGCCATACTCCCTCAGGGACATTGAAGTTTGAGCAGCATTGTAAAGCAGCACACAGGGTAAAAAGCATACAGAGTATCAGAAGTGAAAGTTTAAAAAAACGTTTACACATATAAATATAAATACCGGCTACTACTATATAAATACCGGCTACCACTGTTCCTCTCCTTCCCGTCCTCTGTCTTCCTGTTACTCCTCCCTTCCCCTGAGTGAGGATTTGTACAAGCCTGTGGCCTGAGGGACAAAGATGTTATTCAGTATCTGCAAATGCACAGAGGATACTCTACAAATATTCCTTAATTTGCACAACTTCCACACTTAAAATGTAAATATTGTTTTTGATTGTTTGATTGATTGATAGTGGGGCTTCACTGAACATGCACAAATTGTACATAGACAGTAGGATCTTAATAATTAATTAAACAACTGCAAATTATAAAGAACACAATTCTCATATGGCCAAGGGTATTTTAGCATTGCGTGTTTTTGTTTTGTTTTTGTTTTTTGAAAGCTCATGCCTTCTTAAGAGGCAGATGTGTTGCTACAGAATTTAGGGGCCTTGTGGATCTGATCCCATCCTCTTGTTTTCTTCAAAGTGAGCTTGACGATCTTCAAATCTGAAATTAGTTTTAGCAAGCCAAGTGTGTGTCAGCTCGTGTGGGTTTATGTACCTGCCCACTGCCCATCCAAAGGAGGTGCCACCATGTTGTTTCAGCCAAACAATGCTCACTTGCAAGCTGTAGCGAGAGAAGAACCTTCCAGAAGGACAACCATCTCTGTATGATAGAGTGGCCAGATGGAAGCCACTCCTTAGAAAAAGACACATGGCATCCTGACTGGAGTTTGTCAAAAGGCATCTAAGGGACTCTCACACCATGAGATACAAAATTCTCTGGTCTGACGAGACAAAGATTCAACTCGTTGGCATGAATGCCAGGCATCTTGCTTGAAGGAAACCAGGCACCATCCCTCCAGTGAAGCATGGTTGTGGCAGCATCATGTTGTGGGAATGTTTTCAGTGGCAGGAACTGGGAGACTAGTTAGGATTGAGGGAAAGATGAATGCAGCAATGTACAGAGACATCCTGGATGAAAACCTGCTCCAGAGCGCTCTTGACCTCACACTGGACGATAGTTCATCTTTCAGCAGGACAATAACCCTAAGCACACAGCCAAGATATCAAAGGAGTGGCTTCAGGTCAACTCTGTGAATGTCCTTGAGTGGCCCAGCCAGAGCCCAGACCTGAATCTGATTGAACATCTCTGTCAAGATCTGAAAATGGTTGTGCACCGACGCACCCCATCCAACCTGATGGATCTTGAGAGGTGCTGCAAAGAGGAATGGACAAAACTGCCCAAAGATAGGTGCACCAAGGTTGTGGCATCATATTCAGGAAGGGTTGAAGTTGTAATTGCTGCCAAAGGTGCATCAACAAAGTTTTGAGCAAAAGATGTGTATACTTATGTACATGTGATTTCTTTTTTTTTTTCTTTTTTTTTTATATATATAAATTTGCGTATAATTTGAGTAAAATTTCAAGGGAAAAATAAATTTTCTCCATTTACTGTTTTGCAGTTGTGAATCTCGCACCATCTCATGGTCCGCAATAGGTCAGTTTCAGCAGAGTTCCGGTTCAGCGCAAAATATAAACAAACCTTGTGAAACAACGGAGCACAGTAGAAGTCCATCACAGGTGCTGCACCTCCTCTAGATAACCCTCTCAACTTGGGAGAATGTGTCATCGTCATAATAGCCTGTGAACTCACCGGATCAACGCCATCCACATTCTCGCTAGCCATTTTTAACATGCACTGTGAGACACTGGAACTCTGCTGGCACCATGGTGCATCCTGGGAAGTGTAAGGGGGCACCAGGGGGATTATGGGAAACATTAAAATACTGAATTTTGGAATAAGGCTATAACATAACAAAATGTGGAAGTGCTGCTCTGTGACTGTTGTCTGACGTTTTCAGACCACACCTCAACGCTTTTCGGATGTGGGTCGATTTGTCATTCGGACTCCATTTGGCCCCATGTGTGACGGGGGTCTTAATAATCAAAATGTAATCAACTAATCCTTGATAATGTGACTATCATCTGATTACCCACTTTGTACAATGTAATCTGGTTTAATTATAGTTGCTTAACTTTTGTAATCTATTCACGTAATCCTATTTACATGTAAATTGTTACTACCCAACCCTACAAATTAGCTGAACACCACTGGCAATTATGTAGGGAGCAGTTTTTTTTTCAGGTTTTTATTGATGTCCAACAAAATACAGCATTTATTTCACTCTGCTGTATGGCTACAGTGATGCTAAAGACAAATGTTACAGCAAAAACATGTTTTCCACATCTGGATTTGGTTGAGGGTTGACCATGGATGGACCTCCACTCGCTGAACGGCAAATGAGGAACAGAGAGCCAAAATGATTGAACTGTCATTGATGAAATTGCAATTTCCATCCGACTGCAGCTCTGACTGAGGTTCATGTACAATTTATAGAAAAATCTGCCTGGTACCAGTTAGCACTGAGAGGGCACACTTATTTAGACATGAAATTGATCACATCAATTTTCTCATTGCAGTATAACCAGACTTCAGTGGAAACAATGATGGTGTACAATCAGAACAACATAAAAAAATCTGGATGCAATAATTGAAGATACAGTTACACTTAATATGTTTCATCTGTGTAACACAAACCTCAGCACTCACTTTACATTGGCTGGTGCCTTGGCCTACATGAAAAATACCGAAATTGGTTCGGAAAGGGCTTTCGGAAGACAGACATCAGGGGTTCTGAACTTTACCCTGAACTTGCAGCATGGGTAAAATGCTACGCTCATATTTTTGAATTTGACACTGATGTGCTTGAAAGAGCGGCTCTGTATTTTCCATCATCATACACCCTCGTGCTGCCACACAAGACCCACTGAAAAGTTCACAGTTCAAACTGTGTACAGAACCGTGAAGAAAAATCCCAACCCATCTCTTTTTTGTTTTTTTTTTAAAGAAGAATAAGAACAAATCTAACTGTCAGCTCAGTTAGGATTATTCCACCACGGTTGGCTCCCCGACTTCCCCGCCATAATCCAGCCAAAAAAACTCTTGGTAAAGCCTTTCAAAACAATTTATGCAAACAAAAATCAAGCACAGCTATTTGTATTGGCACACCGTTTCAGTAAACCAGACTGAATGAAGACCAGATGGGCCAGTGCCATTCTATGTCGAAGTGGTGCAACACTAGAGGCAGACCAACCCACTGCCGACTGTAACGGAGACTATGCCAATATTTCAATCAATTCTCATCACATTTCTCATCTGGGCGTGCAAAACAGGCTGCATTTCCACAAAGATGTATAAAACCACAAGGAAAAAAAAAAATTCTGAAGCAGACCCTTAAAACCAATTTGTGCAAAAGCTGAAAACAGCTCATTTCTACTTCCTGAATCAGCATGCACCCAGAGGCAGAAATTTTGCATTCACTTTGAATCCAATCACAATATATATGATTCCCTCACTATTCTCCTCATTGCAGACACTCAGCTTAAGAGAACCTTACAGTATAATACTGGTTCACTACCATACTGCTTGTATTAGTTGATGGAAATTCAAGACATGTTTAGTAAAATTAGAAATGTTCATGCATCTATTCTCCAACTTCTCCAAAGAAAAATGACTGTAAAAGTGATGATTTGGATTAAAAGGTATCCTTACATTTAGTTTTTCCAATGACCTATGGGCTTTGAACCTTTAGGCACTATGTGGACAAATGGTCATAATTCCTAAATGTTAGGTAAATGTTTGATTCCACCCCTTGAATTAAAACTTGAAGTCTCCATTACAAGCACAAATTGATAGTTTCATTTCAGCTCCATTCTGCTGCTGTCAGGTCAGGTCTCTGAGCATACAGAGCCATCTTGGGTTCCAGCAACCACACAGGTACACAGCTGGTCTATCCCCACCTCTCAAAAGTAACTATCTCTAAGCCAGTCAGGTTGGGTACAGAAGCCAAATTACAAAAATGATGTCAACGTACACCTACTTATGGGCCTACTTTTTTCACTCACTGTGATCACATTTGACTGGGATGTTGATTTTTGTCTTGCTCAGCTGCTGTATATAGCTGTTTCTTTTGATTGATTTATTTTTTTTAGTGTATGCATTGTGAAGCACTTTAAAGCTGTTGTTCTCCTTTTGGCTGCTCCCATTTGAATAAGGTCAACACAGCAGAACCAGCACAGATCCCCATGGGTATTTAACACTACTTTTACTCTGGATGCTCCTTCTGACACAACTCCAGTTTTACCTGGAGAAACACACACAACCCCTGGTCTTCTAAAGAGGTCTCCCATCCAAGTACTAACCAGGACCCACTCTTCTTAGCTTCAGAGATCTGACAGGATCAGGCTAACACAAAGTAGATTGGCTGCGTTTAAATCTTTTTGTACAAAAAATGTTTTATACATATTATGATTATTATTATTATTATTAGTAGTAGTAGTAGTAGTAGTAGTAGTAGTAGTAGCAGTAATGAACAGTTTTTCACTTACCTTAAAATATACTGCAGGTGACTGGTGTCACTGTGGACCATTTCTTCACTTATACTTCAATTCTAGTCATTCCAGCATGGGGGCTTAGTGGTTAGCACTGATGCCTCAGCAAGAAGGTTGTGGGATAGCTTCCTGCCCTTTCTATGTGGAGTTTGCCTGGGTTTCCTCCGGGCACTCCGGTTTCCTCCCACAATCAAAAACATGCTGTGGAACATCTACCAGGGACAGCAGATGGAAATTAGCAAATGGCTGTAATCTGACTTTTTTATGTCACTGTATGGTGATGTACATGAAGTTGTACTGTCCCTTCACAAACAAATAAATTCTGGAATTTCAGTGTGAAGTCTATCTAAGAGAGCATCTTAAACAGCTGCACCTTATTTACATGGCTGATGCATGGTGGACATGGAACAGTCTGTTAGCAAGTGACCAGTGGATTAACAAGCATCAATCCAACTGTAATAGCACTCACTATACTTCCAACGTTGTCTTTTCTTGCCTAATTCCATGTATGTGCATCATGTGTGCAAATTTGTGTCCTAGCCAGAAACGCTCACACTTGTCAATGAACCGTTTTAACTATTAAGTGCAAGCACTTGGTGCACTTATGTCTTAACAGCAATGGCAGGTGCACATCTCATTTGTTGTTTGGAAGTTACTTTCACCAACTCCTTTGTGCCCAGAAACCAGGTTAACACTAACATTTTCAGTGTGAAAATAGCTGTGTGTAGTGAAACACACCCCAAATGGACTTGCTGTACTTGCCATAGACTTTCAACACAGGTCTTGAAGAGTGAACGCGAGAGTGAATAGGTATCTGTTGGTGTGTCCAGGGTCTACTCTGCTTCCCAACGAATGTACGCTGTGATCAACCCTGGCCCTAAATATCACTCAGGACCTTGCAAATACAAACATGTTCGAAAAGACATAACTCACATATGTCACCCTGTGGACAATAATTACTGAAGCAAACAAACTTTTAATGCTGCATAAAACTTGCAGACAGTGTTGGTTTAAATATGTGAATTGTAATGTTGTGTACTTTTTGTCGAATTGTTCGTTTAACTGCTGGTGACCTTTTGCCTAAAGTTCAAAATAGCACCACAAACCAAACTATTTCTCCTGCAGCGCATATGGATATGTATAAAAGCCAAGACAACGGCACGTCATGACCCCTTTCGTGTCGACAGCAGTGACTTTGGTGGGGCCAGTAATTGGATTGACAGTAATATGAACTGTCTTTCTTCTTCCCAGGGATCTAGAGATGGGCCACAAAGCTGCCGGGGATTTAGCAGCTGCCATCACATGAAAACCATGTAACTACAGTTTGCCTCATCTTCCTCTTTCTTGTTTGATTTGAAGGCTGACAAGATCATTTATGAGTGGAGTGAATTTCTTGACCCTTGGGGTGATTTCAAAACTGGTCAACTGCCAATATGTGATTTCCAAAATGTAGTATGGTTGTGCTAGTGGAAAAGAGGCTTCCATTTATCATTAAATGGAAGCCTCTTTTTGTTTCTCAATACATGTATTTACCAAACACCAGCACTTTGCTGCTGCTGGCCACCAGCCTTGATGGAAAGCTCCATTTGAAATTGGCATCCATCTCGGTGAAACCACACACACACATACAAACATGCTAATGAGAATGTCGCTTGCACGCAACCAACAATCTACCCATTGTGGATTGACAGAAATCACATATTTCCATTAAAATGTGAATGTTTGACTCACATGATGCCCCTGCTGTAGCGGTGACACGCCCACAACAGACACATACGCACCACTTTCCAACAAAAACACATAGAGACAAAGAGCCCAAGGGTCAAAGATAAAACACAATGCATGGATCCCACAACCTCACCTGGATTCACACATCTGCAGACACCCCGGGGAGACAATAGGCACACATTCCTCCCACTCTTTCTTCATCTCTCTATCAGACACAAGTCAAGGCTCCCTCCTTGAGCAGTAATTTCCTGGAGTCACTGCCAGCGCTCACTCTCTCGGTGACAAGCTACAAATCCCTGACACCGCCACTGATGATAGCTTTACTGTAGAGCCTCAAGGGGAATCTGCCAGCCTGCACACACAAACAACACACACTCTGTTTTTCTTCATCCCTCTCCTTCTTCCTCTCTGCCGTTTCCCCATGAGCCCCATGGGCCTCTGGGATATGCAACTCCAAACACAAAATGCCTTGGGTTTGTTTGAGTTAAACATGTGACTACAAGCAATCAAAGCAATGAGGATACAAATAGAAAAACAACTGTGGCTGTCCATTCATGTTCAGGTTTAGGGTTAAATTGGAGGTTGGGGTTGGGTGGCGAAGTTAAATGTGTCAATGTGCATGTAATTATCAGGTTTAAGAGTGTTATTTTCAAAATATATTCCAGTATACTGAATCCAGTATGCTACAATTTATGTGTTATGTGTGATTACTTTTAGTTACTTTTGTATTACCCTATATACAGTTGTATGCTAAAGTTTGGGCACCCCTAATAATTTTTATGATTTTCCTTTATAAATCGTTGGTTGTCTGGATCAGAAATTTCAGTTAAATATATCATATAGCAGATGAACACACTGATATTTGAGAAGTGAAATGAAGTTTCGAGTATTTACAATAATTATTGTAAATAATTATTGTAAATACTATTGATCTAGTATGCAATAATTATTTAAACAAAATTAGACAGGTGCATACATTTGGGCACCCTTGTCATTTTATTAATCTGAATACATTTAGCACTAATTATTGGAACACAAAATTGGTTTGGTAAGGTCATTGACCCTTGACCTCCTTACACAGGTGAATCCAATCATGAGAAAGGGTATTTAAAGTGGCCATCTGCAAATGTTTCCCCTCCTTGCATCACTTCTAATGAGTGGCAACATGGGAGCCTCTAAATAAGTCTCAAATGACCTGAAAACAAAGACTGTTCAACATCATATCTCAGCGATTTCAGCTGTCAGTTTCCACTGTGAGGAACAAAGTGACGAAATGGAAGACGGCAGGCACAGTACTAGTTAAGGCCTTAAGTGGCAGGCCAAGAAAAATCTCAGATAAGCTGAAGCAAAAGATGGTGAGAACAGTCATAGTCAACCCACAGACCTGCTCCAAAGACCTACAACATGATCTTACTGCGGTGTCTCTGTGCATCGTTCCATTATACAGCGCACTTTGCACAAAGAGATGCTGTATGATGCTGTAATGCAGAGGAAGCCTTTTCTGTCTGCCACAAACAGAGTTGCTTGAGGTATGTTAAAGCACATTTGGACAAGCCAGCTTCATTTTGGAATAAGGTGCTGTGGACTGATAAAACTAAAATTAAGTTATTTGGACATAACAAGGGGCAGTATGCATGGCTGAAAAAGAACACAGCATTCCAAGAAAAATGCTTGCTACCGACAGTAAAATTTGGAGGTGGTTCCATCATGCTGTGTGGCTAGTGCATGTACTGGGAATCTTGTTAAAGTTGAGGGTCACATGGTTTCCAGTCAGTATCAGCAGATTCTTGAGAACAATGTTCATAAATCAGTGACAAAGTTGAAGTTGCGCTGAGGCTGGATCTTTCAACAAGACAACGACCCTAAACACTGCTCAAAATCTTCTAAGGCATTCATGCAGAGGAACAAGTACAACATTCAAGAATGGCCATCTCAGCCCCCAGACCTTAATATTATTGAAAATCTGTGGTGTGATTTTTTAAGCGGGCTGTCCCTGCTCAGAAACCAACAACCCTGAGATGTTTTGTAAAGAAGAATGGTCCAAAATACCTTCAACCAGAATCCATACTCTCACTGGAAGCTATAGGAAGCGTTTAGAGGCTGTTATTTCTGCAAAAGGAGGATCTACTAAATATTGGTGTATTTTTTCTGTTGGGGTGCCCAAATTTATGCACCTGCCTAATTTTGTTTAAAGAATTATTGCACACTTTCTGTAAATCCTACAAACTTCATTTCACTTCTCAAGTATCACTGTTTGTCTGCTATATGATATATTTAACTGAAATTGCTGATCCAAACAATCAATGATTTATAAAAGAAAATCATGGAAATCACCAGGGGTGCACAAACATTTTCATACAACTGTACTTCTAAAGTTTGAGTCCTTTTAACCTTTAGGTATTTTGGAATTTTGTGTAATATGGCATAATTTGAACATTCACTTTTGTTTACCTACATGGTCCTGAGACTCATTGGTGTTTATCCACAGATTCCACAGCGTGAAGCAGATGAGAGTCTACAACGTCACGTAAATGGGACGCCAGTCTGTTGTCGATTACATCCTCAACCAAGGCATTCAGAGCTGGTGAACTGGGAGAATGCAGATGAAGTGTCTTGTCCAAGGACACAGACAAGTAGCATGGCTAAAAATTTAATCCAAGTCTACATATTATACCCAAAGTCTTTATCCCACTGGTCTACATGGTTATGTTAAAGCAGTATTTAAGAAAGGTTCATTGTCAGCAAAATAAAGCCAAAACAGGTGCTTACATTACATCCGGAAAGTATTCACAGCACTTCACTTTTTTCACATTTTGTTATGTTACAGCCTTATTCCAAAATGGATGAAATTCATTTTTTTCCTCAAAATTCTACACACAATACCCCATAATGACAGTGTTTTTGTGAGATTTTTGCAAATTTATGAAGAATAAAAAACTAAGAAATCATGTGTACATAAGAATTCACAGCCTTTGCCACGAAGCTCAGTGTGGAGCTCAGGTGCATCCTGTTTTCACTGATCATCTGTGAGATGTTTCTACAGCGTAATTGGAGTCCACTGGGGGTAAATTCAGTTAATTGGACATGATATTGAAAGGCACACACCTGTCTACATATAAGGTCCCACAGTTGACAGTGCCACAGTACAAGCCAAGCATGAAGTCAAAGGAATTGTCTGTAGACTTTCGAGACAGGATTGTCTCGATTCCAAATCTGAGGAAGGGAATAGAAACATTTCTGCTGTTTTGATGGTCCCAATGAGCACAGTGGCCTCTAACATCTATAAATGAAAGATAAATGCAGCAATGTGCAGAGACATCCTGGATGAAACCCTGCTCCAAAGCATTCTTGACCTTCATCTTTCAGCAGGACAGTGACCCTAAGCACACAGCCAAGATATTCAGGACAACTCTGTGAATGTCCTTGAGTGACCCAGCCAGAGCCCAGACCTGAATCCGATTGAACATCTCTAGAAAGATCTGAAAATGGCTGTGCACCAACTCTTCCCACCCTGATGGAACTTGAGAGGTGCTGGAAAGAGGAATGGGCAAAACTGCCAAAAAATAGGTGCACCAAGCGTGTGGCATCATATTCAAGAAGACTTAAGGTTATAATTGCTGCCAAAGGTTCATCAACAAAGTACTGAGCAAAGGATGTGAATACTTACGTGCATGTGAATTCTTAGTTTTTTTTATTATTATTATTTTTAATAAATTTGCTAAAATTAAAAAAAAAAAACTTTGTTGATGTCGTCATTATGGGGTGTTGTGAGTAGAATTTTGAGGGGAAAAATTAATTTACTCCATGTTATAATAAGGCTGTAACATAAAATGTGGAAAAAAAGTGAAGCGCTGTGAATAATTTCCAGATGCACTGTACGCACGTTTTTGTACAAAGTGATGAAGAATATTCACAAATTGTTCAAATACAACAAGCCTGAGCAAAGGTTGTTTTTTTTTTTTTTAATTTCCCATACAATGCACATTAGTGTGTAAACTTGCACTTTGCACACTTTCTCCAGTCACAGCCAGAAAATAATTTTAAAGTTGTCTGAGTATCTTGATGACTTAACTCACGAGCATCCTTGCATATTCACAAGGTTTTTGAGAACTAACTCCCACAGATTTGCCATGTAGTACTCTATGGTGTGTATTTCTTTATGATTGATGTAAAATAGTTCCAAGACAAATTCAGTGACCTGGAAATATTCTTGTATCCATATCCTTACTTTTGTGAAGAGAATGTAATGTAAATGTGGTGGTTTGCATTTAACATAATATTTATATTTAGTTTTTCAAATTACTTATGGGCTCTGAAAACAGAAGGACTACTTACAAAAATAGCTCTAATTCCAAAATTGTCCAAGACATATTTTTTTGTGAAAGCTCTTCAATTAGTGACTTTGTTAGCCTTTGTTTGGAGGAAAGGCTGACTGACCTTCACTTTGCAGATGGCTCTGTGACCTTTGTGGAATCAATGGACACCCTGACTGATCCTGACACTTACGAAGCTGAGTAAGGAATCAGAGTTTCTGGGTTTGCAACAGTCCTGGACAAAGAATAATGTCCAGGCTTTCAGTGACTCCCTACATTCTGCCATTAGACTTTTATCTGTATGCAGTGAATTTGTTGAACTTGTAGAGATATTCACTTATCTGGTGGCATTCATGTTTCCAGGTCCTCAGTGTTTTGGATCAAGAGACACCTGTAAAGAGCTTATGAACTCATGAGATTGTGGCAGTGTTGTTTTGTGATACTGATACCTTTGCAGGAGAACAAAAGTCCAAGTCTTTATGGACCTGGTGCTGTCTGTCTTACAATATGTTTGTGAAACTTGGAGAATAACTAGTGATCTAAGGTGACGACTGGATGTCTTTGGCTCTGTGTCTCTTTGGAGAATCCTTGGGTGCCAGTGGAATGACTGTGTCAAAGGAATGGTTCTGTATGAAGACTTAGATGAGAAGTACTACTTACCCAAGTGGCTGCAAAAGGTCAAGGGGATGCTATTGTTTCAACTGTTTGAGCCAAACAAATGGTTACTTTTGTGAGGTGAGCATGGATCAGTTTTCTACAAGAAAAAAATAAATAAATAAGGTGTGTCACTGTCCAATTACTTATGGACCTGAATGTATATAGTTGTTCTTTTTTCCACTACACCACATTGACATATTGAGATTGTCATTCTGTTTATCCTCTCTCTGTTTCATGATGCTTTATTATGTCCCTGTTCTAATTATCCACCAGCCTGGAGATGTTTGTTTTGGCATTAACCGGCCACCACTGTGACCGCATCCACCATTGCTCTATTATTCTCATTTGAATATTTATTATTACTTTTCTTTCTGTTTTTGGATAATTTATCAGCACTAATAATGCTGTTCATGAGGGACATTTGTGTGCTTACAGTGCATATGTATGTGAGCAATAATTCCAGATCATTCGTGCCTTTGGATTTATTGGCGTATACCAATTTGGCTTTAATGAGATCACACACCTGCAGGTAGGTTGCTGTTTTATCCCTTGCTCATTTCGGGGTTGTCTCACTCGCTGTCTGTCTGCCCTCATTAACATTTCATACCCGCCCCCAATCTGATGAAAAAGCAGAAAGGCTTTGTGTGGTTCATTAAGTCAGCATAAGAAATATATTAAGAGCAGGAGAAAGGGCCTGGGAAGTAGTGAGTGTTGACTGAACCTTTCCATTTTTTTTCTTCTTATTTTCATCCAGTGACGCCACAAATGGAAGATGTGTGTATTCTGTGTCTCATTATTAAACCACAAGCATCACTTAGGGCCCCTTCACACATAGTACGAATAAGTACAAATCAGGGCGACTCACGGTGGAACAGCTCGTATGAGCGAATCACGAAATCATCAAGCCGACAGGCAGGTGTGCACGATCCCGGTGTGATGGTGCCGTGCATGTGGGAACACAGTGCGAGCAGCTGAGTAATGTGTAACCACATCATGTAGCTGCTGTGAAAAAAAAAAATACATGCCACCCACGGGATTTGAACCTGCACTTTCTAAAAACTCTGATTGCCAGCCAGAAACCACTAGCCACTAGATGTTGGACTTACATTAGCATGTTAGATCTAAAACATCTCTGACCACTCCTTCCCAACCATGTACCGTGTAAGTTCACTTTGCGAAAGGGGGGACAGGTGTGGTGGTCAAGCAACTAGTGTGCTTGTTTGCAGTGCAGAAGGTTCCTGGTTCAAGGACACACCTTCCCATTCTCCAGTAATGTGGAGTTGCATCAGAAAGTGCATCCGGTATAAAACGTGCCACATCAACATGCAGAAGCACCTCATACTGTGGCGACCCCAAGAGGAAAAGGCTGAGCTCATGTGACTATCACAATCTGATAGTCACATGAGATTTGTGAAAGTATTAAACAAGTTTTCCATTTATTATACAATATAAGTTATAGGTTTTACATATGTACAATATTAACTTGTATTTCTTGATGTCCCTCTATGCTGTGCAGTTTTCTTATTATGCCACCCCAAGTTGTTCATTAGCCCATCTGGCTGACTAGACGTTTTCTGTCCAAACCATTGGGAACTGGTTAATTCATTGACCAATATTCCTCATCCTTGTGATCCATTTAACATTTTATTGACACCTCACCTGCACCCACACAATAAGCTATGAAAATGTTCATCAAGAACATGTAAAAAAAAAAAAAAAATCAGACAGCCGATTGTCTCCAGCACACTACTCGTTACCCTCCAAAATTTTGAACTTGGTATCAGAGACATTCCTATAAGTGACCAATCAGCACACATGGTGTGTAACTTGGGGAGATCATGTACAGTAGCTTCTTTCACACATTCATGAGAACCCTGAGTTGGGCTTGGCCTAAACCAGAGGACCCGAATGTGAAAACACAAACCTCTCAATCAGTTGGAGCAGATATTAAACAGACTTTAACCTGCCACCTCATTATAAAGCCTGTGTAATGTCTGATTCAGCCCGTGGTGTGAATAGAGCAGGTCATTGTCCAGAGGATTTATTGCTAATCTTATTCCTTATGATCTTCAAGTTATCATCAGAGTGATAAGAAAATCAGCCTTCGGCTAAGTGGTGTAAAGTCATGCAGGTAGCTCAGTGAGATGAGTTGGTGTGCTGATATAGGGTTTGATTCCTGGTTATGCTGCTTGTCAGTGTTGTTGGACAAGACACTTCATCTGCATTGTCTTGGCTGTAGAAGTAACATGCAATGGACTGGCTCACCATTCAAGGGGAGTCATGGACTATGATCGACTTCACGCTATGGAATCAGGTAATAAGCACAGACACGAAGGAGCCTCGTGACCTATATAGGACTTAGTTCTAACTGATATGATAAGAACCCAGATCACAAAAATAAGATATAGACTGTTGAACAGTTAAATAAACAACAGACAAGTTTCCCATCTGAGTTTAATCTAGATGTCACATTTGACTGGGCAGATGTCCAATCAAAATTTACAATATTGAGATGGTAACCTGGGGGGAAGGGGAGTGTCAACCAAAGCCATTTCCTGGACTCACCCATGGAAAAATGTTGTTTGAAAGCTTTAGTACAGATGTCCCATTGATACACATACATTTACTTTCAACACTTTATAGAAAACGAAATTTCGCTCCTATGAAACAGTTGTCAAATGTGAGTACCGCACTCAGAAGCGTGACTGCTAACATCAGCTATGTTTTCATTCAACATTTGCACAAAAGTTTCATAATCATTTTAAAATGTCAACAAAGCAGAATAGTGAAATGACAGTGTTTCCATTAATTAATGGAATGTGACTGTTGAGTGCTGTGTTCTTGTAAAGTGAGACTGTGTAAGTCCCACTAAATATTGCCATTTTGTTTTGTTAGTTTGTTTATTTGTTTGTTTTAAATAATGGGGTACTACCCGCACCATGCACGTGACACCAAGAGTGAGGGCAACACATAATCTAATTGTCGAACAGAAGCAAGGACTCTGGACTTCTTTAAGATGATATAATAGTTACTTTTATTGCCACTTGATCTGACAGTGCTGTTTGCACCCTGTTTATGTTTTATGTGGTTTTTATTTTTGTTTTCTTGTCTTTGTTATTTGGCAGATTGGCCTAGCAAAGGGTCACCCTTCTGAATCTGGTCTGCTTGAAGTTTCTTCCTACAAAAATGACAGAGGGAGTTTTTCCTTACCACTGTCACCTATGTTCTTGCTCAGGGTGGTTGGTAGGATTAGACCTTACTCATGTGAAGCACCATGAGGTAGCTTTGTTGTAATTTGTAGGTATATAATAAATAAAGACATTGAAATTGAAATTAAATCCAATATTGCCATAACATCATCGCTTGTCATCTCAAAATGTTTAACACGTTTTCCATCCCTCTGTCCACACCTACCACTTTGTGTTTTTTAGAATGTCACATGACTCTTTCTCCATTGCCATTTTTCAAATTAAGACTTTTTGGAATTAATTGGAAAAAAAAACACCTCATGAGAGCATAAAAACTTGTCTGCAATATTTCAGCATTTATATGTTTCTTCAGTACATATGTTTCCATGTAGTGTATTTTCAGTCCTCTTCTTCAATTTGCACAGTTTGTAGAGTAAGTTTTATTATGACAAAACTTGCAAACAGGTCAACTTGTCCTTGAAGCGTAAGAGTTCTGACTGCCCTCTCGTTGGTTGGCTTTGGAACAGTTTGATACACTTTGATACACTTGCTCCACCTACACCATCTAGTTCTTCTGTAACATTGAATTTTTTTTTTTTTTTTTTTTTTTTTTTTTTCTGGTCTTCAGGCCACTCATTTATGTTTGTGTCTTGTTTGCTCTGAAGACTACCTACAGCTTTATGAACCCAGGACAGATCAACAAGTTAGAAAGTGCATTTTCTTAAAAGATGACTGGTTTCATGCAGCTTGGAAACTGAAACACCGGCCTCACTGTTGGTGTTCATCCCTGCTGTAGCTCACTGTAAGTGTGACAGATCTACACACCAGGAGCCCTCTGTCCACTTCCTTATCTCTCTGGAAATCTCTGATGGCAGATCTCCATCCCGAGACGTGGCTCTTTAGCGCCCCTCGGAGAGACAGCACGTAATCGCAAGCGCGTCTCCGGAGAGGGGTAGAGGGGTGGGGGGGTAGAGGGGGGGGTAAACAGCATTTGGGGAAGTTTGTCACAAACATCAGAGGTTTTCAACAACCCCGATGATCATATGACTCTATGTCAAGCTGGGGACACCAACCCCCCCACCACGCATCCACGCCCACGGGAGGCTGAGGGTATGTCTTTATTTATTTATTCTTTTTCTAATGTTTACATTTGTAAGATGAGCAGCCGATAAAGCTCAAAATTATTTCTCATTTCATACACCGTGAAGCAGCATCATTTCTTGCCCATCTTTCAAATGAGTATCATTCCATTAAAATGCAATCCTCGAGCCCACAGCTTCTTCTTCTCTCTCTCTCTCTCTCTCTCTCTCTCTCTCTCTCTCTCTCTCTCTCTCTCTCTCTCCTCTCAGCTCTTCAGATTTCAGCTCTGATGCATATTTTCACTCGGGTGCTCGTTGGTTAAACAAGGGCATGTATCCATTTGTTAATTGATACAATTACGCATTACGCGTAATGGTCACGTAGGTCTCCAGGCGCGCATCAATCACTGGTCGATTGACCTGCCAAAAACCCCTCTAACCGCTCCTGCTGGAGCTGCCCCTCTGTGTAATAGTGAACGATAGAAACATCATCGTCATTAACTCCGACGTGGACCTCTGTCAAAAAAGTCAGAGGCAAAGAAAGGTTGAAAATTGTTTGAGCGGAATGTTTAATTATTATTATTATTATTATTATTATTATTATTATTATTATTATTAAATGAATAGAAATGTTGCTGAATGCTGAAGAAAAACAATTTTCCAAAATTGTCTCACCCCAATTTGCTGAAATGTTCTATTCCAAAGCGCACCTTAAGAAAATGCCTGTGTCTGACGTGATTGGCAAAGACATTATTCTATCCTTGGTACCCTGCCGTTCCGGGATTACAGTGACGTCACGCTGATATCCTTGCATGGATGAATGCTAAAGAACTATAGAGCCACAAATAATAGCACAAGCAGAGTCCATATCTTGCAAGTCTTACGTTATCCTTTAAGCCTCCTTCAGCTACCACAACAACTTTTTTCCGCTTAATGATGCTTAATTTCATTTCTCACCAGCTCCTTTGGGGGGATTATTCATTCATATAAAACAATCTGCAGCTGGTGCCATCCTAAAGTCTCCCTCCTATGACTGAAGTCATCTATTATTGAGCGAAAGGCCGTGCGTGGAAATGTGTGGAAGACGGTGGATTTGAAGTAGAATTGCAATCGATCAAGGGTGAAGATTATTGCTGATGGTAACAAAAGAAGCAGCTATGTCTTTCTCGCAGTTTGGATACCCTTACAATGCAACTTCACAGGTAAGAGCATTTTACCCTCTCTTTTCTGTCTCTCACTTCGAAATTTAAGGCATTTTTCTCTCTTCGCATTTCTATTTTTATTAGTTAGAGCATCTTTTTTTTTAAACAAGAAAAAAACGCCTGACTGCTTTGTATTATTTGCGCGCCGCGCTTTCAGTGTCAAAGTAAACATCAATATTCGCGCACCCGTGTCCAATTACACTGAATTATGAATGAACTCACGTGTTTTTTTTTCTGATGACAATAGAGATGAATGTCACCTATTGCACAATACGCGCTGTAATTGGGCTGTTCATCCTGTGCGCAAACGCAAAGTTTCCACCAAAATCACTTATTCTGAGGCAAAAGAAATTGTTTCAAAGTGAAGTGAAATGATGCATTTGAGACAAACTTTTAACCCTCATGACAACATTTGAAGAAGTTCAAGTCGATGATGCGGATGAAGTAGTTTTTTGTTGTTTTCCTTCTTTGCGCAAAGTTGCACAACTTTTAAATCGACGCGTTAAACGTTCAGTGCTTTAAAAATAACATACTTCATATTTGAAATGAGGCATGAGGCATGTCATTTAGTACTTTTTACATTTATTTTAATGCTTTTGTGATTTTTAAAGCGGGTGTTAAACTGGAGACAGGCACTTTTACGCACGGATTGCGCGCAACTGAATCCATGGAAGAAAACATTAATTTTGCTTTTATTAATTTGCTTTCTCTGTAAAATGTCTTACTTTGGGTTAAAACATAAATTAAAGTAAAATCAGCTGATTCTTGAGTATATATATATATATATATATATATATATATATATATATATATATATATATATATATATATATATATCCTCACGTGTTCATCTGTTCTGAAATGAGCTACTTGTTAAGATGGATATCTTTTTTGCAACGCACCGTGTACGGTCCAGATAAGAGTCAGAGATACGCAATGATCATGTCTATCCACGATTCTCTTCATGCAGTTTTTCGTGTCGGCAAACCCCAGTACGACTTGCTGCGATTCGATTTCCAGGTCGGTCTCTGACGGGACAGGCGGCTCTCAGAGCGCCGCAGCCGCCGCCGCCGCCGCTGCCGCAGCCGCCGCATCCTTCTGCTGCCCGTCCTACGAGAACCGGCTCCTGGCGAGCAGCCGCACGGACCTGAACGCAGCGCTGGGGATGTACAGTTCTCCGTACGCAGCAGCGGCCACCGCCAGCCAGAACTACGCCAACTATTTCCCCTACGGCTCTGACACATCCGCGATCTACTCCACTCTGGTGGGCTCACTTCAGCTGAATGTGATGTGCAAAAAGAGTGTGGGAGGGAGGGAGACTGGCGCCCATCGATCAGTCGTTATTTTGATCATTATTGACGCAAACATGTGCGTCTTAATCAGTGCTCAGTGGTATTTTTTTTTCCAAATCTTAACATTAATTAAAACATGGAAAAAGTACCAATAGATTCAGGGAGTTCCTACAAAGGAGTTTTTCTTTAAATTATTTGTTATTTTATCACCTTAAAGTATTGTAGCTGTTTCAAAGTTTTGGCACTTGATTCTTCCTTTCTGTTTTTTTTTATTTTTTTTTTTTTTTTGGTGGGGGGGGGGGTGGGTGGTGGAATTTGTATTTTGCTATTCTTTTAGAATAGCACATTCAAAATAATAATAAATTTTGGGTGGTTGAGGGGGTGAATTGTATTTTTGATATGTAGAACTGCAACTTTAAATAGAAAAAAGAATATAAAAAAAATGTATTTTTCCAGTTGGGAGAATGTAAACAATAGAAGCATAAATGTGTTATTTATCTGTAATGCAACTTTTGGGCTTCTCTCCTTTTATTTAAGATTGAAAATTTGCTGTGAAATCACTTGTAGCCATATACCACAACTATAATCATGGATTATAAATAAGTTGCCAGCTGCTGTCACTCATAAAATCATTTTCTGTTTTATGGCAGCATGGGGGCGGGGGGCTGAAAATGAGCCTTGAAATCAAACTCATAATATTATGTTACCAGGTTTTAACAACCCGTTTTTCATTTGCAGAATCCACAGTATGAAATTAAGGACAGCGCAGGAACGTTACACTCTGGCATCACTCAAACTGCAAGTTATTATCCATATGATCATTCGTTGGGACAGTATCAATATGACAGGTATGATGTACTCTATGTTATTAACCTGCAAAAAATAAAAGGAATTTCAATTTAAAACTTAAATTAAATGTTTAAAAAAATCCTGCAACTGTAATGACAAATATGAAGTCACATGCACTGGAAAGATCAGATTAAAGGTCAGCATGCAACTCAAAAAACCAACATGGGTGTTTTTGGTTTTTAAGTTACCTGAACGTAAATCTAACATGTAGCTTCTATGATATAGGATCAAATTTGATGGGTAAACACATTCAAATCATGTAGTTTTAACATCACATTTAACAACGTAAAATTTAACTTGCTCAGTAAACAAAATGAAATTATGGAAAGTATTTCCATGCAAGTAAAATACGTTAACATAGCCAGAAACAATTTTGCTGAGTGACCTAAATGTAAATTTGTTGGGTCAACATGATGAATTTGCGTTACTGTTACTTAATTACCATGGCTCAGGTCAACTAGATTTGTAAGGGTTACACTTTTTTGTGTTCACTGAGCAAGTTATTTATTTTATTTATTTATTTATTTATTTTTTTTTTGAGTGCACCTGCATGGAGCAAAGTTTAGCAGATACTGTAGTCATTGCAGCATTTTCATTACTGCCATGTTTGTGTGTGTGTGTGTGTCCACTTCCAGATACAGCGCAGTCGACTTTAACAGCACAGCAAGACGAAAAAATGCAACTCGTGAAACTACCAGCACTCTGAAAACATGGCTGTACGAGCACCGCAAAAACCCCTATCCTACAAAGGGAGAGAAGATCATGTTGGCCATCATCACCAAAATGACACTCACTCAAGTGTCCACCTGGTTCGCCAACGCCAGGAGGAGGCTAAAGAAGGAGAACAAAATGACCTGGTCACCAAAGAATAAGGCCAACGATGAGAAGAAGGAAGATCTTAAGAGTGATCCAGACTGCATCACCAAAGGTAACCGCTTGTTTTGTTAAATACTAAAAATGAAGCTTTTGGGGGGGGGGGGGGGGGGGGGGGGGGGGGGGTAATGATGTGTAACAGGCAACATTTTGATCAACAGATAAGGACGTTTCATGCCTGATAAGTGCTGTTTATTTTCAGATTCCAGTGATTGCAAAGAGGAGAAGGATTTGAATCTGAGTGATCTGGATGACATAGAGGAGGACGACAAGCTAGACAGCGACTGTGAAAAGGTGCCTCCAGACGAGCACGGCCTCCACAGGCTCATGACAATATCGGGAGCATCTCAGAAGAGAGACGGCAGCTCAGAGCTGCACCTGAGTTTAACCAACACCTTCCACACTTTCCCCTGTGCCATCAAGAGCATGTCCGGCCTCCATCCTCTCCCGTCTGACTTCTTGGATCCTGTGGTGTCCAAGGTGTCGCCCTCGGCTATCCCCACAGGAACAGTGACTTTGTCAGAATTTGAACAGTCAGAAAAGCCACGGATTTGGTCCCTGGCTCGTACGGCAGCTTCTGGGGTCATACTGAGCCCTCACCACAGCTCTGAGCTGAGGACAGGCAACTCGACTGGAGACTGCCAGCTCCAGAGTGCCGGGCTATCCGGCACTTTTTCTGGACAGAGTGTGAGCATGAGGGGGCTCCAAGAATCTAACAACGTCACCATTGCTGAGAACTCCTTCCCCGAGGGCCCTCACTTGCACTCAAAAATCTATGGCTCTGGCAGCTACAGTCACAAGGGCCTCCAGCTGCACTGCTCCTCCTACGCTGCGCTCTCAGACACATGCCAGTACGCCGCGATTGAAGGTATGTCACCAAGTGAGAACCTGGCTATAACAGGATGATTTTCCACTTAGTGATGTATAGCTTAAACGCACGTTTTATCGGATATGAAGTGTCAGAGACCGACGTTGAGATGCTTTTGTGTGTTTGAAGGATTCAGCAGAAAAGTGGAGACGCAGTCATCAGATGTCAGTGAAGCCTGTGGCGCCGTGCAGGATGACAAGGTCACCACGTTTAGAGCGGTGATGAAAAGGTGAAGCAGGTAAGAGCCCGTGCAAAAACAAATGAGTGGACTCGTGCACAGGGTTTCTACAGGTCATGCACCCACCAGCAGCGGGTCAAGGTTTACTCAGGTGCAGTAAAGCTTTGGTATGATTAGAAAAGCAACAAGTTTCATCAAACAAAGATGAAATCAAGAGCTTCTCAAGCAACTTGTATTAAAGAGTGTGAAAAATCAAAACCTAAACAAAATAAATGTCATATGACAAACATTTCCTTGTAATACTAAAATATTTTGGGTGAATAATTGACAGTTTTAATAATATTTAGTTGATTTTTTTAACTACTATCCCTTTATTGATGTATTTGTGGAATTGTGTTTTGGGCTCTCACAATAGAGTTGCAACTTTTACTTTCTTGAATAAAGGTCTTATTTATTCACTCAATCACTCATCTTCAACTGGTCAATCAAATGGGGGGGGGGGGGGTCACAGGGTGGGGGGGATACTATCTGGATAGAACCTCAGTTTGTCCCAGTGCCACACATAGACACATTCACACCTGCACGCACACCTATACAGACAATTTAAGATTTCCAATCCAACCCACATGTCTTTGGATGTGGGAGGAAGTCGGAGCACTCAGAGGGAACCCACGCTAAGACAGGGACATGCAAACTCCACACAGAAAGGCCACACCTGGAAATCAAACCCATAACCTTTTTGCTGTGAGACAACAGTGCTAACCACTAATCCACCATGCTCCCCCTTGTTTATTTATTTAAAGACACACAATTCCTTGTAAAATTTGAATTACTGTTTTGTTTTTTTCTCTGATTTTTTTTTTTTTGGGGGGGGGGGGTGGTAATAACATCTGCATATTTAAAATTTGTATTGTGGTGACATTCTGAGGAAGAGAAATCATTTATGTAAATATATTGTACAGAATATCAATTGCTTCAAACCTTTTCACAGTAATTTGTTTATTTATTGTAATGGGTTTTTTCTTACATTTGAATTAATTGAAATTTAATTGTAAGTTGAGAAAAACAATGAACATGCTGCTCAAAAGTACTATATGTGTGTGTGTGTGTGTGTGTGTGTGTGTGTGTGTGTGTGTGTGTGTGTGTGTGTGTGTGTGTGTGTGTGTGTGTGTGTGTGTGTGTGTGTGTGTGTGTGTGTGTGTGTGTGTGTGTTTGATCCTTCTGTCCTACTTAATTTACTTTTTAAGTGTATAATACTTTTTTCCCTCCTTCCTTCTAGATTGCTGGAAGCTGTATCCCAATAATACCAATAATGAATAAAAGGTGACATTTATTTATGCACTGAAGGACTCACTGGCCTCGATAAGACACGTGGAAGCTCCGTGGCGCGTTGCTGCAGTGAGAGCAGCAATTCAAACTGTGGACTTGGCTTGTCTTGTTTTTTGCACAATTATGGTTTTTATGATATAAAGGACTTTATGCAAAAAAAAAAATAAAAAAAAATCTACATGCAAAGTTTCGAGAATGGCCAAATAATTGAGAGGAAAAAAGAAAGAAGAACCGGCTGCATTTGTGGGTGGCATTTGTGCAGTGTTGAAAACGTATTTATTTGTGTATTTATTATTTTGCTATGTCCTCTGTTGGTTATTTAATGTGTTTAATTTAACGGTTTGTCTCTCCTCCTTTGTTGTATGTTTGATTGTGGTTTGGTGTCGTTTTGCGTGTCGGATGTTGAGGATGTCGCGCGCGCATCTGGACATGTGTTCAAATGTAACCTGATGATGTGTTCTGGGTTCATTTTTATTATTAATAATAATAATAATAATAATACATTTTTCCTATGTTCAAGAGCTTCAATCGTCTGTGTCGTGCTTATTGTTGGAGTTAAACATCTGATTTGATTAAAAAAAAACAAAAAAAAAACGCTTGGAGGACGCGTCCTTTGATCCAGGGTGTCGCGCCCTGACGCGACGACGCGCTGGCGGGAGAGTACGTGGGTGAAATCCACAAGTCCCACGGAAGAAAGGGGACATCATCCTCGTGTTCTCGGCGTCTAATGTGAAGCGGCATCAAACACTTTGCTGCTGTTCAGTCCGAGGAACAGCAGATGAATGCTGCTTTGTCCCCTGTGGAGCGAGCCGCCGCCGCAGTAACTTAACACTGTGTTAATTAAAAGGTCATTTGTTGGATCAAACCCTGAAGAGAAATTCACATGCTCCATCAAAGTCAGTTTGATTTGGCTGTTTTATTTATTTATTTATTTATTTATTTATTACGGCCTCACTGTCCCACAGACGGCTGATGATCAGTGTGGTCCGTGATGCGCACTGACGGCACAGATACGCACACACAAAATGTTTTGATCCTCACACTTCAAACTTTTGTAATCAAATAGTTTAGCAAGAAACGACAAAGACTGCTGCTGTCTAAACACACACACACACACACACAAAAGAGAGAGAGTTTAATTGCTGCTGGGACAGAGATTGTGGCCCCTCTACTTTGGCAAATTCTCAAATATCAAACCTGACAAGTCTGCTAAAAATATTTTAATTTACGGGTCAAATGGCGCAATCAAGCAATCAAAGTTAAACTGTTTCCAGAATTTAATTAAATCAGTGACTTTTATACTGAAGTGAAAAGAATTTTGCTTTAATCAAACGTGTTTGACTGAAAATTATTTACATACACTGGAAAAAAAAACGTGGAGTGAAACTTGTTGAAAAGAATTGGGAACAGTTTCCACACAGAAATTCTCGGTCAATATCAGTGGGTTTATTCTGTTGTTATTGTCAGTAAATGTTGGATAGCATGAGTAAATTCTTCTTCAAACTGTGTCAAATCTAATAAAAGGAAGTTTTTGAAAGTCCCAGTCATTTTGCAACATATTCTCAAAATACTGCTTCCCATCCAGCTTCAGCTTCTTTCCCCCATTGCTCAAGGACATTTGGACACACAAGTGGGAAGTGAACCACAAATCTTTAAATCAATAGGTGACTGGCTCTACAAACTGAACCACAATCACTGGAAGCCAAGCAGGACTCAAAAAAGATAGGCATAAACTTTGCTTGGCAAAACTAAAATCTTTCTGCCAAAGTCAATTTTTGGGGGGAACCAGAACCAGGTGTCCATGAACCGAGGAGCTGATGGTTTAAATCCTGTTGATGTACATGAATGTTCATCAGTACAAAGGAGGGTGTGGGAATGTGATGCCTCACATTTGAGAGTCTAAAATGGGAAACCACCGCATAAAAGTTTTACTTTGTTAGATCTGCAACAATTTTGAAACAGATACAACTAATGATAAGTGAGTAACATTTACTGACAAAAGCACAAGAAAACACGCAGTTAAATTTAGAATTTATGTCTGGAATTTCTTTTATAAAGTAAGTTTCACTCCACTTTTTTAAACTTTCTTTTTTCACAGAAAATGTATGTCGGGGGGGGGGGGGGGGGGGGCATGTATAATTTTCACTATTCCGGCTGCATTCAGTGCTGCTTTGGTTTAGATGACCTTGGGCAGTGGGGCATAAGGCTCAAAATGAATAATTTGAAAAACCACCAGAATCTGAAGTCGTGAACAATGTATTTTCACTGGAAATATTTAAATAAGTCTCACATTGAATAAACACATCTAAAATATTTGTTTCAGGTGAAATGGCATAAATACACACACACACACACACACATCTTCAACCACTGAGTCCAATTAAGGCTCATGGGGGGCTGGAGCCTATCCCAGCAGTCATAGAGCACGAGGCAGGGTACACCCAGGACAGGACACCAGTTTGTCACAGGGCCACAAACAGACAAACACATTCACACCCACTCACAGACCTATGGACAATTTAAAGATTCCAATCGACCTAACCTGCATGTCTTTGGATGTGGGAGGAAACCGGAGCACCCAGAGGAAACCCATGCAAACACTGGGAGAACATGCAAACTCCACACAGGCGGGAATTGAACCCATGACCTTCTCGCTAACTACTAAGCTACTGTGCAGCCATGACATAAATAGTACTTGTTAATTTAATTTGGACCAACCTATTTCTTTTGTGTATTGCAAACTGAAGCTTACTCCAAAACTGACTCACTGGATGAACTCAATTCAATTTAGTGCAGGATTTCCCAACAATGAATTATATTACATGGATGTCTGCTGTTTGATTTGGGGTGACCTACAGTTCTTGGATGGAAATCTTGGCAAAAATATTAGTTCATCGAAGCAGTCCTTTTATTGGGGGGGGGGGGGGGGGGCGCTTTCTTAAATGATCCAAGAGTGTGAATATCTTGACCAACCAAGGCAGAGTTTGCTGTGTTGGGGTGATTTATCCCTTTGAAATATCATGTAATCAGATATGCTTGCATATCTACTGGGAATTTTAATAAGGCTTTCTGAGTTTCCTCAACTTGAATATGAGAGGAAATCCATATACTGTTTTACACAAAGTGAACAACAACAGCATCACAGGATGGATTTGATTGTAAACTTGAAATTATGCATTGACAATGTTGATTAAAATCAGGTTGGCTGCACAGCATGACTTCCCATTTACTGTGTCCAGTGTTGGACAAGTTGGGGTAAGGAACAATATCAGGTTCATCCACGTTATAGATTTTTGCAACAAGATAATTCCGGTCTCCAAGTGTCTTCAAACTTAACCTTTATTTCTAAAGTACATTTAAAATGACAGCAGTCAACCAAACTGCTGCACATAATTAAAAAATGGGCACCAAGTTACCCCCAATCATAAATAAATGAATTAAAAATAATAAAATTACAACAGGCAATAAAACAGTTAAAAGACAAAGTAAAATAAAAAGTAAAACATAATAGGAACTAATTTAATTTGATTTAATTTAATTTAATTTTATTTACAAAGTGCGAAATCACAACAACGTCACCTCAGGTGCAACGCATAAGTAAGGTCTATCCTTACCAACCCCTAGAGCAAGCACACAGGCAACAGTAAGAGGAAAAACTCCCTGTGATGCAGACCCGGTGCCACGAGGGGGCGTTTGGGGGTGACGCCCCCTCACGTCATCAACCCCGCCCCTCGGATGTGAGAGTTATCAAAAAGAAAAAGAAATACTGGAAAATATAGCAAAATATTAGTTATTCAATAATATCACGTATTTAACAAATAAACCAAATTAATTAACTAAAGTAATTAATTTTAAAGCAAACGGATATGACGTGTTGTGTTCAAGCAATTTGATAGGTTGAGGGTTGCGCTTGTCATGGAAAGCCGCGCGGAGGCGTCGCGCGTCACGACCAATTCGCTTTGGAAGCAAGACAAAGGAACACCTCCGTTTCGGCATGTCAGAGGACAAGTTTGGACATGTCCAGCTGTCCACAATTTCACAGATACTTACTGGACTGGTAAGCATTGAAAGCCAAGATAGACATGTCCAAACTTGTCCTCTGACACGCCGAAACGGAGGTGTTCCTTTGTCTCGCTTCCAAAGCGAATCGGTCGTGACGCGCGAAGCCGCTACGCAGTTTTCCATGACAAAATCTCTTGTTAAAAGTGAAATCTGCCGGAAAATGGCTGATGTCCAGCTCTTGTGATAACCAGAGAAAGAGCACACGACGGTCTCGTATCCACAGAGCCATCTATTTAGAAATGGTCCGGTGGCTTGTGCCGCATCGTCGCAGCTCGGAGCACAGCGCACCGAGCGTCCTTAAAGGGGTCCTTAAAGCTGTACTAACAGACCTTATTCTCTGTGAAGCCCGTAAAATTTTCACCGAAAGCCAGATAAATTTTTCGAATGGTTTCCAGGTGCCAGTCTCTAACAGCTTCTGAAAAAATTCTGATGGAAAAAAGTCCTTTTCATTCCGCCATTTCCAGACAATGAAAATCCGACGAGGGGGCGGGACCACTCCTTCCCAAGGCGTGCTCACAGGCGAATGACGTCACCGACAGGCGTGGAAAAACTCACGCATGCGCACAAGGGTTCAAGCATGTCTGACGTAAAAACATATGAATGAAATCCATATAGTTTTTGAAAAAAATAAAAAGGACCGTTACTTTATTGACAGACCTTGTACGTTCAAATAATAATAAAAAAAATACGGTCATCACTCTTTAATCTTAGTCAGTCTCTTACAATGGTGTAGCCTAAATACATGAGCTTTCCAGGAGCGCACCCAATTCATTACGCACGCTCAGAGGCACGTGTCCTCCAATGCGCATTTTTTTTTTGGGAGGGGGGGTGACCCCGCCCCCTGTGATAAACTCATCGCCCCCTTAATATTTTTTTTCTGGTGCCGGGCTTGCTGTGATGATATTGAGGAAGAAACCTCAAGCAGACCAGACTCAAAGGGACAGAAAGACTACAATTAATGATTTGCAAATTCTCTTCAACATATATGTTTACCAGTGTGTTACATCACCTTTCCTTCTAACAACACTCAATAAGCGTTTGGGAACTGAGGACACTAATTGTTGAAGCTTTGTAGGTGGAATTATTTCCCATTCTTGCTTGATGTACGACTTCAGTTGTTCAACAGTCTGGGTCTCCATTGACGTATTTTGCGCTTCATAATGCACCACACATTTTCAATGGGCAACAGGTCTGGACTGCAGACAGGCCAGTCTAGTACCTGCACTCTTTTACTACTAAGCCACGCTGTTGTAACATGTGCAGAATGTGGCTTGGCATTGTCTTGCTGAAATAAGCAGGGACGTCCCTGAAAAAGACATTGCTTGGATGGCAGTATGTGTTGCTCCAAAACCTGGAAGTACCTTTCAGCATTGATGGTGCCATCACAGATGTGTAAGTGCCCATGCCATGGGCGCTAACACACCCCCATACCATCACAGATGCTGGCTTTTGAACTTTGCACTGGTAACAATCTGGATAGTCTTTTTCCTCTTGTCTGGAGGACACGACATCCATGATTTCCAAAAACAATTTGAAATGTGGAGTCATCAGACCACCGCACACTTTTCCACTTTGCGTCTGTCCATTTCAAATCAGCTCGGGCCCAGAGAAGGTGGCGGCGTTTCTGGATGTTGTTGATATATGGCTTTCGCTTTGCATGGCAGAGTTTTAACTTGCACTTGTAGATGTAGCGATGAACTGTTTTAACTGACAATGGTTTTCTGAAGTGTTCCTGAGCCCACGCGGTAAGATCCTTTAAACAATGATGTCAGTTTTTAATGCAGTGCTGCCTGAGGGATCGAGCATCACGGGCATTCAATGTTGGTTTTCGGCCTTGCCGCTTACATATAGAAAGTTCTCCAGATTCTCTGAATCTTCTGATTATATTATGGGCTGTAGATGATGGAATCCCTAAATTCCTTGCAATTGAACATTGAGAAATAATGTTCTTAAACTGTTGGACTATTTTTTCACGCAGGTATTCACAAAGTGGTGATCCTCGCCTCACCTTTGCTTGTGAATGGCTGAGCCTTTTTGTGATGCTCCTTTTATACCCAATCATGACTCAGTTCCCAAACATTTATTGAGTGTTGTTAGAAGGAAAGGTGATGTAACACAGTGGTAAACATACCACTGTCCGAGCTTTTTTGAAATGTGTTGCAGGTATCCATTTCAAAATGAGCAAATATTTACACAAAAACAATAAAGTTTATCAGTTTGAACATTAAATATCTTGTCTTTGTGGTGTATTCAATTGAATATAGGTTGAAGACGATGTGCAAGTCATTGTATTCTGTTTTTATTTACATTTTACACAACGTCCCAACTTCACTGGAATTGGGGTTGTAAATAAAACTTGTATTCCGCCATTGTATACGACAGGGACGACCCCAGAGGATAGTCCTGGGAATTGAACATTGAGAAGCATTGTTCTTAAACTGTTGGACTATTTTTTCACGCAGTTGTTCACAAAGTGGTGATCCTCACCCTATCTTTGCTTATGAATGGCTGAGCCTTTTAGGGATGCTTCTTTTGTACCCAATCATTCTTTGAGCATTCATCAACTTTCCCAGTCTTTTGTTGCCCCGTCCCAACTTTTTTGAAACGTGTTACAGGCATCCATTTCAAAATGAGCAAATATTTGCACAAAAACAGCAAAGTCTATCAGTTTGAACATTTGGTGTATTCAAATGAATGTAGGTTGAATATAAACGCAACACTTTTGGTTTTGCTCCCATTTTGTATGAGATGAACTCAAAGATCTAAAGCTTTTTCCACATACACAATACCACCATTTCTCTCAAATATTGTTCATAAACCAGTCTAAATCTGTGATAGTGAGCACTTCTCCTTTGCTGAGATAATCCATCCCACCTCACAGGTGTGCCATATCAGGATGCTGATTAGACACCATGATTAGTGCACAGGTGTGCCTTAGACTGCCCACAATAAAAGGCCACTCTGAAAGGTGCAGTTTTATCACACAGCACAATGCCACAGATGTCGCAAGATTTGAGGGAACATGCAGTTGGCATGCTGACAGCAGGAATGTCAACCAGAGCTGTTGCTTGTGTATTGAATGTTCATGTCTCTACCATAAGCCGTCTCCAAAGTCGTTTCAGAGAATTTGGCAGTACATCCAACCAACCTCACAACCGCAGACCACATGTAACCACACCAGCCCAGGACCTCCACATCCAGCATGTTTACCTCCAAGATCGTCTGAGACCAGCCACTCGGACAGCTGCTGAAACAATCGGTTTGCATAACCAAAGAATTCTGCACAAACTGTCAGAAATCGTCTCAGGGAAGCTCATCTGCATGCTCGTCGTCCTCATCGGGGTCTCGACCTGACTCCAGTTCGTCGTCGTAACCGACTTGAGTGGGCAAATGCTCACATTCGCTGGCGTTTGGCACGTTGGAGAGGTGTTCTCTTCACGGATGATGCGAAGGAGATGTGTTGCACTGCATGAGGCAAATGGTGGTCACACCAGATACTGGACTGGTATCCCCCCCAATAAAACAAAAACTGCACCTTTCAGAGTGGCCTTTTATTGTGGGCAGTCTAAGGCACACCTGTGCACTAATCATGGTGTCTAATCAGCATCCTGATATGGCACACCTGTGAGGTGGGATGGATTATCTCAGCAACGGAGAAGTGCTCACTATCACAGATTTAGACTGGTTTGTGAACAATATTTGAGGGAAATGGTGATATTGTGTATGTGGAAAAAGTTTTAGATCTTTGAGTTCATCTCATACAAAATGGGAGCAAAACCAAAAGTGTTGCGTTTATATTTTTGTTGAGTATATATAAACAGAATGAAAAGTAGATCATTATGTCAAAGCAAGCTTAAATAAGTAGTAATTTCGGTGCTTTATAAATGTGTTTACACATCTTAAAACCCACAAGAAAGAGTAACAGAATTTATGTACAACCTCAAAGCACAGTAACCTTTGGTTTTCACATTCTTATAATAACCAGTAGACCCTGGTCAGAGGACCGAAGGCACCAGCTCATAAGACTGCAGCAAAACCCCTATACAACCCCTGGCAATAATTATGGAATCACCGGCCTCGGAGGATGTTCATTCAGTGGTTTAATTTTGTAGACATGACACAAAACTAAAGTCATTTCAAATGGGAACTTTCTGGCTTTAAGAAACACTACAAGAAATCAGGAAAAAAAATTGTGGCAGTCAGTAATGGTTACTTTTTTAGACCAAGCAGAGGGAAAAAAATATGGACTCACTCAATTCTGAGGAATAATTATGAATCACCCTGTAAATTTTCATCACAAAATTAACACCTGCATCAAATCAGATCTGCTCGTTAGTCTGCATCTAAAAAGGAGTGATCACACCTTGGAGAGCTGTTGCACCAAGTGGACTGACATGAATCATGGCTTCAACACGAGAGATGTCAATTGAACAAAGGAGAGGATTATCAACTCTTAAAAGAGGGTAAATCATCACGCAATGTTGCAAAAGATGTTGGTTGTTCACAGTCAGCTGTGTCTAAACTCTGGACCAAATACAAACAACATGGGAAGGTTGTTAAAGGCAAACATACTGGTAGACCAAGGAAGACATCAAAGCTCAAGACAGAAAACTTAAAGCATATGTCTCAAAAATTGAAAATGCACACAAACACAATGAGGAATGAATGGGAGGAAACTGGAGTCAACGTCTGTGACCGAACTGTAAGAAACCGCCTAAAGGAAATGGAATTTACATACAGAAAAGCTAAACGAAAGCCATCATTAACACCTAAACTGTTGTGTGGGCCGCTGAAGAGGAGGTACTGCTGGCCCACCACCACAAGATGGCGCCCTGCTTGAAGTGCGGGCTTCAAGCACGAGAGGGCGTCGGTTTTGCTGGAGGTGACAGCTGTCATTAATCAACACAAGCTGTCACCCATCACCACCACTACAAAGACCGGACTGCAACTCCACCTCCTCGCCGAGAAATCAACTACCATTCAGGTAATTTCTCTGCTGACTGACACTTTGTGTGTAATAACCTGAACTTTCTGTTGCAGCCGTTTCCTGGAGTGTGTCCTTATCTGAGGGATTGGCGTTTGGTGTGACAGCGATGGCTTCGCCTCACACCCCAACCCAGATAAGTGGTTGACCAGGAGCTGCACGAGTGTGTGTGATTGGAGGTGGAGGTTTTCCCTCCTTTACTTAATACAGACTGTGGGATTACTGAGTGTGCGAACTCACACTCATCTGGACTGTCTCTGTTCTCTGCCAGCAGTACCGGGTCTGACTGCTGAAGACAGCGGCCCCCTGGGGCGCAGGGCTTGGCGGCTCCGGTGTTCTTCAGCTCCGTTGGTGTTGGAAGCTGTGTGGGGATCCAGCTCTTCTCTCTCCAGGCGTCTTCTATCGTCGAGCCTGCCCACACGTCACTTGGTGTATGATTGACAGTCCACCATATTGTTACTGTCTGTACGTTGTTGTGCGATTCACAACATTAAATTGTTACTTTTTGGCTTATCCATTGTCCGTTCATTAACGCCCCCTGTTGTGGGTCCGTGTCACGACACTTTCACAACAGGATTTCTCGGCCAGCGTCATGGATCCCGAGGGGCGTCAACCATCGCTTGAACAGCCAATGGGAGAGTGAGGTGCACAGGCAGGAGGCGTGGTGGGTGAGCTGCAACACATCTTAACCGCCTTTGCCGCTCGGTTGGACTTAGTTACCGAGCAGAGCAGTGTTCTCAATCGCAGGATAGAGGCTCTCACCGCCCAGGTGGAAGCGCATGATCAGGGCGCTGCTGCAGCACCTCCTCCTGCTGACCGTGTGCCAGAAACAGACATTCCGCTGGTCGTTCAACGACCCCCCCCACCTTCCCCTGAAGCATACAAAAGCCCTCCGGAGCCGTACGGAGGCTGTGTGGAGATGTGCGCGGACTTCTTGATGCAGTGCTCGCTCGTCTTTTCACAGTGTCCCGTCATGTACGCGTCAGACGCCAGACGGGTGGTTTACGTTATAAACTTGCTTCGAGGAGATGCACGCGCCTGGGCTACGGCGCTTTGGGAGCAGAATTCACGGCTCCTAACGGTTTATACTGAGTTTGTGAGGGAGTTCCGACAGGTGTTCGACCACCCTCATAGAGGCGAGACCGCTTCAAGTGTGCTGCTGTCGATAAGACAGGGGTGTCGGAGCGCAGCAAAGTATGCAGTCGACTTCCGCATCGCGGCAGCGCGAGCCGGCTGGAATGCTGTTGCGCTCCGCACCGCCTTTGTAAACGGACTGTCTCTGGTCCTCAAGGAGCACCTGGTGGCGAAGGACGAGCCGCGGGATTTAGATGGGCTTATCGACCTGGTTATACGGTTAGACAACCGATTAACAGAACACCGACGGGAGCGAGATGAAGGGCGTGGTCAGGCACAAGCCGTCCCTCTTCCTCCCGGGTCTGAAAGGGAGCCGACTTCCCCACGCTCCACTGCCAGGGCTCTCCACGTGACAACAGCTCCCCCTGCTGACATTGCTATGGAAACGAGCAGGGCCAAAAAACGATCAGATCAGAGACAAAGGAGGCTGATCCGTGGAGAGTGTTTTCTCTGTAGCTCAACTGAGCACACACAGAGAGAATGCCCCAAACGATCAAAACAGCAGCACTTGTCCTTAGAGACTGGGCTAAGGGTGGGTCACAATACCCACGCGGGGAGACCCCGTAAATCTGCACGAATCCCAGTCACGATCCTGAGTGAGGATTTAACCCTTCACGCCCCAGCACTGGTGGACACGGGGTCAGAGGGAAATCTGCTGGATAGCAGATGGGCAAAGGAGGTTGGGCTCCCTCTAGTGGCCTTACCGTCACCATTGTCGGTGCGGGCACTAGATGGCACCCTTCTTCCACTAATCACACACCAGACTCAGCCAGTGACATTGGTGGTGTCTGGGAATCACAGGGAGGAGATTGTGTTTTATGTAACACCTTCTACCTCCCGAGTGATATTGGGTTTTCCATGGGTGTTAAAACACAATCCCCGGATTGATTGGCCGTCTGGGGTTGTGGTTCAGTGGAGCGAAACCTGCCACCGGGAGTGTTTAGGATCCTCGGTTCCACCCGGTGTGACAGCTAAGGAGGAGGTTTTAGTCCCCCCCAATCTGGCGGCGGTGCCAGCCGAGTACCACGACCTTGCTGACGTCTTCAGCAAGGATCTGGCACTCACGCTGCCCCCGCACCGTCCGTACGATTGTGCCATTGATTTGATACCGGGCGCTGAGTACCCGTCCAGCAGGCTGTACAACCTCTCACGTCCGGAACGCGAATCAATGGAGACCTACATCCGGGACTCGTTAGCTGCCGGGTTGATCCGGAACTCCACCTCCCCGATGGGTGCTGGTTTCTTTTTTGTGGGCAAGAAGGACGGCGGACTCCGTCCATGCATTGATTACAGAGGGCTGAACGAGATCACGGTTCGTAACCGATACCCGTTACCTCTGTTGGATTCAGTGTTCACGCCCCTGCATGGAGCCCAAATTTTCACAAAATTGGATCTTAGGAATGCTTATCACCTGGTTCGGATCCGGGAGGGAGACGAGTGGAAGACGGCATTTAACACCCCGTTAGGTCACTTTGAGTACCTGGTCATGCCGTTCGGCCTCACCAATGCGCCCGCGACGTTCCAAGCATTGGTTAATGACGTCTTGCGGGACTTCCTGCATCGGTTTGTCTTCGTATATCTAGACGATATACTCATTTTTTCTCCGGATCCTGAGACCCATGTTAAGCATGTACGTCAGGTCCTACAGCAGTTGTTGGAGAACCGGCTGTTTGTGAAGGGCGAGAAGTGTGAGTTCCACCGCTCTTCTTTGTCCTTCTTGGGGTTCATCATCTCCTCCAACTCCGTCGCCCCTGATCCGGCCAAGGTTGCGGTGGTGAGAGATTGGCCCCAACCAACGAACTGTAGGAAACTACAACAGTTCCTCGGTTTTGCAAATTTCTACCGGAGGTTCATCAAGGGTTACAGTCAGGTAGTTAGCCCCCTGACAGCCCTGACCTCCACAAAAGTCCCCTTCACCTGGTCGGATCGGTGCGAAGCCGTGTTTAGGGAGTTGAAATGCCGGTTCTCAACTGCACCACTTCTGGTGCAGCCCGATCCCAAGCGCCAGTTTATTGTTGAAGTGGATGCCTCTGACTCAGGGATAGGAGCCGTGCTATCCCAGAGCGGGGAGTCCGACAAGGTTCTCCATCCATGTGCCTACTTTTCCCGCAGGTTGACCCCAGCTGAACGGAACTATGACGTCGGCAATCGGGAACTTCTTGCGGTGAAGGAGGCTCTTGAAGAGTGGAGACACCTGTTGGAGGGAGCGTCGGTACCATTTACAGTTTTCACGGACCATCGGAACCTGGAGTACATCCGGACCGCGAAGCGTCTGAACCCCAGTCAAGCCCGCTGGTCGCTGTTCTTCGGGCGTTTTGACTTCCGGATCACCTACCGCCCCGGGACAAAGAACCAACGATCTGATGCCCTGTCCCGGGTGCACGAAGAGGAGGTCAAGACTGAGCTGTCAGACCCCCCCGACACCATCATCCCCGAGTCCACTGTCGTGGCCGCCCTTAACTGGGACGTGGAAAAGACCGTCCGGGAGGCCCTGACATGGAGCCCGGACCCGGGGACCAGTCCGAAGAACAAACTGTACATCCCACCAGAGGCCAGGGCTGCGGTCCTTGACTTCTGTCATGGTGCCAAGCTCTCCTGTCACCCAGGGGTGCGAAGAACCGTGGCAGTGGTCCGGCAGCGCTTCTGGTAGGCGTCTATGGAAGCCGACGTCCGGGAGTATGTCCAGGCCTGCACCACCTGCGCCAGGGGCAAAGCTGACCATCACAAGGCCCAAGGCCTCCTCCAGCCTCTGCCAGTGCCTCGTCGCCCCTGGTCTCATATCGGCCTGGACTTTGTCACGGGCCTCCCGCCGTCCCAGGGAAACACCACCATCCTAACGATAGTGGACCGGTTTTCCAAGGCGGCCCACTTCGTGGCCCTCCCGAAGCTCCCGACGGCCCAGGAGACTGCAGACCTCCTGGTCCACCACGTCGTGCGTCTGCATGGGATTCCATCAGACATTGTCTCGGATCGTGGTCCTCAGTTCTCCTCCCAGGTCTGGCAGAGTTTCTGTAGGGAACTGGGGGCCACCGTCAGTCTCTTGTCTGGGTACCACCCCCAGACGAACGGGCAGGCAGAGCGGACAAACCAGGAACTGGAGCAGGCCCTCCGTTGCGTGACCTCCGCGCACCCGACGGCCTGGAGTGACCATCTGGCCTGGATCGAGTACGCTCATAATAGCCAAGTCTCGTCTGCCACCGGCCTCTCCCCATTTGAAGTGTGTTTGGGGTACCAGCCCCCATTGTTCCCGCTAGTGGAGGGAGAGGTCGGGGTGCCCTCGGTCCAGGCCCATCTGAGAAGGTGCCGTCGGGTGTGGCGTACCGCCCACTCTGCCCTGCTCAAAGCCCGGACGAGGGCCAAGAACCATGCAGACCACCGGCGTGCCCCGGCCCCTGCGTACCAGCCTGGGCAGGAGGTTTGGCTTTCTACAAAGGACATTCCCCTGCAAGTGGAATCCCAAAAGTTGAAGGACAGATACATCGGACCTTTCCCTATCCTCAAGGTCCTCAGTCCAGCCGCAGTAAAGCTGAAGCTGCCAGCTTCACTGCGGATCCACCCGGTTTTCCATGTGTCCCACATCAAACCTCACCACGTGTCACCCCTCTGTGCCCCCGGACCAGCGCCGCCTCCTGCCCGGATCATCGACGGGGAGCCGGCTTGGACCGCGTGCCGGCTCCTGGACGTCCGTCGGAAGGGCCGGGGGTTCCAGTATTTGGTGGACTGGGAGGGGTATGGACCCGAAGAACGCTCCTGGGTGAAGAGGAGCTTCATCCTGGACCCGGCCCTCCTGGCCGACTTCTACCGGCGGCACCCGGACAAGCCTGGTCGGGCGCCAGGAGGCGCCCGTTGAGGGGGGGGGTCCTGTTGTGTGGGCCGCTGAAGAGGAGGTACTGCTGGCCCACCACCACAAGATGGCGCCCTGCTTGAAGTGCGGGCTTCAAGCACGAGAGGGCGTCGGCTTTGCTGGAGGTGACAGCATTAATCAACACAAGCTGTCACCCATCACCACCACTACAAAGACCGGACTGCAACTCCACCTCCTCGCCGAGAAATCAACTACCATTCAGGTAATTTCTCTGCTGACTGACACTTTGTGTGTAATAACCTGAACTTCTGTTGCAGCCGTTTTCCTGGAGTGTGTCCTTATCTGAGGGATTGGCGTTTGGTGTGACAGCGACGGCTTCGCCTCACACCCCAACCCAGATAAGTGGTTGACCAAGAGCTGCACGAGTGTGTGTGATTGGAGGTGGAGGTTTTCCCTCCTTTACTTAATACAGACTGTGGGATTACTGAGTGTGCAAACTCACACTCATCTGGACTGTCTCTGTTCTCTGCCAGCAGTACCGGGTCTGACTGCTGAAGACAGCGGCCACCTGGGGCGCAGGGCTTGGCGGCTCCGGTGTTCTTCCGCTCCGTTGGTGTTGGAAGCTGTGTGGGGATCCAGCTCTTCTCTCTCCAGGCGTCTTCTATCGTCGAGCCTGCCCACACGTCACCTGGTGTATGATTGACAGTCCACCATATTGTTATTGTCTGTACGTTGTTGTGCGATTCACAACATTAAATTGTTACTTTTTGGCTTATCCATTGTCCGTTCATTAACGCCCCCTGTTGTGGGTCCGTGTCACGACACTTTCACAACATAAACAGAAAAAAACAAGGTTACAATGGGCTAAGGAAAAGCAATTGTGGACTGTGGATGACTGGATTAAAGTCATATTCAGTGATGAATCTCGAATCTGCATTGGGCAAGGTGATGATGCTGGAACTTTCGTTTGGTGCCGTTCCAATGAGATTTATAAAGATGACTGCCTGAAGAGAACATGTAAATTTCCACAGTCATTGATGATATGGGGCTGCATGTCAGGTAAGGCACTGGGGAGATGGCTGTCATTACATCATCAATAAATGCACAAGTTTACATTGATATTTGGACACTTTTCTTATCCCATCAATTGAAAGGATGTTTGGGTATGATGAAATCATTTTTCAAGATGATAATGCATCTTGCCATAGAGCAAAAACTGTGAAACATTCCTTGCAAAAAGACACATAGGGTCAATGTCATGGCCTGCAAATAGTCTGGATCTTAATCCAATTGAAAATCTTTGGTGGAAGTTTAAGAAAATGGTCCATGACAAGACTCCAACCTGCAAAGCTGATCTGGCAACAGCAATCAGAGAAAGTTGGAGCCAGATTGATGAAGAGTACTGTTTGTCACTCATTAAGTCCATGCCTCAGAGACTGCAAGCTGTTATAAAAGCCAGCGGTGGTGCAACAAAATACTAGTGATGTATTGGAGCGTTCTTTTGTTTTTCATGATTCCATAATTATTTCCTCAGAATTGAGTGATTCCATATTTTTTTCCCTCTGCTTGGTCTAAAAAAGTTACTGATTCCATAATTTTGCCAGGGGTTGTATAAGCAGTCAATGTTGAAGCCTGGTCCATCGTAATGCCTTGTTTTTGTTTTTTATGGATGAATGAAGATGAAAAACTGAAGCATTCAAGACCATCCAATGTTTTTGGAACAACACTTATGGCCCCTTCACACATAACATGATTGAGGCTGAATGGTGCATGAAGTAGATTCGAATGGCACTTGTGAAAAATCGGAGCTGCCTCCAGCGCCTTGTACAGTAGACACCACATCCATTTGGGCACAGCACATGCACCCTACATTCACATGTTGCTCACGCCAGAAACCCATTCGAACGGCGGGCAAGATGAGGTTGCACTACCATCTGATCGTGCTCGCAACATTCACACGGCATGTCGAACGCAGTTCAGACAAATCGTACCGCGGCCAAGGGGCTGCACAAAATGTTCAGCTATTTGGAACCCTGGCTGAATGGCGCGACCGAGGCAGCCTTCACACCAGCGGGTGAATGACAGTGAATGGCGTGCGAGTACTCATTCGACCCACTCTCAGCTGGAGTCCAGGTGCCACCCACGAACATCCAACACCACTCGTGGAGCACTTACAAAATGCGGGGCCATATCTGACCACTTTTGAGCTGCAGTCCAGGTGTTCGAAAGCTCAAAGGGTGATCAGTGTGTTGTGTCCACCCCCAAGCAACACAAATGGCATGTGAGTGTGCATTGCCGCCCCCCACCCACACACACACACACCATGATGCAACACTGTCGAGGTGCGGCTGAGGTGGCGAAGGCTCGAACGGTGGCTGGAGTGCGATCGCTGTCCAATGCGGCCCGCACATCTGGGCAGCTGTCATGTCCATGCTGGAACAGCTGACCACTGTGTCATTGCAGCTCACAGCTGGAGAACACATATAGTGCCATGAAGAACATGACCTCTCAACACGCCACCGGCAGGCTCTCATGACATGTTAAAAATTCAAAACAAACAAGATCACCTTTGGAATGCCCCCAGCCATGTCTCACTCAGCGTGCACATGGCTAGCAGATCACAAAGCTCACATGGATAATTTCAGATTGCCCACTCTGGCTGCATGGTCAGCACTGTGCACGCTGAGACGTGGCTGGGGGCATACATCATATGGCTCAAAATTCATCATGATATTCTGATAGTTTTCTGCACCAGACTGCAAAGTTACTTGTGATACAGTGAGTGCTTTGGAGATGGCTCCTGAGGAGGAACCTGACTTTTGAAGATTCCCAACTTCTCTGCAGATGATTTAATTTAATGTTCTTATCTGAGGGAACTACTGGCTCTGTGTAGAAGTAAGGCTTTAAATAGAGCCAATAAAGCCACAAGTGTACCAATTAGCCCACAAGTATGCCAATTAGCCAATCAGAAGCTTCTATCAGTCATTCCATCAATTTCTGGAATCTTCCATAATGTTTAAAATGGCAGTCAACTTGGTGTCTGTAAACCTCTGACCTCTTGAAAACCTAGCATAAGTAAAAACTGAAATAATGTCTTGGATACAGTTTATACAATGAAGTTGACATTTTGCTGTTGGTAACATGAAACTATATAGGGAGAAAACTGAGATTTAAATTTTTTGTTGTTAAGGTCAATGCAAATTCAAGGCCCCAGCTACAGTGCAATTAAAAAAAATGCAAAGGTATAAATGAAACCTTTATATTTTAGGAAAATATTGTCTTTGGGGAATCCTTACATACGCAATTAAAATTGACTCACAAATGGAAATTAAGATTAACTGAGGATAAAAAATGTATATGTGTATGTGTGTGTGTGTGTGGGGGGGGGGGGGGGGGGCAAAATGGGCCACATAGTAAACAGTTTGTTTGTCAGATTATCCGACATCTTTAATCTGAGGCGAGACATGAAACCTGAGGCAAACTACAACATTTTGGAACAATAAGTTCCTAACGTAGCTTATATATAAACAACTAAAATCTCCCTAATACACAGCGTTCCCCTTTGTAAATCTAATTTGTATTTGGGGGTGGTGGGCGTTGGGGTGGGGGGTGGGGGTGGTGTTCAAATTCTGTTTGCATAATCCAAAAACAGATTTTAGATAATCTGTGAATGACCAACAAATATGAAAGAAAAAACAAGCAATGGTAAACGGATATGTGAACCAGTTTGACAATTATATTGTCTTTATTTGTATAAAATGTAAGGTTGCGTTTATAGGTTAGTTATTGTCAGATATTTCACATTTTGTTGAGCACCTCGTTCTGTGATGGATCAAGGATCTGTTTGTGGGACTTACCATCTCTGGCACCCCTGCTCTTTTAAAATCAATAAGACAGCTGACACAAATTACAGGTCTTCTCTTCAATCAAGTGTTTTTATAATATCTTATGTCATGAACAGAATTTAAATTTTGAACATGTCAAATCAAAGTCACATGTTGGCAAATGTCAAATCAAGTTCATTAGGTTTAAGTACGGTGACTGTGAATTCATATTCTTGATCTACTATCTATCTATCTATCTATCTATTCTATCTATCTTCTATCTATTATCTATCTATCTATCTATCTATCTATCTATCTATCTATCTATCTATCTATCTATCCTATCTATCTATCTATCTATCTATCTATCTTAATCATCCATCACATTTCTTTAAAGTGTGCCTTTATAGCTGTAGATAACTAGGACTTTATTTACGAATTTCTCCACTGTGAGATCAGTAAAGTCTTATCTTATCTTATCTTACATTTTCTGGATTATAACATGTTTTGATTTGTTGTAGTTTTTTGTTTTGGTTTATTTGTTTGTTTGTTTGTTTTTTTAACTACTTTGGGGAGGTCCTGCGACTTATATCAGAAACAACTTATATATGAAAAAACTTCATTGCCATCTATCACCATAAGATGGTGCTGTCAACACACATGACAAGCTCCTCTTGTGTACTAAATGAGGTAATGTGATTCACCATCTGAAGGAGAAGGCTCTTCTATAGACTGTGTCTGAGAGAATGAGTGAATTTAAGAAATTGTGCTCTCAAATTGAAAGACTAAAATCTTGAATATAAAGGGAATAAAATTTTCATTCTGCTCTGCACAACACTTGAATGAACTGAATGAGACAAGAACAGCAAAAGCACACGAGCAAGCCGAATCTAAGGTTCAGTCTAACATTTTCAAATGTTAATGACTTTTCACATTACCTCACACATATTATCTGTTCAGTGGCAAAAAGAAGCAGTTGACCTTCAGTTTTGTGCCTTGTACAATAACATTAAGTAGCTCTGTAGCCTCTCATCCCATATAGTTTCCATATAATTAAATAATGTGCAGTTTTCAAATGTTTAATTACGTTCCGCTTTACATCACCTATGATCTTTTTTTCAGTGACAACAAGCTATTTACTGAATTTTTTTGTGCCTTGTACAACAAACAGTAATTAGCTTGTTTCTATGTAGGCTCTCAGTTGTCCAGGTGGTTTCCATAGTAGAGAAGCTTGAATCTTCGACTGGACTGGGTTGCTTGACGCGAGGACGTTTTGCAGAAGTCAGACTTCCAGAGCAAGAACTTTAGCTGAGGAAGCTTCTGCGATTTGAAGCGAAACGTCCTCGCGTCAAGCAACCCAGTCCAGTCGAAGATTCAAGCTTCTCTACTAGTAATTAGCTTGTTAGTTTCTGCTTACTAACACAGCATTTGTGTGAAAAATAAATCATACATTAATTAAATTAATTTTGCTTCCTGTAGTATGAAGCTACAGGCTGTTAACATCGGCGATCGCAAGCTGCTCATAAACCGACCATGGGGCCTAAGAAGGTTCTGACAGGCGGAGGAAGGTGACGATATTAAAAATCTCTGGACTTTTTATCAGAGGAGATTTCTGTTGTGAAGCAGCAAACAGAAATCAATCATGGATCTGGTGGAGGAGGTGAAGGCATTACGGCTCCAGAATGCCGAGAAAGACCGGCATCTGGTGCAGCTGGAAATAGAGTGGCTGAATTGGAGCAGTACAACCAGAATCAACGACGTCATCATCACAGGTCTTCATATCAAACCACGGTCCTACGCACGGGCGGTAACAGATGAGAGCGGAGGGGAGCCCAGTGAACAGGAGGTCAGCTCTGTGGAAAAACAGGTTGCTGATTCCTCCTATCTAAAGGTATAGAAATGGATTTAAATACATTGAAGCGTGCCACCCTCTGCCCCGGAGAAATGACGGTGATAAACGAACCGTCATCATGAGATTCATCAACAGAAACACAAAACAGCACTGTTAAAAAACAAGGAAGAAAACTGAAAGGGACAAACGCATCATCAATGAACATCTCACCAAACGGAATGCCGACATCGCCAGGAAAGCACGCTTCTTGAAGAAACAGGGAAAAATCCAGCACACATGGACTTCAAACTGTAAAATATTCATCAAACTGAACGGATCACCAGAACAAGCAAAAGTCATGGCAATAAGGAACATCGAGGAGCTGGACAAATATGAACAATAGTGTTTCTTAAAGCGAGGATCTGGACAGATATGACCAATAAGGTATGAGGACACAAACACATCACAACACCATGACACAGACCAGAGGAACCTATTCATCTACTACCTATTCATCTACATCTGGAGACAAGAAGGATATAACTCAAAGGATTGCTGATCATGGAAAAGTAGAACTGAGAACATTTAAATACACAGACCACAATGTACTGGACTTGGAGCACGATATAGACCCAGACAATAATTTCTTCTCAAATATCAATGACAGTTGTTGCTATTATACAGATGAACAGTTTAATCGGATCATTAAAACGGATAACCAATTATCAATAATCCATTTCAACAGCAGAAGTCTATATGCAAAACTTTAACAACATTAAAGAATATTTAAGTCAGTTTAAAAAAATATTAACATAATTGCTATATCAGAAACATGGATCAATGAAGATAAAGGAATGGATTTGAACTGGATGGATATGAATTTAAATTGTGTAACAGAAAGAATAAGAGTGGAGGAGGAGTGGCTGTGTATGTGGATAAGAACATGGATTTAAAATAGTAGACAATATGACAACTGTGATTGATAACTGTATTAGAATGTATAACTATTGAAATATGTGAAGAAAAAAGCAAAAATGTATTAGTCAGCTGTAATATAGAGCACCAGGATCTAGTATTGAAACATTCACTGACTGTATGGGAAAAATGTTCTCAAAAACTAATCAAAAAACTGGTGTTCATTTGTGGTGACATTAAATATTGATCTGCTCAATCCAAATAAGCATAAAATAACAGATGAATTTATCAGTATAATGTACAGTATGAGTTTTATATCCAAAAATCACCAGGCCAAAGCAGAATTACATCCCATAGTGCCACCTAATTGATAATATATTCAGCAATGATATTGAGAATAACACTGTGAGTGGATTATTAATCAATGACATTAGTGATCATCTACCAGTTTTCATCGTTTATAATAGAAACCATCGGCGGAATCAGCCAGAGGAGAAAATAAAATACGGCGAGTGCGGACAGAGGAAAACATGAACACACTAAAGAAGGATTTACAGGAGCAAAACTGGGAAAAGGTATACAGTGAAGTGATGTTGATAGTGCATATGAAACTTTTTTACAAATATTTACATCATTATATGATAAAAATTGTCCAATTAAACAAGACTACAGAAAACAAAAAATCCAAGCTCGACCATGGATGACGAAAGGGTTACGAAATGCATGTAATAAGAAAAATACACTGTATAGAGAATTCATAAAACTAAAGACTAAAGAGGCAGAAAATAGATATAAGAAATACAAAAATAGATTAACTAATATTATACGGGTATGTAGGAAGGAATATTATAGTAACATATTATATAATAACAAAAACAATATTAAAGGAATATGGGATATATTAAATAGCATTATCAAAAATGGTAATAAAAAACAGAGTTACCCTCAGTATTTCATTGATAATAATGTCAAGAAGGAAAATAAGGATGAGGTAGTCAACGGTTTTAATAATTTTTTTGTAAATATTGGACCAAGCTTGGCAGAAAAAATTCCCGATTCCCAACCTGAGGATTGGGATAATAATCTCATAGAAAGAAATCCCTGTTCAATGTTCCTCACAGCAGTGGATGGAAATGAAATTATAGACATTGTGAATAATTGTAAATATAAAACATCTACCGATTTAAATGAAATTGATATGGTGGTGGTAAAACAGGTCATTGAATGGATTGTAGAACCATTAACATACATCTGTAACTTATCATTTCAAACCGGTAAATTTCCCAATCAAATGAAAATAGCTAAGGTTGTGCCGCTGTATAAGACTGGGGATAGACACCACTTCACAAATTATAGACCTGTTTCTTTGCTTCCACAATTTTCCAAATTATTAGAAAAGTTATTCAATAATAGATTAGACAAATTCATAAATAAACATAAATTACTTACTGATAGTCAATATGGATTCAGAGCACATAGTTCAACATCACTTGCATTAATAGAATCAGTTGAGGAGATTACAAACGCCATAGACCACAAATTACATTCAGTTGGAATATTTATAGATCTTAAAAAGGCTTTTGATACAATTAATCATGACATATTAATCAATAAACTTGAACAGTATGGGATTAGGGGGTTGGTGTTGCACTGGGTGAGAAGCTACTTAAGTAACAGAAAACAGTTTGTGAAGTTGGGGGAATATACATCATCATGCTTGGACAATGCTTGTGGCGTCCCACAGGGGTCAGTATTGGGTCCAAAACTGTTTCTAATTTATATAAATGATATTGTCAATGTTTCCAAAATATTAAAATTAGTATTATTTGCAGATGACACAAGCATTTTTTGTTCAGGGGGGGATTTGCAGGAGTTACTGAGGAGGATCAGTATGGAAATGGGAAAATTGAAAATATGGTTTGACAGAAATAAATTATCATTAAACTTAAGTAAAACAAAATACATGTTATTTGGCTATTGTAATACAGATATACAGGTTCAGTTACAAGTCGAGGGGGTAGATATTGAAAGGGTACATGAAAATAAGTTTCTGGGGGTGATAATAGATGATAAGATAAACTGGAAGACTCATATAAAACATATACAAAGTAAACTGTCAAGAAGCATTTCAGTTCTAAACAAAGCGAAACATATTCTGGACCACAACTCACTCCGCATTCTTTACTGCTCACTGGTTTTACCATATTTACAGTACTGTGCAGAGGTATGGGGTAATACTTATAAAGGTACAACACAATCACTGTCAGTAATGCAGAAAAGAGCTATAAGAATTATTCATAATACTGGCTATAGAGATCATACAAATCCACTATTTTTACAATCCAAATTCTTAAAATTCACAGACTTGGTTCATTTTCAAACAGTACAAATTGTGTATAAAGCAATAAACAATTTACTTCCAGCAAATATTAAAAATATGTTTTTTAACAGATCAGGGGATTACAGTCTGAGGGGGAAATTTAATTTAAAGCATCAGTGGGCACGAACAACATTAAAAGGTTTCTGTATTTCTGTCTGTGGGGTGAGGATGTGGAACAGATTGGGAGTGGGGCTCAAGCAATGTCCAAGCATGAACCAGTTCAAACAGCGGTACAAAAATATGGTTTTTTCTGGGTATAGGGAGGAGGAAGGGTAATGAGGGTTAGGGTGTTTTTGTTGTTTGCTTCGGCTTGTAAATATATAGTATTTTGTATGTAAGTAGGTATGTGTAGGTGTATATTTATGTTTGTGTATATATATGTGTATATATGTATATGTGTATATATGTGTATGTTGATGTGTATATGTATGTGTGTGTATATATATGTATATATATATATATTGATATCGGTTTAGGTGTGTAGGAATTTATGTGTATATGTGGCAAAGGGTATTACTGGTTGTGGGGAAGAAGGGGTAGGGATAAATAAGCTGATGCTTCACCCTACCCCTTTTCGGACATGTTGGGTACACAGTAGGAACTTTTTTGTTGTTGTCTTTACTGATCTATCTTGTAATTGTTGTTGTATCAAATGTTCGAAATAAACAGTTTTCATTCATTCATTCAAAGCAGTAGCAGCACATTTCAAAATAAACTTGAATAATAGACTTATATATATTTTTTCCTCTTCATATATTTTTTCCTCTTCATGAAGCATTTTTGCACAGATGTGATGACTATGGTGTGACTTATAGTCTGTAAAATTCTGTGGTTACAATTCATGAATTTTAAGTACGTCCTTCTTATTTGTAGTTGCCAGCCATGTTGCATTGTAGTTTAAAGCAGATAAGTATGAGCTGAAATTCCAGACTTTCTGCATCTGCTCTGAGTGAACATAAAATTCAAGTGAATGTAAAAAGAATCATGACGCCTTTTAATGTATGAACTGATATGTATGTTGTGATCAATAGCAAAACTAGAAGTTGCACTCAGAGGGTTTATAGCTTCACTTGGGTAAGAACATAGTTGATGGTATGCAGTGTAAAAAGAAAAAAAGTTTAGAAAACTGAAAATTTAATGGCAATTTATTGGAATACATTTCTGAGTTTGATCTTGACTAAAATTAAGTTTTTGAAGAATTTTACCAACTAAGTTTTGTTTGTTTGTTTGTTTTGTTATGTTTTGTTTTCATATGCTTTTTGTTTTTAATTCAGACAACCTACTTTTTTATTTTGAATGTAAGAGTTATACCAACTAAAAATACCACATTTCCGCATTTACAGACTAAAGTCATAAAATTAAGTCAGGCTCATGAAATTCATATTTTAAGTTAGAGCATTTAGAGATTTTCAACTGTAGCTCAATGAACAACACAGCTGGTTTCCTGCTCACTTTATAATGTATTACAAAATAATACTTTTGATTGTTTTCCCTTTTGGATTTTTCCCAGTCCCAAATTTTCAGAGTAAGTTTCTTAATATGATTGCAGTTCAAGTACCAATATGTAGCCTTTGGTTCAATTCCTGATCTCACTCACTGTTTGCATCCTTGGACAAGATATTTCATCTTCATTGTCCTAGTCCACAGGGTACTGGCCTTGGTTGGGAAAGTAACCTGTGATAGACTTAAATTGTGTCTAGACTCACAAAAAAACCCTTCTAAATTCCTTTTGGGAATGCTATTGTCACCAAGGTCTGGAAATGTGCATGGACAATGGACACTCTTTAAAAGTATAAAATATCTTTCATGGAGTTGGTGTGCATGTGTTCAATTGAAGAGCCTTTTCAGCAAAAAAGTAAAGTTTTTACACTTATACATTTTAGTATCTTGATATCTTATTGAAAGCTGTTTGCACAAAACTGTTCAAGATTTAAAGACTGACAGGTTGACATTGGTCTTAAAATTAAGTTTTATTTATCAAAAAACTGTAACTGCTACATGTAATTTATTCTGACTTAATTTCAGTAAGTTACTAATCCTCCAAAAAATTAAGGTAACAGTTTGCATGGACATTTATGAATAGAGGAAGTAAAATCAAGTTAGAAAAGTTGAGAATAACTTAAATTAAATCCTTTTCTGACTTAATAACACCAAAACATCTCAATTTTGTTAGTTCAACTTTATACAGTCAACAAAAATATAAACGCAACGCTTTTGGTTTTGCTCCCATTTTGTATGAGATGAACTCAAAGATCTAAAGCTTTTTCCACATACACAATATCACCATTTCCCTCAAATATTGTTCACAAACCAGTCTAAATCTGTGATAGTGAGCACTTCTACTTTGCTGAGATAATCCATCCCACCTCACAGGTGTGCCATATCAAGATGCTGATTAGACACCATGATTAGTGCACAGGTGTGCCTTAGACTGCCCACAATAAAGGCCACTCTGAAAGGTGCAGTTTTATCACACAGCACAATGCCACAGATGTCGCAAGATTTGAGGGAGCGTGCAATTGGCATGCTGACAGCAGGAATGTCAACCAGAGCTGTTGCTCGTGTATTGAATGTTCATTTCTCTACCATAAGCCGTCTCCAAAGGCGTTTCAGAGAATTTGGCAGTACATCCAACCAGCCTCACAACCGCAGACCACGTGTAACCACACCAGCCCAGGAACCTCCACATCCAGCATGTTTCACCTCCAAGATCGTCTGAGACCAGCCACTCGGACAGCTGCTGAAATAATCGGTTTGCATAACCAAAGAATTTCTGCACAAACTGTCAGAAACTGTCTCAGGGAAGCTCATCTGCATGCTCGTCGTCCTCATCGGGGTCTCCAGTTTGTCGTCGTAACCGACTTGAGTGGGCAAATGCTCACATTCGCTGGCGTTTGGCACGTTGGAGAGGTGTTCTCTTCACGGATGAATCCCGGTTCACACTGTTCAGGGCAGATGGCAGACAGCATGTGTGGCGTCGTGTGGTGTGATGTGGTTTCCTGATGTCAATGTTGTGGATCGATGGCCCATGGTGGCGGTGGGGTATGGTATGGGCAGGCGTCTGTTATGGACGAAGAACACAGGTTGCATTTTATTGATGGCATTTGAATTCACAGAGATACCATGATGAGATTCCTGAGGCCCATTGTTGTGCCATACATCCAAGAACATACCTCATGTTGCAGCAGGATAATGCACGGCCCCCATGTTGCAAGGAATCTGTACACAATTCATGGAAGCTGAAAATGTCCCAGTTCTGCATGGCCGGCAATACTCACCGGACATGTCACCCATTGAGCATGGTTTGGGATGCTCTGGACCGGCGTATATGACAGTGTGTACCAGTTCCTGCCAATATCCAGCAACTTCGCACAGCCATTGAAGAGGAGTGGACCAACATTCCACAGGCCACAATTGACAACCTGATCAACTCTATGCGAAGGAGATGTGTTGCACTGCATGAGGCAAATGGTGGTCACACCAGATACTGACTGGTATCCCCCGCCCAATAAAACAAAACTGCACCTTTCAGAGTGGCCTTTTATTGTGGACAGGCTAAGGCACACCTGTGCACTAATGGTGTCTAATCAGCATCTTGGTATGGCACACCTGTGAGGTGGGATGGATTATCTCAGCAAAGGAGAAATGCTCACTATCACAGAATTTAGACTGGTTTGTGAACAATACGGGTGTATTAGATAAGAAACCGACACTTTTATTATTTTTTTAACTATATGGATTTGAACGACGTGCGCTTACAACCAATCATGCTTGAACCCTCGTGAGCATCGTGAGTTTTTTCATGCTGTCGGTGACGTCATTTACTTGTGGGCAGGCCTTGAGTGAGATTGTGGTCCAGCCCTCTCGGCTGAATTCCTTTGTTTCACACGCTGCTCGAGACGGCACGTTTGCTTGATCAAAATTTTTTCTGGACCTGTGAGGAATATCCGAGTGGACACTATTCGAGAAATTTAGCTGGTTTCGGTGAAAAGTTTAACGGCTGATGAGGAGATTAGTGGGTGTTTCTGTCCGCTGTAAGGACTTCCCACAGAGCGGGACGTCGCACAGCGCTTCCAGGCGCCGTCGTCGGCCTGTTTCGACCTGAAAACATCCTAATTAAGGCTTAATTCACCCAGGATGTCGTGAGAGAACAGAAGAAGATTCAGAAGAGGCCGGGCATGAGGACTTTATGCGGACAATTCACTGTTTAAGGACATTTTGTAATGAAAGACGTGCACGCAAATTTGTCGAGTCGTTTCCATGACGACTCGGCGAATCTGTGTGCACCGCGACAGGAAAAACACCTCCGTGTTGAAAACCATTTGTAAAATTCAGGCGGCTTTTGATGGCTTTCAACAAGTGAGTAACTGAGAAATTGTTTAACAGCTTGGGCATGTTCCAACTTGCCCGTTAAGGTTCCAACGGAGGTGTTTTTCCTGTCGTGACCCCCCGCGGTCGGGTCCGGCCCGACATGCGACTCTGCCCGCACGTTCTTTCATTACAAAATGTCCTTAACAATGGAATGTCCGAATAAACTCCTCATGCCGACTTCTTCTGAAAGTTCTCTGTTCTCTGACGACTTCCTGGGTCAACAGAGCCTGAAATGTGGAAGTTTTCAACTTGAAACGGCGAGATGACGCCGCCTCGAAGCACAGATCGCCATCAGGCACTGTGGGCAGTCCTTAAAGCGACACTACCAGACCAAATCTCTCCTCAGCCTTTAAAATTTTTACCGAAAACCAGCTGAATTTATCGAATGGTGTCCTCAGTTGTGCCTTACAGTTTTTGAAAAAAATTTTATCAAACAAAACAGCAGTCTCTGAGCCATTCCTAAACAATGAAAAAGACAAGAGGGTGGGCCACTCCTCACTCAAAGACTGCCCACAGGCGAATGACGTAACCGACAGGCGTGAAAAAACTCTCGCATGCCCACAAGGGTTCAAGCATGTCTGATGTAATCACACGTGATTCAAATCCATATGGTTTTTGAAAAAAATAATAAGGTCAGATACTTTTCTAACAGACCTCGTATTTGAGGGAAATGGTGATATCCGCTCCCCTCTAGCTGCCACCTTATCGTGGTGGGGGAGCTTGCGTACCCGGATGATCCTAGGAGCTATGTTGTCGGGGGCTTTGTGCTCCCTGTAGGGTCTCCCAAGGCAAACAGGTCCTAGGTGACGGGTCAGACTAAGGGCAGCTCAGAACCTCCATGACCAGTGAAAGATCAAGGACCGAGACATCGCCCGGTATGGCAGAGCCATGGTCCCACCCTGGAGCCAGGCCTGGGGTTGGGGCTCGTGCGAGAGCGCCTGGTGGTCGGGCTTAGCCCATGGGGCCCGGCCGGGCTCAGCCCGAAGGAGCAACATGGGCCCACCCTCCTGTGGGTTCACCACCTGCAGAGGGGGCCATGGGGGTCGGGTGCAGAGAGGATTGGGTGGCGGTCGAGGGTGGGTGGCCCGGCGGTGCCAGTCCATGCTCACAGCCCCTGGCTGTTGGGACGTGGAATGTCACCTCGCTGGGGGGCAAGGAGCCTGAGCTTGTGCAGGAGGTTGAGAGATACCGACTAGAGATAGTCGGGCTCACCTCCACGCACAGCATGGGCTCTGGTACCCAACTCCTGGAGAGGGGCTGGCCACTTCATTTTTCTGGCGTTGCCCACAGGGAGAGGTGGAGAGCTGGGGTTGCACTGCTTATTGCTCCCCAGCTCAGTCGCCATGTGTTGGAGTTCACTCCGGTGAACGAGAGGGTCGCGTCCCTACGCCTTCAGGTCGGGGACAGGTCTCTCACCGTTGTCTCGGCCTACGGGCCGAGCGGCAGTGCAGAGTACCCGTCCTTCCTGGAGTCCCTGGGAGGGGTACTAGATAGCGCTCTGACTGGGGACTCCATTGTTCTCCTGGGGGATTTCAACGCCCACGTGGGTGGCGACAGTGAGACGTGGAGGGGGGTGATCGGGAAGCATGGCCTCCCCGATCTGAACCTGAGTGGTGTTCAGTTGTTGGACTTCTGTGCTAGTCACAGTTTGTCCATCATGAACACCATGTTCGAGCACAAGAGTGTCCGTAAGTGCAAGTGGCACCAGGACACCCTGAGCCGGAGGTCGATGATCGACTTTGTAGTCGTATCATCTGACCTTCGGCCACATGTTTCGGACACTTGGGTAAAGAGAGGGGCAGAGCTGTCGACCGATCACCACCTGGTGGTGAGTTGGATCCGCTGGGAGGGGAGGAAGCCCGTCAGACCTGGCAGGCCCAAACGTATCGTGAGGGTCTGCTGGGAACGACTGGCGGAACCCCCTGTCAGTGAGGTCTTCAACTCCCACCTCCGGGAGAGCTTTTCCCAGATCCTGGGGGAGGTTGGAGACATGGAGTCCGAGTGGACCATGTTCTCCACCTCCATTGTTGATGCGGCCGCTCGTAGTTGTGGTCACAAGGTCTCTGGTGCCTGTTGCAGCGGCAATCCCCGAACCCGGTGGTGGACACCGGAAGTAAGGGATGCCGTCAAGCTGAACAAGGAGTCATACTTATCTTTGTTGGTAGGTGGGACCCCAGAGGCAGCTGACAGGTACCAGCAGGCCAAGCGTGCCACAGCCCGTGCGGTCGCAGAGGCAAAAACTCGGGTCTGGGAGGAGTTCGGGGAGGCTATGGAGAAGGACTATCGGTCGGCCTCCAAGAGATTCTGGCAAACCGTCCGACGCCTCAGGAGGTGGAAGCAGCTCTCCACCAGCACTGTTTACGGTGCGGGTGGGGAGCTGTTGACCCTGACTGGGGATGTTGTTGGGCGGTGGAAGAAGTAATTCGAGGATCTCCTCAATCCCATCATCACGTCTTCCAAAGAGGAAGCAGAGACTGGGGACCGGGGTGGTGGTCCCTCTGTTTAAGAAGGGGGACCGGAGGGTGTGTTCCAACTATAGGGGGATCACACTCCTCAGCCTCCCCGGTAAGGTCTATTCCAGAGTACTGGAGAGGAGAATTCGACCGATGGTCGAACCTTGGATTCAGGAGGAGCAGTGTGGTTTACGTCCTGGTCGCAGCACACTGGACCAGCTCTACACGCTCCATCGAGTGCTCGAGGGTTCATGGGAGTTCGTCCAACCAGTCCACATGTGTTTTGTGGATCTGGAGCAGGTGTTCGACCGTGTCCCTCGGGGCACCCTGTGGGGAGTGCTCCGGGAGTACGGGGTCCGGGGTCCTTTGCTAAGGGCTATCCGGTCCCTGTACGACCACAGCAGGAGCTTGGTTCGCATTGCCGGTAGTAAGTCAACCCTGTTTCCAGTGCACGCTGGCCTCCACCAGGGCTGCACTTTGTCACCGGTTCTGTTCATTATTTTTATGGACAGAATTTCTAGGCGCAGCCAGGGTGTAGAGGGGGTCTGGTTTGGGAACCACAGAATCTCATCTCTGCTGTTTGCGGATGATGTGGTTCTGCTGGCTTTGTCAAATCAGGACCTTCAGCGTGCACTGGGGCGGTTTGCAGCCAGGTGTGAGGCATCAGGGATGAAAATCAGCACCTCCAAATCCGAGGTCATGGTTCTCGACCGGAAAAAGGTGCTTTGCCCTCTTCAGGTCGTGGAGTGTCCTTACCTCAAGTGGAGGAGTTTAAGTATCTCGGGGTCTTGTTCACGAGTGAGGGACGGATGGAGCGTGAGATCGATAGACGGATCGGTGCAGCGTCTGCAGTGATGCGGTCGCTGTATTGGACCGTCGTGGTGAAGAGAGAGCTGAGTAGGGGGGCAAAGCTCTCGATTTACCGATCAATCTACGTTCCAATCCTCACCTATGGTCATGAGATTTGGCTCATGACTGAAAGAACGAGATCGCGGGTACAAGCGGCCGAGATGAGTTTCCTCCGCATGATGGCTGGGTGCTCCCTCGGAGATAGGGTGAGGAGCTCGGTCACTCGGGAGGAGCTCGGAGTCGAGCCGCTGCTTCTCCACATCGAAAGGAGTCAGTTGAGGTGGCATCTTTTCCGGATGCCCCCTGGACACCTCGCTGGAGAGGTGTTCCGGGCACGTCCCATTGGGAGGAGGCCCCGGGGAAGACCCAGGACACGCTGGAAGGATTACATCTCTCAGCTGGCTTGGGAACGCCTTGGGGTTCCCCCGGAGGAGCTGGGGGAGGTGTGTGTGGATCGGGAGGTCTGGGTGGCTTTGCTGGAGCTGCTGCCCCCGCGACCCGATTCCGGATAAAGCGGAAGAAAATGGATGGAAATGGTGATATTGTGTATGTGGAAAAAGTTTTAGATCTTTGAGTTCATCTCATACAAAATGGGAGCAAAACCAAAAGTGTTGCGTTTATATTTTTGTTGAGTGTAGATGACAAAGCAAATCAATTATACTAATTTACTGAACTAAATGCTTTATGAAACTTGAGTTAGTCTTCCTATAAAAGTCTTTTAGCATTGACTCAGTAATGGCTAAGTTAGAATTACTTTAAAAAATCCATGCAAATTGTTACCTTACTTTTCCCCAGTGGAGCCAGTGTATTCTTTTCTTATTCTAAGTGTAGTTGGCCAGGCCTCATGTTGTATGGCTGAAATGCATACGTTGACGGCAATAAATTTGTTGTCTAACTTTTCACTGTCAACTTAATGCAGTTTGTTGAAGCCAGGCCGACTGCTTAGTTGACATACCTAATTAATATTTTTGTTCAACTTACCCAGCAATCACAACGGCACCATCAACATCAAGTCTGTTTTTACACAGATACAGTAAAGTGAAACTAGGATAAAGGTTAGAACGTTGACTTTTCAGAACTTTATAAGCCTGGCCATGAATATAAGTTTGTTTCATTTACCGTTTTACTCATTCACACCAGTGGAAGCATCATGTTGTTTACATATAACAAGCTTGCGCTCAGAGTTCTTTTCTGTTTCTTCCTTTGAACTGGTCACAGTTGACATACCTTTGACACATTACTGCCACCACATGGAATACCTGGATTATCACGTCATGATTTGAAACCTGTTGGTGGGCAAGAGTTGATGTGCGACTGCTAGATCCAATGGTATTCTGAGATATTTCAATGATGCAACATGATGCAGTGTTATAATATGTCAACAAAAATAGGTTTTGTTTGTTTGTTTTGTTTATTTTTTATTTTTGCAAACTGGAGATAAGGTAGTGTGAATGTGTATATGTTTTAATGTCATAACCTCCAAATATAAGTCATAACCACACTTCAGAATAAGTGAAGCCATCTTTTTATGAGTATGTGCCTGTGATGTACATCACCATCAAACATTGTGATGTAGCCACAGCTTCTTACACAACACTTTGAACTCAAATCTGACAAAGGAGTCAAAGGTGTGATGTGTCCCACGTAGGCCAAGTATTGGGTTCATAAAACAATTCTTTGTACCAATGGATCGGAGTTCATACAAGTGAGGGACAATACACACACTTCATTATATTTTGTCAAAGGGTGCAATGAAATGTGTGTGGGACATTGTTTCTGAGCATGTTTCACTCCATGGAATGTCTGATTGGCAATGTTGCTACAAGGTCTCTGCTAATGAGTTTTTGTCAAAGATAATTATGGACTTGTTGGACTGGCCAGTGAGGGAATGAAAAGCTGGCTTTGTGCAGATTGGGTAGATGTTGCGCTGCAACCCCTTGGTTCTTTCAATACTCTGCATATACCCCATGTTTGACCTGTAGCACTAATGTCCCAAAAAATCCAGGCCATTATCCATCTCCTATCACTGCTATAGCTGTGGTAGAATGATCTATGCCCACTTACATGCATACATACCTCCAGCTTGATTCTCGTGTATCAAGTAGGAATACGGCTGGAACCGAAAAGAAATTACCTTGTTTGTGTAAGAGATCCATTTGGCTGGGAGACTCAAATACAGAGTTCCTTTCTCACTTTTCATCACAGTTCACTCACAAACTGCTGCCTATTTTTGAATGGGTTACAAAGCTCCTAGCTCCAGTGATGCTATGAAGCCGAGTCATTCTGGAACATAACTGAAAGTGGTTACTTTCATGGGTGCTTGCTGAGCTCATTGTTTCTGGTTATCAGTTCTACTAGGCCAAGATCACTGTTTGGAATATCTGATGTATATAACCACTGGAAGAAATATAAATGGTCTTTGTGATATTTGCTTTGAACAAATACAAAAGCAGACCATGAAGTCCCAGTTGCAAGATAAAAGGCAAATTCATTTGGAGACCCAACAAGCAAAAACTAATGTCTCAGCACATGGCCAAACTACATGAGTCTATGAGCAAGGGTGCTTAATGAACAAAAAGTATGCCTTGTTTTTGCTCTTATTGCATTTTGTATCCAATCCAATCCAATCCACTTTATTTATATAGCACATTTAAACAACAGAACAGTTTCCAAAGTGCTGCACATAAAAATGATTCTACAACTATACAAAACAATAAACCCACTCAGATACTAATAAATAAATAAACATAAAAACAATAAAACAATAAATAAATAAAACACTAGGCCAAAGACAACAGAGGACAATACAACTCATGCAGAGCTAAAAGCCAGAGAATAAAAGTGGGTCTTCAGACGAGACTTAAAACACTCCATTGTGGGGGCTGTTCGAACGTGGAGAGGCAGAGCGTTCCAGAGTCTGGGCCCAGCCACAGAGAAGGCCCTGTCCCCCCTGGTCTTAAGTCTCGTCCTAGGCACCACAAGCTGGAGCTGGCCCTCAGACCTCAGAGCACGTGCTGGGGAGTAAATTTGGAGGAGGTCTACAATATATTGTGGGGCCAGTCCATTTAAAACTTTAAAAACAAATAATAAAATTTTAAAATCAATTATAAAATTAACAGGGAGCCAGTGCAAAGACGCAAGAATAGGTGTAATATGTTCATGTTTTTTGCTCCCAGTTAAGAGGCGTGCAGCAGCGTTCTGGACTAACTGCAATCTGTGAAGTGTATTTTGATTAATATTTTGTATTTTATGTTTGTTTGCTGTATTGAACCTTTTTACATTTAAAAACCATGTTACCCAGTTTCCCACACTCCATGTACATCTGGAGTTGCATTAACATGCCAGATTCACTGAGGCCTCCCCAAGCACAACAATAGCAGCCAAAAGAAGAAGAAAGAGAACAACAACCCAAAGTGGCCATCTCCGCGTTACAATAACATAATTATTTAAATGCTCCTTAATAATCTTCTACATGTCATTTTTAATCTTGGTATCACCATTTGTTTTTCCATTGTCCTTCATGTGGGCTATGTCTTGATTTTTAGTGGGTGTTTGTGTTTTCATTTTTACATGACGGTGCCACACACAATCACTACATGTTTTTCAAGTCACAAAAGTCCTCTTTTGAGTAAATGGTATTAATAACATGGTAACTCAATAGTGCAACTCTAATAGATAACATCTTCACAAACAATATAGAAACTAAAAATATAAGTGGTTTATTGATATGTGACATAACTGACCATCTTCCTGTGTTCACTGTGTATGACTCCAATTGTAATTTTCAAGTAAAACCCCAATACTCTGCATTTAAACGAGTAAGAACCCAAAAAGCAATAGATCAACTCAATAATGACTTAACAAAACAAGATTGGCACACTGTGTACAGGGAGAATGATGTGGATTGTGCCTTCAATAAATTTCTAGACATTTTCAGTTCATTATATGAGATAAACTGTCCAATACGCCAAGTCAACAAAAACAGTACTGCCGCCAAAAGTCCGTGGTTAACAAAAGGTCTACAAAATGCTTGCAAAAAGAAGAATACATTATACAGACAATTTGTTAGACTAAGGACCAAAGAATCTGAACATAGATATAAGTTATATAAAAACAAACTAACTAATATAATTAGAGCCAGCAAGAAATTATATTATACCAATCTATTAAATAATAATAAAAATGACACCAAGAGAATCTGGGAAATTCTTAACACTATAATCAAAAATAAGGTAAGAGGTCATTCTTATCCAAATTATTTTATTGATAAGAACAGGGACATCTATAATATGAATAACATAGTTAATGGTTTTAATAAGTTTGTTAATATTGGACCCGACTTGGCAGCAAAAATTCCCGAAGGTGGTAACAAGGAGCAGGAATCACTCATAAAAATCAATCCAAACACAATGTTTCTCTCCAGTGTTAGTGAAGCCGAAATAACAGATATTGTTAATAAATGTAAAAATAAAAAATCAACTGACTGTTATGACATAGATATGAAGCTAGTAAAAACAATAATTAAAAGCATATCAAAACCCCTGACTCATATATGTGATAGGCAGGGAGGTGATACTCTAGTGGTTAAGGTGTTAGGCTTGAGTCCAGAAGATCATGGGTTCAAATCCCCGCCTGACTAGAAAATCACTAAGGGCCCTTGGGCAAGGCCTTTAATCCCCTATTGCTCCCGGTGTGTAGTGAGCGCCTTGTATGGCAGCACCCTGACATCGGCGTGAATGTGAGGCATTATTTTAAAGCGCTTTGAGCATCTGATACAGATGGAAAAGTGCTATATAAATGCAGTCCATTTACCATATATGTAATTTGTTATTTCAAACTGGGACATTACCGAACAAAATGAAAATGGCAAAAGTTATTCCACTATACAAAAATGGAAATAAACACATCTTCACAAACTACAGACCAGTCTCTCTACTCCCACAATTTTCAAAAATTTTAGAAAAGCTTTTTAACAACAGGTCAGAATCTTTTATAGAAAAATATAACATAATTAACGAAAGTCAATATGGGTTTAGGTCTGGAAGGTCAACTTCACTTGCAATAATTGAAGCAATAGAAGAGATCACAAACACCTTAGATAGTAAAAACTATATAGTTGGAATATTCATTGATTTAAAGAAAGCGTTTGACACACTTAATCACTCAATTCTACTCAATAAATTGGAAAGATATGGTATCAGGGGAGTGGCTTGGAACTGGATTCAAAGCTATTTAACGGAGAAACACCAGTTTGTGCAGATGGATGCATTCAAATCTGGATGTTTGGACATCGCTTGTGGGGTCCCACAGGGATCCATACTGGGTCCACATTTTTTTAATCTTTGTATAAATGACATTTTTAATGTGTCACAATTATTAAAATTATTATTATTTGCAGATGACACCAATATATTCTATTCCTGTGATAATTATAGCAAACTTATTAATGTGGTATATAGTGACTTAATTAAGCTGAAAACCTGGTTGAATATTAATAAATTATCCCTAAATATAAATAAGACTAAAGTCATGTTTTTCGAAAATCATAATGATAGTTCTAATTTACCAATAAATATAGACGTGTCGAAATAGATAAAGTGTCAGAAATCAAATTTTTAGGGATAACCATTGATAGTAAATTAAGCTGGAAGTCTCATATCAGCCACATACATAAAAAAAATTTCCAAGAATGTCTCTATTATGTACAAAGCAAAATATTTTCTGGATCATAATGCATTATATTTATTGTATTGGTCTTTAGTCTCTCCTTATTTAACATACTGTATAGAAATCTGGGGCAACAATTACAAAAGTTTGCTACATCCCCTCTGTATACTCCAAAAGCATGCAATAAGAATCATCTATAAGGTAGGATATCTCGATCACACAAATAGTCTATTTTCGCAATCCAAATTGTTGAAAATGCCAGATTTGGTTAATTTCTACACTGCACAATTATTATATAAAGCCAGTAAAAACTCATTACCTAGTAATATTCTGATTCTCTTCACTCAGAGAGAAGGGAGCTATAACTTTAGGGGATGTGATAACTTTCAAGTCAAGGCAGTGAGAACTACCAGGAAAAGTTTGTGTGTGTCCGTGTGTGGCATTAAGCTGTGGAATAGTTTGGTACCTCAGCTCAAGCAATGTCCAAATATCCATCAATTCAAAAAAGATACAAAGAAATGGTTCTGTTGAAATACATGAATGAGGAGAGAGGTGCGTGATCATTATGTCTTTTTAATTTATTTCTACTTAATTTACCTTTGCTTTTTTGCCTTGTCAGCAATAGAAGGGGTCCGCTAGGACACACAAACTTTCATAAAATACCTAGAATTATACTGTACAATTTAATTATTTAATTATATATATCATAGCCATAATTGTGAATTATATTATTAAAAAAGAAAATAATAATAATAATAAAATCTTAATATATGTTTGTTAATATATGTTAACACATTTGCATAATACCTGTTATTGCTGGTGTCGTAACCATGGTCAAAAGTACTATTTTATACATCAAGATCATGTAGTCGAAATGCTAGTCAAATAGAAGTATGGTGCCGATGGTAATAACTTAGAGAGAGGTGGGAAACGTATGTATGTATATGTGTATATATATATGTATATGTATGTATGTATGTGTATATATGTATATGTATGTATATGTGTATATATATATATATATATATATGTATGTATGTATGTGTATATATGTGTGTATGTTTATATGTATGTATATGTGTATATATATATATGTATATGTATGTATGTGTATATATGTGTATGTTTATATGTATGTATATGTATGTGTATGTGTATACATGTGTGTATGTGTGTATAACTCTCTATATACACACACACACACACACACACACACACATATATATATATATATATATATATATATATATATATATATATATATATATATATATATATATATATATATATATTTACATTTATATAAATGTGTACATATATAAATTTATTGATACATAAAAATACTTTTCTTTTTCTTTCCTCCTTGTTTCCCCCACTTACATCACTTACATCACTTTCACCAGATCAGGGCTGGCAAGTGGTGGTCTGTTGCTCGAAGGTCTCCCCCTTCTGCCAGCAGAATCCAAAACCTTGTCTTTTAATGCAGAGCCTAGGACATTCAGCAAAGGGTGGACCTGTGTCAGGGGGCGACCCCTCTCTGGCAGCAGGTTTACAAAATACTTTGCATCGTTTAATGCACCACACACAAGACATATGGGGAGGGAGGGGAAGGGAAAAAAAATAATAATAAAAAAGTTAAGGTAATAAAATCAATAAAATAATAAGATAAATGAAACATATTTGTATACATATGTGTGTATAGGTGATGTATGTGTGTATTTTGTATATATATATATATATATATATATATATATATATTGAGACAGAACTACCATCAACGCATACAATAATAATTCTTCTAAATAGTCATTCTCTGAATAAATGTGGGGAACGTATTGACATATGAAAATGACTCAAGGAATGACACCAGCAATATCAAAAAAAAAAATTGACAATAATAATAATATTATTATTGTCATTATTACTAACTATTATGGTGGGAATTATTATTATTATTATTATTATTATTATAGATATTCAAGAATGTTGCCTGCCAATTTGAAGACTGTGGCAGTAATAGGACTGGACTTATGCTGAGCACGGACAGATGGACAGTCACACAGACAGATAGATGAAAAGCCTTCGCAATACCCGATGGCCATATTTGATACAGAACAATACTGATAAATGGACTGCATTTATATAGCACATTTCCATCTGCATCAGATGCTCAAAGCGCTTTACAATAATGCCTAACATTCACCCTGACGTGAGGGTGCTGTCATACAAGGTACTCACTACACACCGGGAGCAACTAGGGGATTAAGGACCTTGCCCAAGGGCCCTTAGTGATTTTCCTGTCAGGCTGGGATTTGAACTGAGGATCCTCTGGTCTGAAGCCCAAAGCTTAAACAGAAGACCATCACCACCCCAACTGATCTTTTCATTTGTCCATCTGTGCTATTAGCTCCTTTACAAGTGCAACTTTTATCCAATGGTCCTTACTTGCGTACAGCATGCTTCTTTGTAAACCTGATAAAATCCACTTCAAAGTTGATAATGAATTTTTGCAGATTTTTGTTGAGGCTCCCAGAGTCAAAGAGCAATTGCAGCAAGCTCTTAACATTAACTCAAGCTTTGTGAGCTAATGGTGAAAATTCCCATGAGCTGCTTACATTAACAGTATCGTTTGCATTTGGGTAGGTATTGGGGCTATTATTTCTGAATTTAACATCACATGGACCCACTTTATCGGTAACTTTTTTAGACAATTTCTAATGTCCCTTGAGTGTTACGTACAGCCTGATCAATATATCGGTTGACTGACAATATCAGCTGATGTGAGCCTTTCACAAACATATCAGTGTCTGCATTATTTTTGCAGATATGAAAACTTTCATTTACTAAACAGCAGTGTGCTCCAGAGGCACTGTTTACAATGCTGCCAAGCATGGCCAGAACCCCAACACCCCTTGGTCACATTAATTACAACAAACACAGTGTGACCGCAGGACCTTTGTGGCCGGGACGGCGGTGGGATCGCACCCGGACGGCTCGCACTAAAGACCATTCCTCTACCAGGTTAGCCAAAGGGGAATTCCCCGTTAGCCAAGCTAGCGGGAACGTCTTTTCAATCAGGACCCGGGATGTTCATCCCACTACATATCTCCCCACCATTTTTGACTTCATCCCGAAGTCACAGGTGCATTTAAGCATGTTCTGTGACTACCCACATCCTGTTTGTGATGCCAGATTGTGACCGCAGGACCTTTGTGGTCGGGACGGCGGTGGGATCAAACCCACACGGCTCACACTAAAGACGATTCCTCTTCCACGTCTGCCAAAGAGGAATTCCCCGTTAGCCAAGCTAGCGGGAACATCTTTTCAATCAGGACCCAGGACCTTCATCCCGCTGCAAGAGCCAAGTAACCAGCTGCCATTCATTTTTAAACAAATTGGGGGTTTTACAGCAACAAGAGACAAGTGGTCATACACAGACTTTTTTGATTGTCCATTACCACAACTGAGCACATGGTTGAGTCCACAGCAGCTAGTTGCTTAAAATACCTTAAACATGTGAAGGAAGGTTCTGCTTCATTGCAAGTAACTTCTAGAAAGCGTGTTCCCATCTCTGCTGCTCTACGATGTTTTTTTATTCTTTGAGTGTGTTGCTTGCGATTTTACAGCCAAATCTTAGACAGGCAATTCTTGTAATATGCTCAGTAAGACCACTTATTCAAAGTTACAGTGTTGCTCAACAAAGCTAAGCATAGAGCACACTCACAGCACAGATATTTTACTAAGGAGTTGTTACAGAAGAAAACAGATAAAATCAAGTGCGGCTGACAGCTGGATATCATCTTTTTGCAACTGTGTTGTTGCATAACTGTCAGCTTGTTTTGATGATTTCTGTCCTCTAATGGCTTATATCAAGTTAAGCTGTTGGAATTGCTTCATTTGAATCCACTTTGACCCAAATGAAACATACTTATAAATGCAGCTTGCAGAAATGTTCAATTTAGAAGATGACATTGGGCACTAAGAAGGTTTCGAGACATATAATCCCAAAAGTCATATTTTTGAGACTGTGTATAAGTGACAGTCTCCAACAGTTCATTTAGAAACAATATTCAGTGACAGTGTTTGGCAAAGCAGCGGTCACACTAACAATTCTCAGCAATTTATGTCTCCAGCTGACAGATATGGAGCCAATGTGTTGGAGAATCTCACTGACTCATTTTTTACACTTTTTTTTTTTTTTTACTGATATGCCACACAATCTGTCGCAATGTAGCAGCTATAATACCAGCCAATTTAACACAGAGCATTTCCACTAGATTAGTTTCATTGGCATCATGTGGGCAAGAGGACAAGTCACAGCAGGACTGTGGAACAGTCTGGTGTCAACAGCACTCTCGACGCCGAGCTCAGCTTGAGGACCAGCAACTCTGTGTGAACAGCGAGACAGCAGTGTGGATAACCCAACTGTCTGCTAGCAGTAATGAAGCTTCTACACCTGTCTGACGTCTACATCACCTCTACTTAGTGTTGCTGAAGCAGAAACACATCGCTGAATACAGAAACCTTTCAAGGAATAGCATATCCATGATGCTTAAACATGTATTGCACATGGATTTACACAGGAGCGAGGAGGGTATTGTCTCAGATAGGTAGCTAAATTATGAGTCCACTGTAGTGCCAGTATTGCTATGTAGTCCATGGGCCAAACAGGTTTTCAGTACCACTTAAGGGGACTAAACAATACTTACAATCCACCCTCAGTATACTGTGGCCTACGCAAAAATGTATGGTGACCATCCCAGGGTAGAAGCTATAATCAGGTGCAAGTTAATGGAAGATTACACAGGCATCAACATTTAAAAATGATCCAGTCATATTGAAAAGTGGCCATATTATTTGTGTGATCATAAAAATTCCCAAAAGTTGCAAATGTTGACAAAGGTCCATTTCAGTTTATACAGTGGTCAAAAGTTAAAGTTGCTCAAATTTTGGTGAAAAAAAAAATTGATGCAAATTATTGGTTGAGCTAATATGGATTTAAAAATGATAGTTTATGCCATCTGTTGTGCTTAGTGATCACGTTATGGGGAAACATTTGTCATATGTCAGAGAATCCACCAGACATTTGCATTGTTTGACCATTACCTTGGAGACCAAGCATTCAGCATAGTTAAAAAAAGACATTTATAAATCCAGTAGCTCAACCAATACTTTTTATCACTTTTTACATTGAAAAAAGAACCAACTTAAAAAAAACATTACAATTGGTAAAACCTGAATGAATTAAGTTGTTTGAACTTAAGTATGTAAGGCAGAGTTGAATTCATTCATTCATTTTACCAATTGTAATGTTTTTTGTTTTTTTTTAAGTTGGTTCAGCTATTCTCTTTTTTCAGTGTACCCAAATTGGAGCAGCGCTATATATTGACACCCGTACAAATTGAAACTGACACTTGTCACCATTTCTTTTTTTTTTAAGTCCATAATTCTATAACAATCATAGATTGCCCAAACTGTGCCATTTTGGGATATTTATGATCAGACAAATAATGTCATACACTTTTCAATGTGATTGGAACATTTTTCATTGTTGACTACTGCATAATCCTTCATTACTACCTAGCTATAGCTGCTACCTTAGAATGGCCACAATACATTTTTTTGTAGGCCATAGTATACTGAGACTGGATTGTTAGTGTTGTTTAACCTGCTTAAGTGGGACTAATTAAGTCAAAATTGGCTTCTGCCTCATGGACGAGAAGATTGCATGGACTTGACATTTGGTAGGGTTTGGAAACAAGAAGCTTAGGTGTCTTTGCTGGCAAGAAAAGATTTACTGACCTTGATTTAATGGACAGTGCTCTGATCTTTGAGGGTCAGTGGATGCCCTGATGCAGCACTGTGGAACTTAAGTGAGGAATTACAGTGTTTGGGTTGACAATGGTCCTGGATCAAGACTAAGAGCCAGACCTTCAGACTCAGCCATCAAAACTGTATTTGTGTGAAAGTGTTGAACTTGTAGAGACATTCAGTTTTCTCTGTAGTAATGTTCATATGTCTGGGTCCTTGGTCTTTGACATTTAGAGGTGCCTGTGAAGAGCTTATTAAGCCATGAGGGCACTGCACAAAAATGTTTAAAGATGCTGATACTTTTACAGGAGAGCAATTGTCCAAGTCTTGAGGGTTCTGGTGCTTCCTGTCTTTCTCTCTAATTGTAAAATTCTGAGATTAATGACTGAATCAGGGTGAGGACGGAATTTCTTTTTATTAGGTCTCTATGGAGGGTCCTTGGACACCACTAGAACAAATATGTCAAATGAGTAGTTGCTTAGGGAGACTCAGATGAGAAGTATCACTTGCATTGTGAGGGAAAAACCAGCTACACATTTTTGGCTATAAGACGTTTTACTTGGCATGATCCAGCCTGCAGGTACCAATAAATACAGAAATTATGTGTAATAATGTGAAATAACACAGGAAAAAGTATTGAACACATGACGAAAGGGAGATGCAAAAAGGCATGGAAAGCCAAGACACTAGCTGAAATCAATCAGTAATTAGAATGCAATCCTGCCCCTTGTCAGGGCAAATTTGTATCAATTAGTTCAGTCCCAACTGATGGTTTTGAAGTAGCCTTTCTGGACACAATCAAAGAGAGATGAGGGTTTTTTTTGCCACCTCCTTTGAAGCAACTGTGAGAAACTTATGAACAAAACTTTTGGACAATTTAATAAACCTTTCCACAATTATATTTTTTGCCACATACTGGAAAGTATAGAGTTCCCATATATCTCATGCATATGGTTTTAAGTATGTTGTTGTACATTGCCATGCTTGGCACATAATTTTGTTATGATATTTCAAATTGCCAACAAAGGCTTTTGTATGAAGCATATACATTTCAGTAAGTGTGAGCAATACTTTTTCACCATGTCATTCCATTTTATTACACATAACATAATTCCTGTACTTGTCTGTTTTGGTTTCTTTGCATGTGTGGATTAATTGAGTTTCTGGTGAAAATCTGGTGAAAAGTTCATGATAGTAGCACCTTTAGAAATATTTTTACTGATTAAAATGGTGACATGTTCAGTAATTATTTTACCAGCTGTAATTGAACTCTCTGTAGAAGGGAAAATAACCACCTAATAATCTTTAAATATCATAACAAAATTCTGTGACAAGCATGGTAATGTACAACAACATACTTAAATCAATATGCATGGGATATATGGTAACTCCAGCATGTGTCAAAAAATATAATGTGACAAAATAGAATTGTGGAAAAGTTTATTACATTGTCCAAAACTCTTGTGGATATGTTTCTCACACCTGCTTCAAAAGAGGTGGAAAAAAAAATCATCTCTCTTTGACTGTGTCCAGGAAGGCTACTTCAAGAGGGGTGAAAAACAAAATCAGTCTTTGATTTTAACTCTGACACTGACTTCAAAAGAGGTGTGATCCTTTGATCAGTTTCACTTGGTTATGCAGAGGAGACATATCTACACTCATGCACTTTGAGTATATAGTGCAGTTATCATAACTTAGGATTACAATTTTCAACTGGTGATTTCTAAGAAATCCTGTAGTACATCAGATTGAAATGTTAGTAATTATGATGTGATCGGAATACTTCTATAAAAAGGGGGTTTAATAAAACATTCTAAAACAAGTGTTATCAATCAATTTGCCTGTTATTAATATTGTGCCAAGGTGCCCCTCCATATAACCCAAATTCTCCATACGTTCCCACTACCTGAATGTTTTGCCATATTATCTCATTTTTGTCCATTATATAATAGCCTGGAAACCAGTCCATAATTATCAAACAACAGGTGTAGATGGCAGTACATCATAAATGGAGAACACAGTATCTATATACTAAAAGTCAAGTGGCTTCTGTGTACATGTGTGGGATTTTGTAACTTTGATCACGGAGAAACTTGGGAGAGCTGACATTTGCCGTTTGGTAAACGTATGTATTTTGTGTCAAGGATGAACGCAGCGAAAACAGAACGTTGATAGGACTCATATTTTTGGAGAAATTAGGGATAGTCTGGAACAACAGTGAACAATGGATGTTGATATCACAATTAATCAGTTCCTGGTAACCAGCCAAGCTCTGAACAAAGGAAATATCTCAACCTTGCCAGTATAAATACAATTATTCACAAAACATTCTCATTTTAATTTCCTGCACTTTCACTTACAATCATTATAGAAACTTTGCATAATCTATGACCACCCTTGAAAATATCAGAAACCTATTTTATAAACACTACCCAATCTAGAACTCATAGATCCCCAGGGGCAATGTGCTAGTATAACTTTTAAATTTAACTTCATAGAAAGACTTCATAAGTTTTCACAAATGGCTTTATACAGTAATTTATTTATTTTGTATATACAGTGCCAAATCGCAACAAAAGTTGCCTCAAGGCACACAAGTAAGGTCTAACGTTACCAACCTCTACCAAGCACACAGGTGACAGTGGTAAGAATAAACTCCCTTTGATGATAATGAGGAAGAAACCTCAAGCAGACCAGACTCTAAGGGGTGACCCCCTGCTTAGGCCATTCTAACAGTTACAAGGTTTTTACAGTTTTACAAAGATGAACAAACAGAAAATCAAACAACAGAATAATATGAGCAAAGTGCCACGCAGTGGCGCAAAGCTTGCTCTATGGTAGACAAAGGCACAAACCAGAAATGGCACAAGAAATCTGCCCATAGAGGGAAAAGCCACAAACCGGACAACACTGTGGTAAAAAATCATAAAAAGCCACAAACCAAGTGGACGAAGCCACAAATCGGAAATGGCACACAAAAAAAACAAATCTGCCCGTGGTAGACGAAGGAGCCACAAACCAGACAACATTGTCGTAAAAAGCCACAAACCAATGGTAGGTTCTGCAACAATTATTCAATTTTAAATTATTGTTTGATGATATAAACACAGTGAAGAGCTTCGCTCATTAATGTCAGTGACATCAAGTGACACACCCAGAAGCTGAAAGGCAAAAAAGAAAAATATTTAAAAAGGCAGGGGTCTGGAGGCGCGGAGTTCCGCCAGAAGCTGAAAGGCAAAAACAAAACAAAAAAATGTTTAAAATGGCAGGGGCTGGGGGGACTTCATGCTTGGTTTGTGTTCTGACTTTCACTGTCAACTGTGGGACCTTATATGTAGACAGGTGTGTGTCTTTCCAAATCACATCCAATCAACTGAATTTACCCCAGGTGGACTCCAATTAAGCTGTAGAAACATCTCAAGGATGATCAGTTGAAACAACAGGCACCTGAACTATTTTGAGCTTCATGGCAAAGGCTGTGAATAGTTATGTACATATTATTTCTTAGGTTTTTAATATTATTATTGTTGTTTTTAATAAATTTGCAAAAACCTAAAAAACAAACTTTTTTGCACATTGTCATTATGGGGTATTAAGTTTAGGATTTTGAGGGGAAAAAATACATTTCATCCATTTTGGAAACAGGCTGTAACATAACGTGGAAAAACTGAGACGCTGTGAATACTGTCTGGATGCACCATATGTTTGTGCCAGGTTTTGTCAATTTTAGACACACTAAACTGGCTAAAACTAGTTTTAGACAGGTCTTTACCATTGTCCTGGCAACAATAGATTTTAGACTATCTACAAACCCAACCCTGGGGTAAGGTAAGATGCTGACTATATAATCCTTTGTTATGTCCACCAAGGACGTAATGAAATCATTGGTGTTTATTTATTTGTCTGTCTGTTTGGTAGCTTGCTAACAAACAGACAGTTTTGATGTAATCTTGCAAGATTACTTCAAAACTATTGCACAGATTTTGACAAAATTTTCAACACAGATACATATTAGGCCATGGAAGAACCCAGTATGTTTTAGAGGTGATTTGGATCCGGATCTGGATTATGGATCAAGTTCACTTTTTATAGGTTTGAAGGATTACTGTTAGCAGAATTATCTCAAAACTGCTGCACGGATTTTGACGGAATTTTCCACACAGATACATATTAGGCCATGGAATACTCCATTCAATTTTGGAGGTGATCTGGATCTGGATCAAGTTTCACTTTTTATAGCCTTTGAAGGATTACGTCAAAACTACTTCACAGATTCTCACTAAATGTGCACCACATGGAAGACTCCACTGAAATTTGAGGTGCGCTGGATCAGGATCCGGATTCTGGATCAAGATTCCCTTTATATAGGCTTTGAAGGATTATGTCAAAACTACTTCATGGATTCTCACCAAATTTGCAGTGCATGGAGCGTTTATTGATTTATTTATTTATTTGTCTGTCAGCAGGTATACGTCAAATCTACTGCACGGATTTTGACAAAATTGGAAGACTCCACTGAATTTTGGAGGTGATCCGGATCCAGATTGGCGGGCGTCAGAAATTTCTGATTGTTCTTGTTTTAATTAAAATGTTTCCATACATTTACAGGGGTATACACATGTTTACATCCTTAGGGATCCTCCCCACATTATCAGACACTTCTAATGCTACCCTCACTTTTACGTTGTTGACAAGAAGCAGTTTACTTTGAGGGTGTTAGCTTGCCCCATGCATTACATTGTATAGCCATTTAGCCCAAGAGAGCATTATTTTCCAGCCACAACCTGCAGGAGCACACTGACACCGTACTCTCTTACATTAAGAACTGTGTTGACACTGTCACTGTCAACAAAAGGGTCACGGTTTTTCCAAACCAGAAGCCCTGGATGAACAGTGCAGTCCAGTCCCTATTAAAAAGTTGCAACACCGCCTTTAAATCAGGGGACAGGGCCCTGTACAGAGCGGGCAGGTCTGATCTGAAAAGAGGCATCAGAGAGGCCAAGGCTGCCTACAAGAAAAAGACAGAGGACCACTTCGCTGCAAATGACCCCAGAAGGATGTGGCAGGGAATAAATCATATAACCAACTACAGAAGCAGCAACCCAGGAAATGCTAGGTCTGACGCCTCGCTGGCAGAGGAGCTGAACTGCTTCTTTGCCCATTTCGAAGCAGACAGACCAGCAGCAACTCCACACCCACCACCCTCCAGCACTAGCACGCTAACACTTCAGGAACATGAACTGAGACGTGTGCTGAAGGCGGTGAACCCCAGGAAGGCAGCCGGCCCCGATGGTGTACCTGGAAAGGTACTCAAAGTGTGTGCTGACCAACTGGCTGGAGTTTTCAGCTGCATCTTCAACCTGTCCCTGTCACAGGCCATCATTCCACTCTGCTTCAAATCCTCCACCATCATTCCAGTCCCAAAGAAGTCAGCAGTGGAGAGCATAAATGACTACAGGCCTGTTGCACTTATGCCTGTGGTCATGAAGTGCTTTGAAAGACTGGTCTCTCAGCACATCAGAGCCTGTCTGCCTCCCACTCTGGACCCCACCAGTTTGCCTACAGGGCAAACCGTTCCACAGAGGACGCTATCACCACAGCTCTCCACACCGCGCTGAGCCAGCTGGAGCACCAGGGGAGCTATGTGAGGATGCTCGTCCTGGACTTCAGCTCAGCCTTCAACCACATCATCCCGGAGATCCTGGTCCACAAACTGACACATCTGGGCATCTCCACCCCCATCTGCCAGTGGATCAAGGACTTCCTCACAAACCACCCACAGTCTGTGAAACTTGGCCCCCACCTTTCCTCCACCATCACACTCAACACCGGTTCCCCTCAAGGCTGTGTACTGAGCCCCCTTCTGTTCACCCTTTACATGCACGACTGCTCTCTGACCAATCCCACAAACACTATCATAAAGTTTGCGGATGACACCACTGTGATTGGGCTCACCTCAGGGAGGGATGAGAGTGACTACAGAGACGAGGTCAATCGACTGACAGCATGGTGTTTAGCTAACAACCTGCTGCTGAACACCACAAAAACAAAAGAAATAATCCTGGACTTCAGGAAGAACAGGGCTGACCCAGCCCCGCTCTACATCCAAGGGGACTGTGTGGAAAGGGTCAGCTCCATCAGGTTCCTGGGAGTGCAGCTCTCTGACAGCCTCTCCTGGACTGCCAACACCACAGTGGTGGTGAAGAAAGCCCAGTAGCAACTCCACTTCCTGAAGGTGCTCAGGAGAAACAATCTGGAGGAGAAGCTGATGGTGTTGTTCTACAGAGCCACCATTGAGAGCATCCTGACATACTGCATCACAGCGTGGTATGGGGGGTGCTCAGCAGCAGATAGGAGAGTGCTGCAGAGGGTGACCAAAACGGCCCAGGGGATCACTGGTTGCTCTCTGCCCAGCCTGGAAGACTTTGCCAGCTCTCGCTACCTCAGCAGAGCTGCCAGCATCAGCAAAGACACATCCCACCCCAGCAACCACCTGTTTGACCTACTATTCTCCGGTCAACAGTATAGGTCAATCAAAACTAGGACAAACAGACTCAGGGACAGCTTTCTCCCCAGAGCGATCACTGCACTGAACAATAACAAATCACTGTAATCCCCACCTTTCAAGTTTCTTGTGCAATATCTGTAAACAATGTGCAATTTTCCTGTGCAATATGATTCCACAGTTGTATATAATTCTCGTTTTACATTTTACTTGGTCCACATTTTACTTTATTTTATTTTACCTCATGCTTATATTAGTTGTACATATACTCTGAATAATTTACCGTCAAATTTCACTGTCTTTTACGTATATTGGTTAAAAATTACTCGCACCACGGAAAGCACCTTTTTGGAGTTGCACTCAAATCTCGTTGTAATGCAAATTACAATGATAATAAAGACGATTCTGATTCTTCTTCTTCTGATGAGCATTCTCATTCAATGGTGGACCAGTTTGAATAATTTGCCTTGCATTCACCCATTCACACAGACACACACACACACACCGATGTCAGGGTGCTGCCATAGTTCCCCTTTAAAACTTGGGTGCAGTCATACCTCTACCAAGGAGGCTGTATTTTCACCATGGCCTGTTCAATTTTCCCAAAATGTGTTGGAGAACTAGAACACTGGCTCAGAAAACAACACAAACATTCGTGCAGATCAAGATTACAGAAGAGAGATTAAAAGACTGTGTGCACCTTGGCAGACAAATGTACCTAAGTTCAAGATTTATTTTATTTTTTATCTGCATATACAGGCATTTGTGTTACTTTTGTGTTAGTTTCTCCACCAGATGACCCCCTCAGTTATTTTTCACACCTGGATCAGATGAGTGATTGATTATATTGACAGACTATTTAAACCCTGACTTTCTGTTCAGTAGTTGCCAGATACTTGTGAGCATTGCCAGACTTTGCCAGACTCCTGCAGACCTTCCAGGTTCTTCCAGAGCTACAATCCATGATTCAGACCATTACCAGGAGAACCAAGCCTGATTGCCTCTCTGTGACCTTGACTGCATCTTCCTGTTGTGTGTTTAAGATGTCACAGCTTCATTTCAGCTAAACTTCAGGTAACCTGGCCTCCCTTCTAATTCCCGTATTAGAGCGAACTGTCTTTCCTGGTGTTCCAGATGATTTCTGTGCGCTCCCATGCTGCCCTGGCTTCTGGTTCCTGGCTATCTGCACCGCAACGTCACTTTGGAACTCCTCGGCTCTCTGCTCAGAGCGTAACTCTGCTACACGCCAGTTAAGTTCCTCCTTGTCTCAGTGAGATCCCGTTCTCACTCGTACCTGTTTGTGACTGTGCTATGATCAAGAACTCTTCCTAAGAACTGCATGAACTCTGATATCAAACAATTAAGAACCCAGCTGTATCAAGTCCTGTTTAATTGGAACTATGTCACAACACACAGCACTTGACCTCTGGATAAATTTATGAACTGTGAAAAATTCCTGAACAGTAAACCTTATTTCTTCTTAAGAAAAGAACATTATTTCCTCACCTTCGAAGCAACCTGTGTTAAGCCTTTTGTGAACTGTGAGTGTTTCGAGGCTCCAGCATTACGAGTGCATTCTCTCACCCTGTGTGTTTTTATTCCCCATAGTTCCTGGTTTTGGAGGTGAGCATTCCACCTGGTCCTGGTCCTTAAACCTTAATAATCGTTCTCTTTCAGGACTGACCCGGAATACTGCAGCTCCCTATTTTCACCAACAGGAGGCAGGCCATCTCTCCATACTGCAGGCACCCCAGCAGAGCACCTTTTATTTATTGTTTATAAATAAATATATTTTCCTTTGTACTCCTTCCCATGTCTAGCTCCGTGCATTTGGGTCCATTGCCTGAAACAGTCCGGTTCCATCCGGACCCCTTACATAACATGTGTGCCTGCTTGTGTGTGTGCTTGTCTGCTACTGTGCATAGGGATGGGTATTGATAAGATTTTATCGATTCGATACCTCTTGTGAATTTTCTGTGTACTAAAAGTAGGCTTTACAGGTTTTCTATGTCAACATTTTACTGAGTCTTAAAGTAAATAAATATGAAATTGGTCACTGTTTCCTTGATCTCTGGACATAAATAAAAATAAACAAAATCTATAGTTTTTGTCAAAAGCATTTCCTTTCAGATATTTTGGCATGAATGTCTCTCCATATCTCTGAGCTGAGCCCAGCCAGCTGCTGCACGTAAGCGCAGGACGTCTCATTTTGGCAGGAAAAAACATTTTGATCGATTGCAGTTTGTTTGTATTACATTTGGAAAGAGGCATTTTAGTTTGAATTTATTAATTCCAACTGGACTCTATCATTCTAACTTGACTCGGCAGAGAGCTGCGCAGCATTTGGAGCTGTGTGAACAGAACGGAGGATGATTCTCTTTTCTTTCTCGCAACAAGACAGGAGTCCCAGTTAGTGACTTTAACTGCACAAAAGTGACTCGCGATTGACATTTTCAGGGATGAAAGTGGTGAAAAACAAAAAAAGCTGTAACCCAAAATTACCCCCCAACACCACCCACACAAAAATGTCTGAAGCTCTGAAATGCAATCTGGGACTATTCCAGACAATAAACTGCAGTGAGTGCAGCATCCATTTTGGTGAGAAAAACCCAACTTTCCTTATTCAAATTCATTCCAGTAGCATTCTGCTCTCTTACTAGGATGCAGCAGTTTTCTAGCTTGGCAGATAGTTCTGGAGGAAATCACTGAAGAAATTAACAAATTGAAAATATGGTTTGACCAAAACAAATTGTCATTAAAATAAAATAAAACAGGGATGAAGTGGAGGTGTAAGAGTCACTAGGTGTTCACAGGAAACAGTTATTTATGTCTATATTTATGTTCATTGTTAGTTGGTTTTATATTATCTGTTGTATTTTTGATAGGTTGTTTTTTGCCTCTTTCTCTAAAATTGTATTGTAGAATGATTAGTTATTATTACTACGAGGTCTGTGAGAAAAGTAACGGACCTCATTATTTTTTTCAAAAACTATATGGATTTGAATCACGTGTGATTACATCAAACATGCTTGAACCCTCGTGGGCATGCGAGAGTTTTTTCACGCCTGTCGGTTACGTCATTCGCCTGTGGGCAGTCTTTGAGTGAGGAGTGGCCCACCCTCTCGTCGTTTTTTCATTGTTTAGGAATGGCTCAGAGACTGCTGCTTTGTTTGATAAAATTTTTTTCAAAAACTGTAAGGCACAACTGAGTGGACACCATTCGATAAATTCAGCTGGTTTTCTGTGAAAATTTTAACGGCTGATGAGAGATTTTGGAGTGTTAATGTCACTGTAAGGACGGCCCACGGCGCCTGACGGCGATCTGCGCTCCAATGGCGGCGTCGTCTCGCTGTTTCAAGCTGAAAACTTCCTAATTTCAGGCTCTGTGGACCCAAGTCGTCATGAGATAACAGAGAACTTTCAGAAGAATTCAGGATCAGGAGTTTATCCAGACATTCCACTGTTAAAGGCGATTTTGTAATGAAAGAACGTGCGGGCAGATTCGCATGTCGGGCCGGACCCGACCGCGGGGGGTCGCGACAAGAAAAACACCTCCGTTGGAAACCTTAACGGGCAAGTTGGAACATGCCCAGCTGTTAAACAATTTCTCAGATACTCACTTGTTGAAAGCCATCAAAAGCCGCCTAAATTTTACAAATGGTTTTCAACACGGAGGTGTTTTTCCTGTGGCGGCACAAACGGATTTGGGGCGTCGGGCACGTTCTTTCATTACAAAATCTCCTTTAACAGTGGAATGTCTGGATAAACTCCTGATGCCAGCTTATTCTGACACTTCTCTGTTCTCTGACGACGACCTGGGTGAACAGAGCCTTAAATTAGGATGTTTTCAGCTCGAAACAGCCAGACGGACGCCACCTCCGACCGCGCCGATCCACTTTGTGGGCTGTGCTTAAAGCGAAAGAAACTCCACAATCTCTCATCAGCCGTTAAACTTTTCACCGAAAACCAGCTGAATTTCTCGAATAGTGTCCACATATCACTCAAAGCCTGCCCACAGGCGAATGACGTCACCGACAGGCATGACAAAACTCACGCATGCGCATGAGGATTCAAGCTTGTCTGACATAAAAACATATGAATCAAATCCATTTATTTTTTGAAAAAATAAAAAGGACCGCTTTTTTTTTATCACAGACCTCGTATTATTGTTGTTGTTGCTATTATTATTATTAACATATAAACAAAAATACATTTAAAAATATTACATTTTGTAATACATCTGACTCTTTTATGACAAATGCACACAAACGTGCTCAGATGCGAACAGCTTAATGCTAACTTTAACATTGACAATGCCATACACGCTTAGCATCGGTCCCGTTTTTAAGTTATAAAATACATCTATCAACTGTTTCAGAAGAGCGTAACAGCTCGGTTTAACAAAGGTAAATATTACTCACAGACATATATATGCTCTTTGGGGTTTTAGCGGGGAAAAATTAAGATAAAGTGAAATAAAACAAAGAATCAATGAAGCAGTGGGTCAGATCAATGCTTCATTGCTTCAAGCTTCAGAAAAGAGCCGCGCTGCAGAAATGGTTGATTGCAGATCCTGCAGGGGTTCTGTAATCAACATAGAGACATGATCATTTTCCCGACAAACACCCCCAAAAACAACGGCCGCTCTGAAGGAACGATAAGGGAATCGTTAAGCAAAAAGGCTATTTATGTCAGTGGATTGAATAATTTCAATTTTATTTATATAGCACCATATCACAACAAACAGTCGCCCCAAGGCGCTTTATATTGTAAGTCAAAAGCCCGAAAATTTCTTAACGATACCCGAAAACAACCGGCTCTCGATACCCAACCCTAACTGTGCGCGAATGCATGCATGCCTGCGTCCGCATTTGTGTGCATGCCTTGTTTCTTTCAGGTTTACACCTCCATTCAATTTCATATCACATTCAATAGGAAGTTTGTTTTCATTTTTTTTTTCACACACACCGTCTTCATCAGCAGTTGACATTTTGTAACATCTGTACTGAATGCATTCTGTGATAGGTACTTGTCACCAAAGTGACAGATCACATCTTCAGTGAAAATCCCTGATATTTATTCAAACTTTTTTTTTTTTTTCTGAGTGTAAATAGAGGGTGTTCAAGAGGGAAAAGTTGTCTTGGTTTTGTATGCTGTAGAAATGAGTTACATCATTTAAATTATCATGCTCTGAGGCCATGAAATGTGAAAAATGGCTTTGTTTGTCACAAACGATCTCAATGAGCTGTCATCAAGTGACATTAATTTATGGCTGTGAAGTGCCCACAACAAGCATGAAGGGTGGCTGAAAACAAGGCGGTGTTGTTGTGGTGGCATGCCACTGGTGGTGTGGCTTTGATTCAGCAAAGCAATAAAAGTCAACAACAGGGACAGTGCATTCTGCAGCAGCAAGGTAAACAGCTGAGAGGACAGCAGGAGGAGAATTTTAGGAAGTGACAGAAGAGGCATGGGATATGCAAGAAAAGAGCACTTTTAAAGTCCATGTGTAAACAGTGCATTCATAAAAAACATATTATCAATTAGAGGTGATGTTTAGGTTGGTGGTTGTGAGTCAGTTTGTCAGCATGATATCTTAAATTGACATGACTGTATTTCAATGAAATGAGATGTGGAGGTTGGCCTTGGGTCATGGAAGAGCCCCTTAAATTATGATGTGAATCTGGATTAAGTGGTGGATCTTTGACCCTAAGTCCTTTGGCCTGGGTGATTCCAATTACAGAATCAAAGCAATCGGAAATGAGGAGCTACATTCACAGATCAGAAACAAAGATCAAGCACAAAGATATGTGATCAGGATTACAGATCAAGATCACTGTTCAGCAATCAGGATTAAAGATATGTCATCAGGATCAAAAGATAAGATCAAATGCGAGAGATCAGGATAAAAAAGAGGATCAAAAGTCAGTAATCACGATCAAAGGTCATGCTGAAAAATATGGTTAACATTAAAGATCAGGACCAAAAAATATCAATTAAGATCAAAACTCTATCAAGCTTAAAGTGTAGGTGATACCAAAAAATGTGCACAAATAATCAGTAAAAATGATGAAATGTTGATATTTAAAACAAATCTTGAACAGTAAAAACTGATGATAAGTGTGCAGTTGAAGGATAAACAACAGCCTGCGCTCTGTTTCAGCCCTCAGCCACGGCCATATTGTTGCTACGTCATTACCAGAACGGGAACTGCTGATTCAAGTCCAAATCAATTGTAAACACAGTGGAGGTCGAGCTGTTTTCAGACATTTATTTTTCTAGTGTGGAGCTTTTTTTAAAGTCCAGTCTGGAGGTGATTCTGAAGAAACTGTGGAGGACACAGCCTTAGGGCCCCTTCACACATAGTGGGAAGTTTGGATGAAGTTAACACTTAGTGCGCATGATGCAGGAATCGTGTGCAAACCGTGGAATGTCGTCCCTGCTACCAACACCTCGTACACCTGTTGTTACAACTATTTATACACAAGCACCTGAAAGACAAAGTGTGCGCTGGGCGAACCCATTGCACCCTCTCACGGCAGGTGTCGGCCAAATTCCAGGTGACACGCACGAACACCTAACACTGCTCGCATGGCACTTAGAAAATGTGTGGCCAGTTGCACTCTTGGTATGACAACAGACTGCAGACGACCACTGTTGTACTGCTGTGAAATTTGTCTAGGTTCCCCATGAGTGTGACTTTGCAAACACACACTGACACACAGGTGTGTGCGCTCCACTCACGGGAGGCGTGGCTTCCGACAGAAGCAGCTGTGGTGATCTGTCATTCTGGACATTCCAGCTACACAACACCTACTGAATTTGGACAGTCATGGACCAACACCTGTCCACTGTGAGGTGCGTGTGTCTGATTGCTGTATTTAAGTGGACATAAATAAAAATATATAACATCGTGGTGGCGACAAGCTGCAGCAAGCGAGAGCGCAAGGAGTGGACACTGACAGCCCCCCAGGTTGAAACGGACCATCAGAACAGAACACACAGCGGGCGATCTGATGTGCCGTCACCCACATGAGCTCTGCTCCATATGATGTGGTGTCTGTGCTACAGCGTGCAGAACATGCGCATGGCCGACTGGACGCACCTGACCAGTAGATGTGGACATCAGAGCACACTGCTTTTCATTCATGTCATTTCATAACTGTATGTCTGTGACCATGGGTCATCACCAGAGGAACAGACAGATCATATTTGTATTGCTGGCTTGATAAATGCGGTGTTTTATATGGTGTCTGACTGGGAATCAGAAGTTTTGAAAGGTGCGAGTTTGTGTCCCGGGTGGTGTGTTTTTTTTTTCTTTTCTTTTTTATTATTCCACATAAACGGTGCGATGTGGTCCCACAGGTACCAGCTGGTTTTTATTTTTTATTTATTCCAGATAAGGGGTGCAATGTGGTTCCACACGTACCAGCTGGTTTGTATTTCTTCCACATAAGCGGCGCCATGTGGTGTACCTTGCACTGTTCCTGCTCGACAGACACCAGCGCGTGCACAAATTCTCGCACCAGGTTCATCCACGCCTGCCCTTCGGCGCGATGTTTTGTCCACTAATGTTGAACTGTTTTGTGCTGTTTCGCCGTTTTTGTCCAAATGCTGTCCAAAGTAGAGAAGCTTGAATCTTTGACTGGACTGGGTTGCTTGACGTGAGGACGTTTCGCTTCTAATCGCAGAAGCTTCCTCAGCTAAAATTCTTGCTCTGGTAGTCTGACTTCGGTCTTGACTTTTGTAGAGAAGAATAACAGAAGCCAGCAAAAGCTGGAGTGAAACCTAACCAGACCCCTCCTACCGAGAGGCAGATTGTTATTGGCTATTGACTAACAACTGCTCTAATTAGCACCTATTGTGCTCTAGTTAGCACCCTGCTAATGACAGGGCAGCTGTCCCTCCTAACGATGGGACTGACGCCTCTCCTGACACCTCTCCTGACGACGTGAATGACTCATTACCATGAACAAAAGACTGAAACTGCTTTGACCTGATTACCCCATTTTAAACAGGGGACAAAGCGTGTCTCAGATCCCCTCCCCAGTTAAGGCTGGGTTTCAACTATTTCACATACAATGCTTCTTTCACTCCCCTCTCAAACCATTTCTTTTCTCTGGCTAAGATTTTAACTTCCTTGTCCTCAAATGTGTAGTTAGTGTCTTTAAGGTGGAGATGAACTGCAGACTGAGGTCCACCAGCGCCCTCTCTGCAGTGCTGGTATAGCCTTTTGTGCAACGGCTGCTTAGTCTCACCTATATAGTGTTCGTTACAGTTTTCCTGACATCTGATAGAATACACTACATTGCTCTGTTTGTAACTAGGGATCCTGTGCTTAGGGTGAACTAATTTCTGTCTCAAGGTGTTAACAGGTTTAAAGTAAACTGGGATTTTGTGCTGACGAAGATCCTCTGTAGTTTTTCCCCTACTCCTGCTAAATAAGGGAGAGACACTCCTCTTCTTCTTGTCTCAGTCTCCTGTCTGTCTGGTCTCTTTGTTCTTTGGGACTTCTGCACTTTATCCAGGGACCATCGTGGGTACCCACATACTGTGAGGGCTTTCCGTACATGTTATTATGTTATTATTATTCTTTAGCCCTTCCCTCTGTAGTTGTGGGCACCTGTAGGGCTCTGTGTTGAAGAGTCCTGATCACCCAGAGCTTATGTTCAAGGGGGTGATCAGGACTCTTAAAATCTGTCTGAAAATAATTTCATTCCTTATGTGCTGGCTGAAGAAAAGTCCATTTGTCACAAGTTTGGTGCCAGGTTACAGCGCCGGCTGTAATCAGTTGATGGATCGAGTCAAGTCGTCTCAGTCTGCAAGTGACAAAATTATCCCATGATCCACAAAACAATAAAATAAAAAATAAAATGATGTGAAAATACTCAGTTTTGCCTCCGTGTCGAGTGAAGAAGCTGCAGACACGTGTGTGTGCGCTCGTCAATATAAGTGTTCCACTTGCCAATCAAAAGGATGCTGCCGGCGAGAATAAACCATTCTGACACCAAAAACACGGTGCAGCTCCAACCTGAACCACACAGTGGAAACAGGGCTGTCAGTTGCCCGTAAAAATCCATAAATTAATCCATAAATTAATGGGACTATTAAGATAATGGTTCCGGCGCTGATGCTACTTCCTCCTTCTTCTCCAATGTCAGGAGTCATCCAAAAGTTCTTGGTTTTTAGTGGCATGCAGTTCAAAATCTCAATATTTATCTCTTCAGTAACTACACACCAGGAAAGGATAAATTTAAACTGTTGTTTAATTTTAGTCTTAAATACTCAAAAAACATTACATATCGTGTCACCTACACTTTAAAGGTTATCTATCAGGATCAAAGGTACTAAGTGATGAGGATTAAAAGTTAGCAACCAACATTCAAGGTCAGGATGAAAAACTCAGTCATCAGAATCAAAGATAATCAATTTGGACCAAAGACGAGTGATTGAGATCAAAGGATATTAACCAGGAAACTCAGTTATCAAGCTCAAATGTTAGCAATCAGGATCAAAGATAGGGATGAAATACTCATCAAAGTTCAGTGATCTGTATCAAAGACTATCAGGAACAAAACAAGCTCAAAGGTTAGCATTCAGGATCAAAGGTCAGTTGTCAAGATCAAAGTAGTGCTGTCAGGATCAAAGCTCAGAATTAAAGATAACCAGTCATGATCAAAACTCACTGTTCAAAACCAAAGATTATTAAGATCACATGTTACTCAGGATAAATGATCAGTAAGTATGATAAAAGGTCAAGTTAAAAATGAATGATTAGGATTACACTTTGGATTTAAAAGTCAGCTATCATGATGAAAGCTCAGAAATCATAGCCAAAGGTTAATAATCAGGATCAAACATGTTACACCAGTGATCATATGAATATCTCTCACCGTGAAAACAAAAGCGATAAAGAAAAGGTCAACAGTGAACAGAGGCCTGTGGGATATTGTCAGAGGTTTATGCTTCTCGATCCCTGGTAGGATATCCATCCTTGTCTTTTTTAACTTGTAATTTTAATAAGCATCAACATACATATGTCTAGGTAACACTGTTGTTACTATTTTTTTTAAACAATGTCCTTTTTAAAAAATTTTTGTCCATTTGTGGTTCCCGTAATTTCAATCTGTGCATCAATTTTTCCATTAAGAATGTGTCCTCTATCGTCGTGATCCATTGGTCCTTTGATGGCATGTCCACCTTCCCCCACTTCCTCATTATACATTTCTTTGCTGCTATTAGCATTGTCAATGGTGCCATCTCAGAAATTATTCAAATAAAGAAATTCAGGTTTCAGTGGAACTGCATATCCCAAAACTTGATACAGGACATTAATGACAGCTTTCCAAAAATCTAAAAGTTTTGGACATTTCCAGAAAATGTGAGAATGGTCCACATCTATCTTTCCACATTCTCTCCAGCATTTGTGATGCATCTGAAGTTGTTTACTTTTTAACTTGGGTGTAATAAAGAATAGTATCAAATTTTTCCAGCCAAACTCCCTCCATGTCTGAGAGCTGTACAATGAAATTTCCACATGTCAAGCCAATCCATATCATCAATTTCTATATTAAATTATTTTTCCCATTTTACTTTCGCTTCTTGAGTTGTATGCTTATCAGCCTTCATCAGTGCTTTATATAATGTTGAGATTATCCCAACATTGCTGCCTTTGTAAGGTTTAGTCATTATATGCACTACTTCACTGTCCTTCGTGGAGAGACTCACCTGTACTTCTTTTTTATAATAATCTCTCATTTGCAGATATCGGAAAAGTCATGTTTTACAAATTGACATTTGTGTGTCAGACTTTGGAAACTCTCCATCTCCCCATTATTCTCTAAAACACGCCAGGCTGTGACTCCCTTAGTTATCCAATATTTATAATTTTGGTCCAATTTTGCTGGCATAAAGTTATTATCATATGCTGTCCATCTAAAAATTTTGCCTGTTTTTGAATTTTGTATTTCCAAAGCATTCTATACCAATTGCTGAGTGCGTGTTTAGTTATTGCATCCAGATACTTTTTATTTCGTTCAAAAATATCTTTGTCTCCAAGGAAGTTTTGAATTGGCTGATCCATTGTTCTAGTTTAAAAGCATTTCCACTTACCACAGTAATATGGATTACACCAGTCGTATATATATATATTTTAGTTGTGCTAAGTAAAAATATTATTTCAACCTTGGTAGTCTCATCCCTCCTTTCTCTCTGGGTAGATGGAGAGTCCCATACTTCACTCTAGGCTTCTTGCAGTCCCAAATAAACCTGGATATTATTCTGTCCCGTGTTGTAAATTCCATGATCTCTATTGGTAGGGCTTGGAATAAAAACAGAAATTTAGACAGGATATTCATTTTAATTACTTCAACCCTGGAACTCAAGTCCAAGGGTAGAGTTTCTATATCTTTAGTATATTTTCCTAGACTTGCAAATAATTTTTATCAATGGTATCTAAAAAAATCTTGGGTTACTATCACTCCCAGGTATTTGAATGATTTAATTTCCCAATTTATTTTGTATATTTTTTTATATATCTTGAGGGGGGGAAGGAATTATAATAAATGGCGTAGAACACAAAACTGGGCTTTTTGCTGATGATGTCATAGTATTCCTTGAACAACCCAATACATCATTACCCAATTTGATAAAGCTCTTGGAAACATTTGGATATTTATCCAGATATAAAATAAATATTTCCAAAACTCAGATTCTAAAATTTAATTATATACCATAAAAATTGAAAAAAGCATTGGTGAGTGCCCACATCCCTGTCTTGTTTATCTGTGTAAGCTAATTTCGCCTGTCTGTAACATTTCCATTTATTTGTATTCTGGCAGTTGGTTGGCTATACAAAGTTTTAAAAATTCCTACTGATTTATTGTTAAACCTCATTCTTTCTAAAACTAGATATAAAACGTTCCAATTAACACAATCAAATGCCTTTTCTGCATCTATGCTCATCAGAACTGTGCTCTTTTCCTCTTTCTGTGGCCTCTCTACTATATGTAGGGTTTTCCTAATATTATCGTGTGTTTGGCGCCCTTGTATAAACCCCGTCTGATCCTCGTCAATTAGTTTTGCTATAAATGCATTCATTCTTCTTATTCTTCCTTCTCAAAGCAAGCCAACTGGCCAAACCCCAGAGCTGTGTCAAATGATGGCGCATCATAATTACACTCTTTTTTATTGGCCATCTTATTCCAGCTTTGACTGATGCAGCTCCCAACTCGAAGTGTTTCCATTTGCACTTTCATGTGGCGAGCAGAGAAGCCACAGCTCGCCTGCTTGTCAAAGGTAGGCTGACAAATATTTATGACGTGATGCGAATCACTTTTAATCAGGACCGGTGACCTGTTCCTCGTGGGGAATCTGGCTTGGAAGCAAGCTTATCTCCTCCGTAATAATGAGTCGTCAAAGGCTCCACTGTGCTTGCATTATGTGGTTGTCTAAAAATAATAAGTGACACATATCTTTAGAATCACTCATCATCACAAAGACCAATGAAGATTCCTGCTGTAAGGCAGCAGAAATGAATCAGTGACCTCCCTCTGCTGGTCAGAGGCCAAACTACAGGAGAGTAACAAAATGTGGAGCTGGGTTTTGTCAAGAAAATAATCTTTGCTTCGTAACAAAAATATCAAAATATGACTCAATATACTCTCATATGTGTGCTGTTATAAAGCAACTGAACAAACTGATTTGTTAAATGAGTCACATTCTGAAAGTGCAAGAAATTCAATAAAGAAAAGTCACATCCACTTTTCAAATCTATTAGAAATGTGACTGTGAGCAGCCAAATATGTGATGGATGGCAACGTATGCCAAGAAGAGGTTTGTTGATGAAACACTGTTAATTGAAACTTCCAGGCTTCATATCCAAACGGTCGTAAGCTGTCGCCTTATGGTTAAACTTTTTCACTGCTGCCCCATGTTTTAGGCTGTCGAGTTTGAAATCGAGATTTATGGCACCAATAAGTTATTTTTAAAATGCTTTAACAGCCCATAAGGCATTATGGGAGGGCTCCCTTAGTGAAAACAGATATTTTCCTCATATTAGGAGTTACACTGCGAGAAAGCCTTAAAAATGAAAGTCATAAATCATATCCCTCTGTGATTATACCATTAACGGGAGCATGGTTTTGTCGTTTAGGTCATGCTAATCATTTGGTCTTGAGGTTGTGGCTGGGGGGGGGGGGGGGGGGGGGGGGGGTGTCACAAAGAAGCGAGGGAGGTGGGTTCAGATTGTGTTGGTGGTCCCATATTTGTACTTCAGCTTTTTTAGCTGATCTCTGCAGACATGATCCGCATCTGCTCTGGATTTCACCCTTCCCCTTTTTCTTTCGGGTTTCTATATCAGGCCCCATTGCGGTCTTCCAGAGAGAGACCCTACAACAAACTATCAGAGCGTTTTTCACTCTCCAAAGGCACTGGATGCCAACGCAGCACATATTAAATTTGTTACTAATTTTAAACTTGGCGTGGAGGGCCATGTAGCTGCCACGAGCTCAGTGGAAGTGAACGGGTTCAAGCCCACTGCGACCACAATACAAACAAAGCATGAGGAACAGCAGCTCCCACTGCACTGCTGACTGTAAATGTTTAGAGAAGTAAGTTTTAAAAATAACCCGGTGTAATAGAATTAGTGTGAGAGAGGCGCTGGCAACATGTTTTCCCTATTTTCAATTTCTCTATGAAATTAAAATAATAGTCTGAGACGCAAAACCAAAACTATGGGATGACTGAGGCTGCATTTGTCTTTTCAAAATCATTAGTTTGTGGCTGGGACCAGGCTACAGCTACATGGGTGGATTTTCGGGTAAACCCATCCTGAAATATTCCACAAATCGTGATGGCAGGAACGAGGCTTTTGGATAATCTGAGTTCCTTCATAAAATGAGTCACCACAGCAAAACACTCAAAATACTAAATTAAATAATTGCTTCGAAAAACATGACTCAGTGTTTGAAACTTTCAAAGCACATAATTAAATTAAATTAAATTAAAATGGTTACACAAGGAATGGGATGGTGGAAAATTCTGGAATTAGACTCGGACCATATCGGACCGTATCTGCGTCTGACTGACTGCCAGAAGTAGGCAAGGCCTTTGGTCAGTTCTGGAAATACTCAATCTTTTTATGCATTTCAGAGAAATTAAACCCTAGCAATTTTTTTTCTAAAAGTAATTATTAAGGCAATTTGTTAGAAATCAGCTTCAAGCCTTGTTCTGGATCCAGAAATGTACATAAATGAAATGGTGCACAATTTCAGTTGCACAACTTCTTCTGAGTTTACCCACCTCAACATTTTTCATGGAATACAGTTATTTCTAAAAATTCAGTGTTTTGGCTTTGTGTTAAGACACTAAATAAAGCAATTTCTTCAAAGGAGTTCACTGTCTACCAAGCAGGTAAAACAAAAAAAATTAAAACTGCTTTGTTTCAAAAGTCTCAATGAAACTAATGAAAACTGAGCAAAAGATTCAGTGCTAAACATGCCCATAAGTCCAAATTAATCCATCAACTGTCAAAATGATTTGCTGTTTTGAAATATTCAAAACATTAAAAGAAACAATTTTTACAGAAAATTTACTGTTTCAGAATGTTCAGAATGCAACAATGCTGACACCTAATGGACAACAGTGTTTTGAAATACTTAGTATGCTCAAAAACAAAAATGAAACAGCTGCTTTTGAAAGTTCTTTTTTTTCCTGAAATGCATGTTAATAATATGTCCAAAAAGAGATTACATTTTGAAGTGCTAATCAAGCTAAATGAAGCAACTGCTTCTGAAAATGATTTGCTGTTTCAAACTGAAAAATGAAGCAAATGAAGCTTCATATAATAACACTATGTAACACAATTTTTGTTCCTGGCTTCTAAGTGTTATATTTCAACTGCTTATGTCTAAAGTCTATGGAAAAATGACTACATTCAGCGCAAAGTTTGATTTTATTTTATTTATTTTTTTACATTCTAGAAAGTTCTAAAAGTTTCTTGAAATTTCTAGATAATTCTGGAAACTTCTAGAAAATTCTGGACAGTTCTAGCAGTTAAAGAATATTCTAGAAGACTACTCAGTAATACTGAAGGTGAATCAAGAATATTCTTGAAAACAGACAAATTTCATAATATCATTGTCCTGATCACAGAAGCAAAGTTTCTGTGGAATAACAGCTATTTTCTATTTATGTAAGGCATAACAGGTTAGGAAAACACACTGTGTACCCAGGAACAAAACAAAAATAAAACATTTTTACATAGTGTAATTGTTTTGTCAATTTGATGCACTAAATCAAGATTCAGCAAGATTCACCAAGATTCAGATCATTTCTTTTAAAATGCTATGACGGTAATATTCCAAAAATGTTTCCAAACTGTTAAAATTGCCTGCCATTTTTGGAAGGGCATTGCATGCTTCTGGTGTCAGATCGAAGCTCTAAACCTCATGGTTCAGCTGACCAGCAACCTTGCACATTACATTCTCTAAATGGCTTCCAGGTAATATTAGGATACAGGGTAGCTTTTAATTTTTCTGTAATCCATGTGTGAGCCTTTGAACATAAATTCTGGTCTCCTTCTTCACATTTATATATTGCATGGAACAGTGGCATCTTATAGAAAAAAACACACTGCGGTAAAAATAAATAAATATATAACATAATATAATATAATCATCCCCTATGTAAAGTGGCTTATGTGTGTGGCTCTGTGCCTCTGTATGTGTGTCCTCAATAAAGGCGGCACTCTCGGCGCTGTATATGTAACCCATCACCTTATTCAATGGAAAAACTGCTGCACGTGTTTATTAGATGATTCGTTAGGCCAGTTACCTGCACAGCAAGCCATATTATTACAGCTGTTTGTAATAAAATGATCACAGAAGACCTTTTCAGTCATGCTAACATTAGCCATTAGCATCACATTATTCTAAAAAAATCACATAATTTTCTAGACACGTGAATGATTAAATCCATCATGAATAACTGCTTTTAGGCACTCATCTTGGTAACATCATCAAGCCGCAGTCTGAAAACAAACAACAAATTAATTAATTTTTAAAAATCTCCTTCTTTGTGTTTAATGGCAGAATGAAAACCAGCTTTACAGCTACATACCACCACCTACTGCATATAGTAATGTGTGTAATTATGGTATTTATTCTAAGTCAATACAATACAGAATGTGAAACAATAAAATGAAAAATATAATCATGAAAATGTATGATAAATATCAACATGATTAGGAAAGAACACAGGTATGATAGTTTTAGCACATAGCGCTTTTAAAAAGACTTAATAAAAGCACTGAGTGCTGTATATTTATAACTTAAACCCACCATGTTGATGCGTTGAATGGTGTGTTTTTCTTTTTTCTAATGAAATAGCATCTCCAAACTTAACTACTCTTCACCATGGAGAACATGGGTACCTCTGTTAGCTAAAAATAAAACTAAATTAAAGAAAACTTCTTTATTACCTTCCAGTGAACTTTATTTCTTTATTTCCAACATTGTTCCTGGAATAACTTTAAATTGTTAAAATCACATTTAAATGACATCTGAGGCATTGCATGTTTGTGTTGTAGAAATACTTTTCGATTCTGTGTACCTGAAGCCAAACATTGTGAAGATCTGCATCTTCTGACGACGAGGTTTGCAAGCGTGGCTTTTGTCAACGGTCTGAAACTGGCTGTGACTGTCTGGCATTCGTCTGTCAGTTCAGGCCTGCTGTCTGTGTTAAACAGGATGTTGTCACAGGCCTCAAACTGCATCTGTCACCCATGGAACTGCAGTGACCTCTAGAGACAGCTCGCTCCACGTACAGTATGGGACACATTTGACACAATCTAGGTGAGGCGACGGTAATCGGTGACATTGAACTGCGCTCGAAGGCGGATGGCTTTGAGACAAAAAGATACGAGAACCCATGAGAGATCCAGCAGATGAACCTGATCAATGTGGCAGCTGATTCATCACTGATATAACATATCCAATACATATTCATCTATTCTTAGCGATCAGTAACACAGAACAGCACTTTTTTCAGATGCTTTAATTCATCTGGAGTTCATTTGAACTCTCCGTACCTCTCTCTCTTATTTGCATTTTTAAAGCTTTGCTACGGTGGACGATAGAGGACACAATACTTCCAAATTAAAACAGGAGCAAATGCAGAAAAGACTGACCAAAAAAAATCAGATGATTCAAATGCACCTCTTGCAAGTGGAGAAAATTCTTGCAAACACAGGTACAAAAATAATCTACAGCACATGGAATAATTTAATTTGATAACATGTATGCTACAAATTCATACAACACATGAAAAAAGAGAAGTGTTGCACACAGCCACAACATGATGGAAGCAGCGGCAACACAAAAAGAACCGACCTGCAAGTTTTCAACTGACGGACAATTAATTGTATTGTGGCGCCGTGTTATCTTCATCTCTACCTGGTCGGCAGAGTTGAGTAAGTTTATTTGTTCACTTGATTGATGATTTTCTTAAGCTAGCTACAGTTTCATGTTTTATTATTTTATTTTCAATGCATTGAACAGTTGAAATCAGTTAAATGTTCCCTGGGCAGACACATATTTTTGTGTTGTGGAGCTTTGCTGTGAATCTGTGTTTTTGGCTGCATTGTAATAATCTGCAGGACATATGTCACCAAATTTAATTATCGCATGTGGTGTAAGTTATAACTGTGCTTCCCTTGTTTGCAAGCATTTTTCTCAATTTGCAAAAGTCTGTTGAATTGGTGCAGGTGTGTTTTGGGTTTGCATTTTTTTGCATTTGCTGATGTCTGAATTTCTCTGCACGTCAGCAAAGCAAGGCTAGTAGCATATTGTTTTCAATGGTGTGTGTGTGTGTGTGTGTGTGTGTGTGTGTGTGTGTGTGTGTGTGTGTGTGTGTGTGTGTGTGTGTGTGTGTGTGTGTGTGTGTGTGTGTGTGTGTGTGTGTGTGTGTGTGTGTTTCCTTCAAACATGGAGGGAATGTTACTTGGATAGATATCTTGAGGTAAATCGGGCTTCTCAATATAAAAATTTCTAAAATTATCGTCCTTAGACTCAAACAGAAAGTGAATCTCTACAACTTGATATAAATTAATTAAAAAATAAAAGCCAAGATGATAGGTTGCATGAATAATTAGCTCCTTTGGTATAATACCTGTAAATAATCAGTTTAATTGCCAGTTTTCTTCAGACAAGTCAGGGGATGGATACATGAACATTTCCAAGTCAATGAATATATCTTGAACTTTATTTACATCAGATATGAAGAAATACAAACAGTATGGCACTCTATGGTAAATCTGTGTGGAGCAGACAGTTCTCAAAAGCTGAGTGACTGTGCAAGAAGGAGAAGAGTGAGGAAAGCCAGGAAAGACAACCAGACAACCCAGAAGAAGTTACAGGCTACTCTGGCTGTGATTGGAGAACTTGTGCACAGTGCATGCTTTGCATTTTGTATACTCAGTAATACAGCTTCATGGTGATGTGAAGAAAACTGGCAATTAAACTGATTATTTACAAGTATTATACCAAAGGGGCTGATTACTTATGCAACCCATCATCTTGGCTTTTCTATTTTTAATTAATTTATATGAAGTTGTAGAGATTTACTTTTTGTTTGAGTCTAAGGAAGATAATTTTAGAATTTTTTATATTGAGAAGTCCAATTTACTTTTTGTATTTGAAGTGCCATAAACAAATTAAATTGCGTGAAATATCAAGGGGCTGATATATACTCTGTGTGTGAGTATATATATATATATATATATATATATATATATATATATATATATATATATATATATATATATATATATATATATATATATATATATATGCCGTTTGGTCTGCTTATGTATTTGGGTCAAGGATGAACCATTAATAAGACAAATATTTTTGGAGAAATTAGTGTTAGAGAAATTAATATTAGCTAACCAATAAACAATGGATGTAGTGCTGCAATGCACCATGAGAGTTTGGGGTTTTGGGGTTTTAAATGTTGTTATTGTGGCTCATGTTAGTTTAACAATGTTGTTAGTGTTATTGATTCATTATGTTTTTGTAGTTCAATTGGCTTAGTCAGTTTAGTTAAGTGTTATGTTGCTGTTACCAGTGTATAATGTAATGAAGTAGAAATACTTTGTTACTGTACTTAAGTAGAATTTTGACGTATCTGTACTTTACTTCGTTATTTACATTTCTGGCGACTTTCACTTTTACTCCACTACATTTCCTCAATCAAATGTATACTTTTACTCTGATACATTTCCCTGAACCATCTTCATTACTTGTTACTACAATATAAAAGCAGAAAAAATTTGACTGGGCAGTGTCTGTTTGCAGAGGTGAAAGTAGAGGTGCGCCGTACCGGGAAGAGATACAGTCCTCTACAGCCGCAGCGGAGGGGTCCTCCTGTCACTGCTGCAGCAAGTGCCGTGTTTGACATAAAAGAAGTTTAATAGACCAAAAAAAAAGTTGAATCTGCACCCCCGGTGAGGAAGAGGAGACTGGAGGGTGAAAAGGGGGCCATCTGCGCTTTGGACTCCAAACACGCACACGCCTACGCACACACACATACATGAATCAGCTCCCACTGGAGTTAACACACACACTTAACAAACACTTCAGTACCGATAAAACTGGCCAGCATGGCTGCTTCTTTTAATTTTTTTTGTTTGAAATTTACACGAAGATGCGGTGCGTAAAAGCAGTGCCACGTTTTGGATTCAGAAGCGCATTCAATGTTGTGTGGGCCGCTGAAGAGGAGGTACTGCTGGCCCACCACCACCAGATGGCGCCCTGCTTGAAGTGCGGGCTTCAGAGGGCGTCATAGCAACCGGGAGTGACAGCTGTCACTCGTCATCAGCACCAGCTGTCACTCATCCACATCACATCACCATAAAGGCCGGACTGCAACTCCACCTCCCCGCCGAGAAATCATCTACCTTAGAGGTAATTCTCTGCTGTACTGAAAACTGTGTCATAGTCTGAACTCTTCTTGCAGCCGCTTTCCTGTGGTGTGCCTTATCTGCTGGATTGGCGTTTGGTGTGAACAGCGACGGCTTCGCTTCACACCCCAACCAGATAAGTGGTTAGACAGGAGCTGCACAAGTGTGTTATTGGAGGTGGAGGTGCTCCCTCCCTAAGGAACACAGACTGTGGGATTACTGAGTGTGCGTACTCACATTCACCTGTGCTGTTTTTGTTCTCTGCCAGCAGTGCCAGGTCTGACAGCTGGAGACGGTGGCCAACTGGGGACCCAGGACTTGGCGGCTCCGGTGTTCTTCAGATCCGTTGGCGGTGAGGGCCGTGTGGGATCCGGCTCGGTTCTGGACGAGCGTCTCCTCAAGCCTGCCCACACGTCACTCAATGTATAATTGACTGTAGTTCCAAACCTGTTATTGTCTGTATTCCGTTGTGCACAATTTACAACATTAAATTGTTACTGTTTGGCTTATCCATTACCCGTTCATTTGTGCCCCCTGTTGTGGGTCCGTGTTCCTACACTTTCACAACAGGATTTCTTGGCCAGTGTCATGGATCCCGAGGGGCGTCAACCATCGCTTGAACAGCCAATGGAAGAGCGAGGTGCACAGGCGCCAGCAGGCGGCATGTTAGGTGAGCTGCAGCACATCTTAACCGCTTTTACTGCTCAGTTGGACTTAGTTATCGAGCAGAGCATTATTCTCAATCGAAGGATGGAGGCTCTCACCGCCCAGGTGGAAGCGCATGCTCAGGGCGCTGCTGCAGCACCTCCTCCTGCTGACCGAATGCCAGAAACAGACATTCCACTGGTCGTTCAACGAACCCCCCCACCTTCCCCTGAAGCATACATAAGCCCTCCGGAGCCGTACGGAGGCTGTGTTGAGACGTGCGCGGACTTCTTGATGCAGTACTCGCTGGTCTTTTCACAGCGTCCCGTCATGTACGCGTCAGACACTAGCCGGGTGGCTTACGTTATAAATTTGCTTCGAGGAGAGGCACGCGCCTGGGCTACGGCGCTCTGGGAGCAGAAGTCACGGCTCCTAACGACATATGCTGGGTTTGTGAGGGAGTTCCGACAGGTGTTCGACCACCCTCATAGAGGCGAGACCGCTTCAAGCGTGCTGCTGTCGATAAGACAGGGGTGTCGGAGTGCAGCGAAGTATGCAGTCGACCTCCGCATTGCGGCAGCGCGAGCTGGCTGGAATGCTGTTGCGCTCCGCGCCGCCTTCGTAAACAGACTGTCTCTGGTCCTTAAGGAGCACCTGGTGGCGAAGGACGAGCCGCGGGATTTAGACGGGCTTATCGACCTGGTTATACGGTTAGACCGATTAACAGAACACCGACGGGAGCGAGACGAAGGGCGTGGTCAGGCACAAGCCGTCCCTCTTCCTCCCGGGTCCAAAAGGGAGCCGTCTTCCCCACGCTCCACAGCCAGGGCACTCCATGTGACGACAGCTCCCCCTGCTGACGTTGTTAGAGAGACGAGCAGGGCCAAATGGCGATCAGATCAGAGACAAAGGAGGCTGGTCCGTGGGGAGTGTTTTCTCTGCAGCTCAACCGAGCGCACACAGAAAAAATGCCCCAAACGGTCAATACAGCAGCACTCGTCCTTAGAGACTGGGCTAAGGGTGGGTCACAATACCCACGCGGGGAGACCCTGAAAATCTGCACGCATCCCAGTCACGATCCTGAGTGGGGATCTAACCCTTCACGCCCCAGCACTGGTGGACACGGGGTCGGAAGGGAATCTGCTGGATGGGCAAAGGAGGTTGGGCCTTACCGTCACCATTGTCGGTGCGGGCACTAGATGGCACCCCTCTTCCACTAATCACACACCAGACACAGCCAGTGACATTGGTTGCGTCTGGGAATCACAGGGAGGAGATTGTGTTTTATGTAACACCTTCTACCTCCTGAGTGATTTTGGGTTTTCCATGGGTGTTAAAACACAATCCCCGGATTGATTGGCCGTCTGGGGTTGTGGTTCAGTGGAGCGAAACCTGCCACCGGGAGTGTTTAGGATCCTCGGTTCCACCCGGTGTGACAGCTAAGGAGGAGGTTTTAGTCCCCCCCAATCTGGCGGCGGTGCCAGCCGAGTACCATGACCTTGCTGACGTCTTCAGCAAGGATCTGGCCCTCACGCTGCCCCCACACCGTCCGTACGATTGTGCCATTGATTTGATACCGGGCGCTGAGTACCCGTCCAGCCGGCTGTACAACCTCTCATGTCCGGAATGCTAATCAATGGAGACCTACATCCAGGACTCGTTAGCTGCCGGGCTGATCCGGAACTCCACCTCCCTGATGGGTGCTGGTTTCTTTTTTGTGGGCAAGAAGGACGGCGGACTCCGTCCATGCATTGATTACAGAGGGCTGAACGAGATCACGGTTCGCAACCGATACCCGTTACCTCTGTTGGATTCAGTGTTCACGCCCTTGCATTGAGCCCAAATTTTCACTAAACTGGATCTTAGGAATGCTTATCACCTGGTTCGGATCCGGGAGGGAGACGAGTGGAAGACGGCATTTAACACCCCGTTAGGTCACTTTGAGTACCTGGTCATGCCGTTCAGCCTCACCAATGCACCCGCGATGTTCCAAGCGTTGGTTAATGACATCTTGCGGGACTTCCTGCATCGGTTTGTCTTCATATATATGGACGATATACTCATCTTTTCTCCGGATCCTGAGACCCATGACAAGCATGTACGTCAGGTCCTGCAGCAGTTGTTGGAGAACCGGCTGTTTGTGAAGGGTGAGAAGTGCGAGTTCCACCACACTTCTTTGTCCTTCCTGGGGTTCATAATCTCCTCCAACTCCGTCGCCCCTGATCCGGCCAAGGTTGCGGCGGTGAGAGATTGGCCCCAACCAACAAACCGTAGGAAACTGCAACAGTTCCTCGGTTTTGCAAATTTCTACCGGAGGTTCTTCAAGGGCTACAGTCAGGTACTTAGCCCCCTTACAGCCCTGACCTCCACAAAAGTCCCCTTCACCTGGTCGGATCGGTGCGAAGCCGCGTTTAGGGAGTTGAAATGCCGGTTCTCGACTGCACCAGTTCTGGTGCAGCCTGATCCCAATCGCCAGTTTATAGTTGAAGTGGACACCTCTGACTCAGGGATAGGAGCCGTGCTATCCCAGAGCGGGGAGTCTGACAAGCTTCTCCATCCATGTGCCTACTTTTCCCACAGGTTGACCCCGGCTGAAAGGAACTATGACGTCGGCAATCGGGAACTTCTAGCGGTGAAAGAGGCTCTGGAGGAGTGGAGACACCTGTTGGAGGGAGCATCGGTACCATTTACGGTTTTCACGGACCATCGGAACCTGGAGTACATTCGGACCGCCAGGCATCTGAACCCCAGGCAAGCCCGCTGGTCACTGTTCTTTGGGCATTTTGACTTTCGGATCACCTACCGTCCCAGGACAAAGAACCAAAGATCTGATGCCCTGTCCCGGGTGCACGAAGAGGAGGTCAAGACCGAGCTGTTAGACCCAACGGAGACCATCATCCCCGAGTCCACTGTCGTGGCCACCCTCACCTGGGACGTGGAGAAGACCGTCCGGGAGGCCCTGACACGGAGCCCAGACCCGGGGACAGATCCGAAGGACAAGTTGTACGTCCCACCAGAGGCCAGGGCTGCGGTGCTAGACTTCTGTCACGGTTCTAAGCTCTCCTGTCATCCAGGGGTGCGAAGGACCGTGGCAGTGGTCCGGCAGCGCTTCTGGTGGGCGTCTATGGAAGCCGACGTCCGGGAGTATGTCCAGACCTGCACCACCTGCGCCAGGGGCAAAGCCAACCACCAAAAGGCCCAAGGCCTCCTCCAGCCTCTGCCCGTGTCTCATCGCCCCTGGTCTCACATCGGCCTAGACTTTGTCACGGGCCTCCCGCCATCCCAGGGCATGACTACCATCCTCACGATAGTGGACCGGTTCTCCAAGGCGGCCCACTTCGTGGCTCTCCCGAAGCTCCCGACGGCCCAGGAGACTGCAGACCTCCTGGCCCACCACGTCGTGCGTCTGCATGGGATTCCATCGGATATCGTCTCAGACCATGGTCCTCAGTTCTCCTCTCAGGTCTGGAGGAGTTTCTGCAGGGAACTGGGGGCCACCATGAGTCTCTCGTCCGGGTACCATCCTCAGACGAACGGACAGGCAGAGCGGGCGAACCAGGAATTGGAGCAGGCCCTCCGCTGCGTAACCTCCGCACACCCGACGGCCTGGAGCAACCATTTGGCCTGGATCGAGTACGCTCACAACAGCCAAGTATCATCTGCTACCGGCCTCTCCCCGTTTGAGGTGTGTTTAGGGTACCAGCCCCCATTGTTCCCACTAGTGGAGGGAGAGGTCGGGGTGCCCTCGGTCCAGGCCCATCTGAGGATGTGCCGTCGGGTGTGGCATACCGCCCGCTCTGCCCTGCAGAAAGCCCGGACGAGGGCCAAGAACCATGCAGACCGCCGGCGTTCCCCGGCCCCTACGTATCAGCCTGGGCAGGAGGTTTGGCTTCCCACAAAAGACATTCCCCTGCAAGTGGAATCCCAGAAGTTGAAGGACAGATACATTGGACCTTTCACCATACTCAAAATCCTCAGTCCAGCCGCATCGAAGCTGAAGCTGCCAGCTTCGCTGCGGATCCACCCAGTTTTCCATGTGTCACTCATCAAACCTCACCACGTTTCACCCCTCTGTACCCCCGGATCGGCGCCACCTCCTGCCCGGATCATCGACGGGGAGCCGGCTTGGACCGTGCGCCGGCTCCTGGACGTCCGTCGGAAGGGCCGGGGGTTCCAGTATTTGGTGGACTGGGAGGAGTATGGACCCGAAGAACGCTCCTGGGTGAAGAGGAGCTTCATCCTGGACCCGGCCCTCCTGGCCGACTTCTACCGGCAGCACCCGGACAAGCCTGGTCGGGCGCCAGGAGGCGCCCATTGAGGGGGGGGTCCTGTTGTGTGGACCGCTGAAGAGGAGGTACTGCTGGCCCACCACTACCTGATGGCGCCCTGCTTGAAGTGCGGGCTTCAAGCATGAGAGGGCGTCATAGCAACCGGGAGTGACAGCTGTCACTCATCATCAGCACCAGCTGTCACTCATCCACATCACATCACCATAAAGGCCGGACTGCAACTCCACCTCCCCGCCGAGAAATCAGCTACCTTAGAGGTAATTCTCTGCTGTACTGAAAACTGTGTCATAGTCTGAACTCTTTTTGCAGCAGCTTTCCTGTGGTGTGCCTTATCTGCTGGATTGGCGTTTGGTGTGAACAGCAACGGCTTCGCTTCACACCCCAACCAGATAAGTGGTTAGACAGGAGCTGCACGAGTGTGTTATTGGAGGTGGAGGTGCTCCCTCCCTAAGGAACACAGACTGTGGGATTACTGAGTGTGCGTACTCACACTCACCTGTGCTGTTTTTGTTCTCTGCCAGCAGTGCCAGGTCTGAAAGCTGGAGACGGTGGCCAACTGAGGACCCAGGACTTGGCGGCTCCGGTGTTCTTCAGATCCGTTGGCGGTGAGGGCCGTGTGGGATCCGGCTCGGTTCTGGACGGGCGTCTCCTATCCTCAAGCCTGCCCACACGTCACTCAACGTATAATTGACTGTAGTTCCAAACCTGTTATTGTCTGTATTCCGTTGTGCACAATTTACAACATTAAATTGTTACTGTTTGGCTTATCCATTGCCCGTTCATTTGCGCCCCCTGTTGTGGGTCCGTGTTCCTACACTTTCACAACATTCAAAAGCACATTTGGTTGCTTTGCAGTCGTTGGTGGTGATGACTCTTGCATTTTTTTCATTAAATTTGGCACAACTGTGTAGCTCAGGGGCGGGGCTTGCAGACAGGCAAACCAGGCAGTTGCTTGGAGCCCCAGCCATTAGGGGGACCCCCTTGGGCTTCCGAAATGTACTTCACAGCAACAACAACAAGCCAGCCAAGCCTAATTTTGTACTAATTATTTATTTTATTTGACTTTATTTACCACTAATTTATTTTTTCAGTATTCATCTCAAATGTCCCAGAAATTGTGCAATTATGTGTGCAAAAAACAAATTTTTGCAGCATGCACAGGTGGGGCGGGGGCCCCAGGGATTTCTTGCTTGGAGCCCCAACAGACCATAGCAACGTCACTACTGTAGCTATAAATGATTGTTCTGTTTCACAGCTATTTACATCCACCTGTTGCTTCACTCATCCTGTCACCAACACCAACTGCTCCGCCAGAAGTGGATCCAGCCTTCTATAGGGGCTGAGGCCCCCTCCTGGTTTCTCCAGGCACCACACTGGCTTACTCAAGTAATATTTGTAAAGGAGACTTTAACTGTTACCAAAGTAACTTTATGGTAAGATACTTGTACTTTCATTCATGTATCACTTTGAGGTACTTTATACAAGACTGGCTGTTACCATGAGTGACTTAAGTGTCATGCTGGTACCATGAGTGAAATGTGTAGTGCTTTTAATGTATTCTGTCACTATATCTGTCTCTGTTGGTCAAATTAAAAGCACCTAAAAAAGCAGAATAGAGAAAAGACAAACAGCTGTGCATGCGTGCGTGTACTGTTGCTCACGCAGAAAATGGGGAAAGCTGACATTTGCTGTTTGGTATGTTTGGGATGAACAGTGCCAAACCTGAACATTGATCGGAGTGATATTTTTAGAGAAGCTACATATATTCACTAACAACACTGAACAATGGACATTAATATTTACATTCTGGACTCACATGCCAATCCAGCAGGGAGTGGTAAATCGTGTGTGCATGACTTTATTTAGTAAGTTCAATGTAAGTACTTAATATAATTGCAAATACATTAAAAATGCATGAATGACACAGGAAAGTCACACACCATTCCAACTCATTATAGAAACTTTGTGCAATTTATTGCCCCCCTTGAAAATGTCAGGTATGTATTTTAGAAACACTATCCAATCTAGAGCCCCCGCCAGTTTGTGTGTGTGTGTGTGTGTGTGTGTGTGTGTGTGTGTGTGTGTGTGTGTGTGTGTGTGTGTGTGTGCGCGCGTATATATATATATATATATATATATATATATATATATATAGTGACTTACAAAAGTATTCAGCCCCTTGATATTTCATGAATTTTAATTTGTTTATGGCATTTCAAATACATAAAGAAAATCAGGCTTCTCAATGTAAACATTTCTAAAATTATCTTCCGTAGACTCAGACTGAAGGTAAATCTCTACAACTTTATATAAATTAATTAAAAAATATAAAAGCAAAGATAATGGGTTGCATAAGTCATAAGGGTTTTCTTTCACTAAAATATCAAATCTAGGCTTGCATCTCAGATGTACCTTCCGGCAAATTGTAGCTGAACTTTCAGGTCTTCTTTTAATAAAACCCTCCTTTATACCACTTCATCATGAAGCTGTATAACTGGGGATACAAAATGAAAAACATGCACTATGAACAATTTCTCCAATCACAGCCAAAGCCTATAACATCTTCTGGGTTGTTTGGGTGTCTTGGTGACGTTCCTCACTCTTCTCCTTCTTACACAGTCACTCAGTTTTTGAGAACTGTCTACTCCACACAGATTTACCATAGTGTTTGTATTTCTTCCTAACTGATATAAATAAAGTCCAAGACATATTCACTGACTTGGAAATGTTCATGTATCCATCCAATGACTTGTCTGAAGAAAACTGGCAATTAAACTGATTGTTTACAGGTATTATACCAAAGGGGCTGATTATGCAACCCATCATCTTGGCTTGTATATTTTTAATGAATTTATATAAAGTTAGATAATAAGAAGATAATTTTATAAATTTTGATTTTGAGAACCTGATTTACTTTTTGTGTTTGAAATGCCATAAACAAATTAAAATGCGTGAAATACCAGGGGCCAAATACTGAACCACTGTATATATATATATATATATATATATATATTAGGCATGTGAATCCTCATCACTGAGAACACACACCTTGATATACTACCAGCGATACGATACATACAGACATACATGACGATACGATGCAATACGATTCACGCCTGTTCCGATTCCGATTTGATATGTAATGATGGCAATTCAGTTCCTCACAATGCAATACAATGCAATTTGGTTTGATATGATTAATGATGGGTATTGGTAAGATTTTATCAATATCGATATATTATTGATTCCGCTTATTCATCAGATTCTTTATCGATTCTCTTATCAATATCTCCTGTGAATTTTCTGTGTACTGAAAGTAGACTTTACAGGTTACAACATTTTATTGAGTCTTAAAGTAAATATATATATGAAATTGGTCACTAGATCCTTGATCAATGGACATAAATAAAAATCAATAAAATCTGTACATGGTCACTGGATCCTTGATGCACATGATGGATCCTTGTTCAAAACAACCAGCTGAAATAGTATTACCTTCACTTGTACTATGCAAGTAGATGGAGAACAGCTTTAAAACACACACACACACACACACACACACACACACACACACACACACACACACACACACACACACACACACACACACACACACACACACAGGAAGATTACAGGGAGTATCCACACATGCTGAATGATTTGCTATGGTTCCTTTACACTCCCAAAATTCTCAAGGCAGAAAATGATCTTGAATAAAATGTCCCAACACTTGGCCATGAATCAATATCAGACACAGGCTGAGTTTCATTCTGTAGTACAAGCTTTAAGTCCTCAGAGAAACAGCGGCTGTCTAACAAAGAATAGAGCTCATTCATTTCATCCCTGAGTGCAATAAAGGTGTTTTATACAGGCAGTTATTATTGTTATCATAATTACCATTCAGTGTGTTCCATAAAAGTAGATGATGGAGGATATATGGTCGGCTGGGGCTGTAAATAATGGCTGTGGTAGGGGGCTGTAAAGTTGTCACCTCTTTTCTTTAGCAGAATAAATAAAATGTGTGCACGGGCACAGTGGAAAGTTGCACACAAACTATGCTTCAAGAGAAATCTTGAAAATAACACACTGAAAGTGACTGAATTTGGTCTGTTATTTAATTCATGTTGTGCATCGGAAGCACAACATGGCAAACAAAGCAACTCAGATACACAATGTATAGAGTGCATTGATGCTTGTACAGTGTGAACTATATGAGAGTATTTATAGGAAAAACCATCACGAAATTAGATGTCAGCTGCACAAGTAATATCTTCCTGTAGAGCAGCTCAGTGGATCAGAGGAGCTGCTTACCTGCACAGTAAATTTTGCAGAGTAAAATATATCTGCCAGGATAACATTTGGTCCCAGTCTAAATTGAGTAAAATACACTCTATTATAGAGTGAAATCAGCTCTACCGTCTTGTCAAATCAAGTTTTTCTACTCCAATAAGAGTCATGCACAGCATGATGGAGTCGATTTTACACTGTGATAGAGTTGATTTCGCACTGTGATAGAGTATATTTAATTCTATTTGGACTGGGACCAAATGTTATACTCTGCAAAAATTTATTGTGTGCCAATATCTAGACTTGGGTTTGAATCCTGCTCATGCTACTTAATCTGCATTGTCACAGTCCAGAGTTGTAAATGGGCATTGGCCTTGGCTTGGAAAGTAGTAGGCTGGTGTCCCGTCCAGGGGGAGTCATAAAGTCTGTGACTATCCATATGCTGCTGTAACATCATAAATTTCCCCACCGTGGGACTATTAAAGCATTATCTTATCTTAAGATGTTAGTCTACCATGTTCCAATAGAATACCTTTAATAGCCATCAACGTTGATTTTATAAGTCTCTGGAATTCTGCTGAAGGGATGGAACACCATTCTTGAACACTTCTGAGTGACCATCTTCCAAGCATCCAAGGGGCGATCATGTTTCACCTGATTGAAACAGATAGATGAGTACTTTGAGAGGTGGAGATGGACCAGATATCTGTGATGTGATCAATGGAGTCAGTGCAGCGTCACTGCAGACTCTCAGACATGACCATTGCTAGTTCCCCTTTCAACCTGGTTTGTACTGTTTGATGTATACTTTAAATCTTTGACCAGGAGAAAGACCCAAGACCTTCACTTCAAACCTACAGTAGACTTCTGACAATGGGCAAGATTTTGGTATAAAAAAAAAATGCCTCAATACCTCAAGTACCAGAGGCAGCAAAGCAGCTCCACAGGATGACTGAACTTCCATCATGTTTCACAGTAGGTAAGTGGCTCTTCTGCTGAAGTCCAACCTCACTTTCATGGATATTGTTCCTGAAAGATTACATTTTGAAATTTTTTCATACCTTGAAAAACCTTAGAGGGTGGTGTCTGCGATGAACAGAGACATTCAGTCAGTTTGCCATAGTGTTGTCTTTTTTTCCTATCTACAAACATAGACATGATTTCACAATCCCTTGCATTTTTGGGGTGCTCATAATGCCATACATGCCGTGGCATCACTGGGAAGTTTTCCAGAAGTGCCAAGGTATGCTAAAGCTGTTTTTGCACACCATGTGGTAGACGTACAGCACATTAGGAAATCAAAACAAGCCCTAGAACATATTCTTGGGACTTTGTGGTCTTCACACTCTGCTTTGTTGCAGTTACAGACTTCAGGGATTCATATTGGTGAAATATTGGGATGTATATCTGTACCCAACATTTCTTATGCCTGAGTGAGCAGTCAAGAAGGAGACTAGCGAGGGGCACCATCAAAATACAGAGACAACTCTGGAGGCTTCTGTGGCTGTGATTGGAGAAAACTCAACCAACTAGGCCTTTGCTGCTTGTACACACATACACACACACACACACACACACACTGTACATTGTGCATATGTGTGGGTTTTCGTATGTGGTTTCCACTCTCTGCGTGACGTGCAGTGCCTGATGCACAGATGCCCTGGGTGGTGCCATACAGACGATTGCTCATTAGAGCTCAGATGGAAGACATGAATCAAAGTAGGAGAGGAAACAATCAATCTGCCTAATGGGAATCCCCCTGTGAGGATCGTGGGCCAACCATCCCAGTGCAGCTGTAGCTGTTTTTATATGTGACCTCCCAGTGTAAATGTGTGAGGTAGTGATGTGGTTTTCAGTGCAGAGGCTGGGAGACCTGGCGGTCCCAAGCATCTCCTACAATCTCCAACACACGTGTCATTTACATTCTTCGAGCCAGGGTACAGCGTGATGTGGGCGCCATCACATGATCAACTTTAGTTTTTATAGGGCACGTGTGTGGTGGAAGCTGAAACACAAGCAAGAATTTCACTGTTTCAGCGGTTTTGAAACAATTGTTTTGTTTTGTTTTTTTCTAATCAAATATTTCATTTTGTGTTTCAAATTCTAGAATAAATTTTGAGAACCAATTGTTTTATGTAGTTTTTGAGTATTTTAAGGGGTGAACCATTTCTGAACCCAAAAAAATCTAGAATAGCCAATGAATTACTGTTTCAAGTTTTTAAATCAGTAAATCTGTTTCTGGAGCAAGTTGAACAATCACTGTTTCACATATTTTACAATACTGAATCATTTCTGAAAGAGGCTGTTTCATGCAGTATATTAAATGTTTACAACAGTGGGTATTTCTCTGAAACAATTGGTTTAGTTAGTATTTTGAGCCTTTTAAAGCAGCAAATCATATCCTGACATAACTGTTTCATATACTATTTTAAACATTTTGAATCAAAGAATCATTTTCTGAGGCAATTGCTTCATTTAATTTTTTTTTAGCATGTCAAGAAGTGAATTATTCTTAAAGCAACTATTTCTGTATATTTATGGAGTATCTTCAGTGTGAAAAATTCAAATCATAGACTCCCCACTGTCTATTATAGTCTTTCTAGCTTTCAAATCAGTTTGTTTTTTATAAAGCAACTGCTGCAGTCAGTGTTTCAAATGTGTAAAAACAGAGAATCATTTCCTAAAGTGACTCCTAAGGTGTTATGTGTAACAACTGGTTGTTTTTTAATTAATTGTTTCATTTCTGTTTTTGTTTTGTTTTGTTTTTGAAAAGCAATGAATCGCTTTCTAAAGCAACTGTTGCAATCAGTGTTTCATCCATTTTTCTTCCGCTTTATCCGGATTCGGGTCGCGGGGGCAGCAGCTCTAGCAAAGCCGCCCAGACCTCCCGATCCACACACACCTCCCCCAGCTCCTCCGGGGGAACCCCAAAGCGTTCCCAAGCAAGCCGAGAGATGTAGTCCCTCCAGCATGTCCTGGGTCTTCCCCGAGGCCTCCTCCCAATGGGACGTGCCCGGAACACCTCTCCAGCGAGGCGTCCAGGGGGCATCCGGAAAAGATGCCCGACCCACCTCAACTGACTCCTTTCGATGTGGAGGAGCAGTGGCTCGACTCCAAGCTCCTCCCGAGTGACCGAGCTCCTCACCCTGTCTCTAAGGGAGCACCCAGCCACCCTGCAGAGGAAACTCATCTTGGCCGCTTGTACTCGCGATCTCGTTGTTTCGGTCATGAGCCAAATCTCATGACCATCGGTGAGGATCAGAACGTAGATCGATCGGTAAATCGAGAGCTTTGAGCTTTCTCGACTGGAAAAAGGTGCTTTGCCCTCTTCAGGTCGGTGGAGTGTCCTTGCCTCAAGTGGAGGAGTTTAAGTATCTTGGGGTCTTGTTCACGAGTGAGGGACGGATGGAGCGTGAGATCGATAGACGGATCGGTGCAGCATCTGCAGTGATGCGGTCACTGTATCGGACCGTCGTAGTGAAGAGAGATCAGTGTTTCAATTGTTTCAAAACAGTAAATCACTCCCCAAACCAATTGCTTCATTTAATGTTTTAAATCTGAAGAAAAGTTCAGTATTTCCAAACAGTTAATGATTTTCTACAGCAATTGTTTCATTTACTGTCACAAATATTTCAGAACAGTGAATCATCTTCCAGTGAAATTGGTTCACACATTACCAAAGTATCAAAAGCTGTTTCTGCTATAATTGTGTGCAGAGATTTTTTGGGGGGTGTAGATTAGAGCCTGACCAATATATCGGCCTGCCAATATTATCGGCCGATATAAGCCCTTTTCAAAGTACTCACTATCGGCCAAAAGTTTGCTGATAGAACGCCGATAATTAACAGAACAGTTACTGAAATAATGTTTGTGTCGGCAATGTAAAATGTCCTTGCACTGTTTGTCCAGTAGATGGAGCTCTGACTCCATTCAACTGAGAGCTGCTTACACCCCTGCTTAAATGTGTTCATCACCGGCCCCCGTAGTTCGACGTCACACTGCACTGATCGGCTGACAAAAGCATACAAGTAAGTTTATAAGGATGTTGTTTGTAATAACTTTGCGATTACATTCACCCCACATTTCTCCCATTTCAGTTCAACTCAGTTTGATTAACTCAATTTATGTAGTAATGTGTCAAATGTGCTTCATTGTGTCGCTCACGCTTTTTATTAAGCCCACGTTGTGTAGACCTTATTTCTAGCATGAAAAACATTCATTTACTGCTATGAGGTTGAAACATTCAGATTCACTGGTCGTCCGGAAGGGTTCTGGTAATTACTGCCATTCGCCATTAACCCTCTGGGGCCGACGCCGTTGTATACGACAGCTGAGTGATATCTCGCTAGTTGGCCCGTTTGAATAGCCCCTTAACTGCTTCAATTGCATTTTTGCATTTTTTTTAACTTGAACATTCTTCTCTGTTATAAAGTTAATCAATATGAGGACAAAGCTTCAGCTTTTAGCTCATACCTTTTTTTGTTAAGGGTCCAAAAAAGAACATTTTATTAATTTCAAAAATAACAATAATAATATCAGCTGATTTATTGGCTATCGGCAAATCAGCCGATTTATCGATTATCTGCATTTTTTTTCATCCAAATATCGTTATCGGCATCGGCCTCAAAAAATCCATATTGGTCGGGCTCTAGTGTAAGGGGTTTAAACCTAACTTGATACCTCCTCACTGGGGTTATCTGTGGGGTTATTGTTTGTTTCCAGTGGATGTTTGAGGCTGTGGCCTTGGTTGCGATTGGAGGCATCACAGGGGTCAATGTTAGGTTTCATTCCAAATGAACTTTCCTCTCTCCAGTTTCCAGAGCACTTTGGAAAGCTTTCGTCTGGCACACTTCACGCTCCGCTCCTGCACAAGACTACTTGTCTATTCAGCACGGGGTTGCCAGCAGCGTTTTGAGAATCAAGTTATGCAAAACAGAGGTTGATTTAAACCAGAGGTTGACCTTTGACCTGGGCTTAGAGGATAATGTCCCAGGCAAGGAGAGGAAAGTCCTGTAACCATCCATGAATCAGGTCCCCTCCGACATTATTTCAAAATTGCTTAGTTGCATGGAACTCCCTTTAGTGCTGAACAGACTTTCATAAAATTGATTTTCTGAGTACACCCTTTTAGCAGCTATAAGCTTGAAATATGAACCCTTCATTGCTGAAAGCATTTCTTCTTTTTTTTTTTTTTACCCCTGTGACTAATGATCCAGGGAAGAAGTGTGTTTGAAATTCTTCTTGGCAGCCATTTCCATAATTAAACACTGCTAATTATAGAGCTTTGGCTGACTTTAAACAAACAGGCACAGTTGCCGAGCATGTTTTCACGCTTTCCATTTTGGAAATTTATGCAAATTATGCCTGTACGGTGTGTTTTCTCAGATGAAACTGACAACATTAAGGCACACGGCTCACATGCACAAAGACAGCGATGCTGCAGAGGAAAACAGAAGCCGTGTTTGCAGGAAATACCCCGGCATCAGGCTGATATTGTGGGGATCAAACACTGCAATGCAAACGCAGCAAATCATTGAATGCATGCTTGTGCACGCATGAATATGCATCCATTCATTACCATGAGTGCCCCTAAAAAAAAAAATAAAATAAAAAAGTCCTCTCCTGGCCAGCCATCCAGCAACCATTTGTATATCGTCGATTCCAGTGCTGTGACTCTGTTTGTCAATTTATCAGCCTTTGACAGGAAGCCACTAGAAGCCATTATATCAGACAAATGGAAATTATATATGAAGATTAGCATCGAGTCATTTGTTAGAGAGAAAATAATACTGCTCAGAAACAAACAGGGCGCAGGACTGAGAGCTGTGCTGCCAGTAATTCACACATCAACATCATTTAAATTATTAAAAAGCTTGAAAATCATAATTGGCCATATATTTTCCCCATTCTTCTCCACACAAATGGCACGCCTGGGGTACTTGACATTCACCAGTGGTTTGTAATGTAAATGACAGAATGTATTTTCTCCATATCTTAACAGTGGATGGAGTGATTGACTACTGAATATAAGCAAGCCACAGGTGGGGGGTCAATTATCATTTGAATAATCGAGCATCGTGCGGCTGCCTGGCTTTGGCTGTGAAGTGTGACACATTTTTATCTCTATGCATTTCAATGAAGTCAGACTGGTACATAAAAGGTTATCACCTAGGAAACATATTTGCCTAGGCGCAAGTTAAACAGGCAAGTGAGATCAGCATAGATATTCAATTTAACCAGTCAACCCTGACCTATAAATATTTCAAAAAACCCAATGAGACACCCCCCGCCCCCCAAAGCACTACCTTCTCCCAAACCCCCTCTTTCCTTCTTTGATCCAATTTCATTTCAGCAACAAGAGATATGCAAGAGGAAGATGGACGTGGGTTGGAGGGGGCTGGGTTAGGGTGGGGAGTTGCAAGAGAAAAATTCAAGCACATTACTGGTTATCTGTTAAAGCAGCAGTGTGTAAGATTTAGTGTCATCTAGTGGTGAGTTTGCAGATTGCTTTATGTTGTTGCCATGTCACGATTTGCTTTCCCTTCTCATATTTCTTTCTTTAGCGATGTGATAAGTAATTTGTATTATTGTCCATTTTACAAAAATGAGTGTTCTCAAATGGTAAATGGACTGCATTTATATAGCACTTTTCCATCTGCATCAGACACTCAAAGCGCTTTACAATAATGCCTCACATTCACCCCGATGTGAGGGTGTTGCCATACAAGGCACTCACTACACAACTAGGGAGCAACTAGGTTTAAGGACCTTGCCCAAGGGCCCTTAGTGATTTTCCAGTCAGCCTGGGATTTGAACCAAGGATCCTCTGGTCTCAAGCCCAACGCTTTACCCACGAGACCATCACCTCCTCTCAAACTCCTTAGCCTGCACTAGCAATCAGTACAGGGCCAGATCCGGGGGGGGGGTGGGCACACGCTCCCTTCTCCCCTCCCTTTTCATGGGCCAAAAAACCACCAAATGCTGTTTCTGAACCCTCTATTCAGCAACAAGTGACTCAGCTCGATACATTTGTATCGGACTATGACTCAGCAAGGTATAGCATGGGTGTTCACTTTTTTCAGCTACAGATTTCAAATGTTGTCTATTACTTGTCATCATAACATCATAGTATCACATTCAAGACTGTACAATACAACTTCAAATTTATTTTAAAAAACAGGTTAAAAAAGTGCCTTTTCTCTGTGGTTGTATTTTGTGATGAAATATGCACCAAAATGCAGGAAATGGCCGCTAAAAATAAAAAATTTTCTTGGGGGCATGTGAAGCACAACATCTTGGTCACACCAGGGTTGCTCACAAATACAGACCCCCCCCCACCCACCCTTCTCCCTTGCAAAATCCTGGATCTGCCCCTGCAGTAGACAGTGTACAGTGGAGCAACCATTAATTTTTTATTTATTCTTCAGTTTTCTGGTCAGGATGCACAGAGGGAAAGGTGGAATAAGTATGTCACTTTTAGGCTATTGTATTAACATGGCAGCCTACTCCTGTGTGCAGTCGATATGAAGGCCTCATTCTAATCTTATGAAAACACGTAAACGGTATTATGTATATTGCTCTGCCTCTGCATGTGTGTTTGCAGTGAAGGCCACACTCTCTACATAGTGTTTGTGTGTGTGTGTTAACTGAACAAAAAGCCATATTATGTAAGATATTTGTAATAAAATGCTCACAAGGCAGCCATTCGGTCATGACAATGTTAGCTGTTAGCATTGTGCTACATGATGCTACTGACTTCTAAAAGATGATCTTATTTTCAGCACACATGAATGATTAAATCTGTCATGAATCACTGCTTTAAGGCGGTCACCTTGTCATGAGGCACAGTCTGAAAAGATAATTATTAAAAAATAACAAAAACAAGTTTTTCCTTGTTTGTGTTCATAGGCTGATTGCAAACCACTTTTACAGGTGCATACCGCCACCTGCTGTATTGTGTGGAATCATGGCATTAATTCTTCTAAGTCAATACAATACAGATTGTGAATCAATAAAATTAAAAAAATTATCAAAATGTGCAATAAACACTATTAGGACACAACATGAGTTTGATAGTTTTAGCACAATCTTACAGCACTTTTATAAGACAAGACTGCTGTAGTAAAACTACTGCTTAACCCTCTGGGGCCGACGCCGTCGTATACGGCGAAGACCAAGCTTTACTAAATTATAAATAACTTTTTAATGATATGAGATAGAAACGTACTTTTTTTTTTTGCTGAAAAGTTAACCCTGCGGACTTTCGAGCCATCGGCCATCTTTGTACTCCTCATAGAAGCTGTGTGATGACGTGCGCAATATGAGTGTCCAATCGGAATTGGTTCATCGTCACATAGTTTTCCAAAATCTAATCGTAGGGCAGATTCACCTCACGTGAAAAGCCAAAGATCATTTTCAGGAGTGATATGTTACTAGTTGTCCCGTTTGAATAGCCCCCTGGGTGCTCCAATGAGTACATACTATTGGGCTCCAAATCCGCCCTGCGCCATTATGCACAGCGATCACTGAAAGCAGACAGAGAGCCTCTGATGACAATCTCATGTGCTCAAACAAAGAGTGTGTAACTATCAGGATTGCTCCACTAGTTTGCATGTGAATGTTACTGGATAACTCTGTTGCTTTTACTATGAAGACAAAAAAATGCATAGACCATTTTGTATATATTGTTTAAAATGTGCCTTTGTGTTTATTGTTTGAACCTTTTTGTTGTACAGTCTTTCACACAAGACCTCAAATTACCTTTATAAAGTGTCAAAACAGTTGTTTATTTAGTTTGCTGCTGTGTGTTTTGAATAAATGTGTGTGGAAAATTATTTTCCACTGTACTTTTCCCTTCCTTATTTTTGATTGTAAACCTTTATTACACTTCTAAAACATAACAAAAGCATATATATTATGAAAGCACAGGTTGTCCTGAAAAAAAGATACATAAAACTTGATTGTGAGATGCAGGGAGAGCTGTTAACAGCAATAATAATACATTTATGCCAGGTGAGTGAACTGTCCAAAAAATGCCCTCGGACCCCAGAGGGTTAAATGCGCTGACTCCAACAGTGTGCTAACTTTTTATTTTGAATGAAAAACACTTCAAAATTGGTCATTTCTGCCCACCCATTCAAAGACAGTAACCTCTGCTAGTTATAGAGATGGTGATGAATACTATATTCCATTTCTGCTGATAAACACCTCTAAATCTTAAATCCTCCACACTGTAGCTTGAAGTAAATTGTTAACTGCATTTTGTCACTTTTGGCATCTTCTCTGCAGAACAAAGTGGGGTTGAGGCTGAGATGGGTTGGGCTGAACTGGGGTGGAGGGGGTCAGATTTGCACTGCAGGGTACTCTGAAGTTGAGGAGACAGAATAATCTATAATTGGGTCTGACAAATCTGGCCTGACAAGGTGTTCTGTAGTGTGCAGACTCCGGAGATGGGCATTAATCACAGCCTGTGCTCTGCTGAGGTCGTGGACACACAGGGGACACCTCAGAGTGAGCTGGAGGTTATGCGAGTGAGAGGATTAATCAATATGGTCCTTTAGTAACAGCCAGCAATTAAAAAGGTCATATTCTACATCTTTTTAGCACACAAGTATAAGTCACCATGTGTTTGTAAAAAAGGTTGAAGGTTGAAGCCAAAAATATGCCACAGGTAAAAAAGGTGCTGCACCTTAACTTCTTTAGGGTGGACTCACACTGGGCGATCTGTACCATGATCATGCATGATATGCAGAGATGGTCAGAGGAACAGTTCAGCTGCACTGGGATGTAGTCAGGATGTAGTGTTATCACTTACCACACCAAAGCATAGATTGCAGAAATCACATTACTGACCAGCCCAGTCTCACGTTTTTTTTTTTTTCTTTTCATGCTCCCGGGACGAAATGAGTCAAATTTTCGTGACGGGTTTTTATTTAACTCACTATTACTAACCCTATTCCCACCCTCAACCCTAACCTTAACCATAACCTAATCTTTCTCTTTCCCCCCACCCTAACCATAACCACCCTAACCCCCCAAACCCCCCCGCTTCACTTTTAATTTTGTGCAGCCATCACGGAATGAATTAGAATGAATTTGTGCTGCCGTGATGAAAATGAGGTGCTTTTTGTCACAATATCACGAACCAATAGATTAATGTATATTTCGTGTTGCTGAATCACGACTTGCCGTGAGACCAGATTGTACTGACACAATTATTCCATTTAATAATTATGAGTAATACTTGGATAGCACCATTTTCAATTCATTCAAGAACACAAATCCATATTGGGGAATGGGCAGGGGTGGGTCTGAACCGGGAATCTTCTGCACTGGAAACAAGCACACTTCACCAGTTGGCCACCACATCCAAACAATCACTCATAAAACAATTTAGGTAATTTATCTCTTGGAGTTACTAAATTTTTGTGCTTAAACGTAAAGCGCTATTGCAAAATAAGTTCCCCATGAGCTGATGTCCACCCAATTCATCAGAAAATTTTGTGCGTGTGCAAAACTTTGCATTCAAATCAGGCTGAGCACTCTCTCTCTCTCTCTCTCTCTCTCTCTCTCTCTCTCTCTCTCTCGCTCTGTCTCTCAATTGAATCTCATTCACTGCTTGTACACTCAACAAAAATATAAACGCAACACTTTTGGTTTTGCTCCCATTTTGTATGAGATGAACTCAAAGATCTAAAACGTTTTCCACATACACAATATCACCATTTCTCTCAAATATTGTTCACAAACCAGTCTAAATCTGTGATAGTGAGCACTTCTCCTTTGCTGAGATAATCCATCCCACCTCACAGGTGTGCCATACCAAGATGCTGATTAGACACCATGATTAGTGCAAAGGTGTGCCTTAGACTGCCCACAATAAAAGGCCACTCTGAAAGGTGCAGTTTTATCACAGCACAATGCCACAGATGTCGCAAGATTTGAGGGAGTGTGCAATTGGCATGCTGACAGCAGGAATGTCAACCAGAGCTGTTGCTCGTGTATTGAATGTTCATGTCTCTACCACAAGCCGTCTCCAAAGTCATTTCAGAGAATTTGGCAGTACATCCAACCAGCCTCACAACCGCAGACCACGTGTAACCACACCAGCCCAGGACCTCCACATCCAGCATGTTCACCTCCAAGATCATCTGAGACCAGCCACTCGGACAGCTGCTGGAACAATCGGTTTGCATAACCAAAGAATTTCTGTCAGAAACCTTCTCAGGGAAGCTCATCTGCATGCTCATCGTCCTCATCGGGGTCTCGACCTGACTCCAGTTCGTCGTCGTAACCGACTTGAGTGGGCAAATGCTCACATTCGCTGGCGTTTGGCACGTTGGAGAGGTGTTCTCTTCACGGATGATGCGAAGGAGATGTGTTGCGCTGCATGAGGCAAATGGTGGTCACACCAGATACTGACTGGTATCCCCCCCAATAAAACAAAACTACACCTTTCAGAGTGGCCTTTTATTGTGGGCAGTCTAAGGCACACCTGTGCACTAATCATGGTGTCTAATCAGCATCTTGGTATGGCACACCTGTGAGGTGGGATGGATTATCTCAGCAAAGGAGAAGTGCTCACTATCACAGATTTCGACTGGTTTGTGAACAATATTTGAGGGAAATGGTGATATTGTGTATGTGGAAAAAGTTTTAGATCTTTGAGTTCATCTCATACAAAATGGGAGCAAAACCAAAAGTGTTGCGTTTATATTTTTGTTGAGTATACTTCACTCATCATATTCCTTGCTCTCAATTTTCAATTTCAATTTATTTTCATTTATATAGCGCCAAATCACAACAGAGTTGCCTCAAAGCGCTTCACACAGGTAAGGTCTAACCTTACCAACCCCCACAGCAACAGTGGTAAGGAAAAACTCCCTCTGAGGAAGAAACCTCAAGCAGACCAGACTCAAAGGGGTGACCCTCTGATGGGCCATGCTACAAACATAAATTACAGAACAATTCACAGAACAATTCACAGACGAATATACAAGAAATGCTATTGGCACGCACAGGACAGGAGGATCGCCATCACTAATACAACTCCCATCTCTGGATGGAGCTGCACCTTAAACAGAGAGGAAAAAACAGAATCAGGCATCAGAAAGACAAAAAAAATACTGTATAGTTTGCCAGCATTAAACAACAAGTAAAACAGAGAAATATTAAGGTGATCGCCGGCCACAAGCCCTAAACTTCACTAAAAGACCCAGAATTTAGGTAAAGTTGAGGCCGCTGCCCGCTCCAATTACTAATAAATGAATTAAAAGAGTAAAAAGCACAAAAAAAACTGTACCAGTATGCTAGACATATGAAAGGGAAAATAAGTGTGTCTTAAGTCTGGACTTGAAAATCTCCACAAAATCTGACTGTTTTATTGACGCAGGGAGATCATTCCACAGAACAGGGGCACGATAAGAGAAAAGTCTGTGACCCGTAGGCTTCTTATTCACCTTAGGGACACAAAGTAGTCCTGCACCCTGAGAATGTAAAGCCCGGGCTGGTACGTAAGGTTTAATTAGGTCAGCTAGGTAGGGAGGTGCCAGTCCATGAATAATTATATAGGTTAGTAGCAGAACCTTAAAATCTGATCTCACTGGGACAGGAAGCCAGTGAAGGGATGCCAAAATGGGCATAATGTGGTCGAACTTTCTGCTTTGTGTCAAAAGTCTGGCTGCAGCATTTTGAACCAATTGGAGACCCCTAATGCTAGACTGCGGTAAACCAGAAAATAGAACATTGCAGTAGTCCAGTCTAGAAGAGATAAATGCATGGATCGGGGTCTCAGCATCAGCCATAGACAGGATGGGACGAATCTTCACTATATTTTGCAGGTGGAAGAAAGCAGTCCTAGTAATATTTCAAATGTGGAGGCCAAAGGACAACGAAGGATCAAAAATTATCCCATGGTTCCTCACTTTGTCAGTGTGATGTATGACACACGAGCCGAGGCTGAGCGTTAACTGGTCAAATTGATGCCGATGTCTCATTGGACCAAGAACCATCATTTCAGTCTTATCAGAGTTTAAAAGTAGGAAGTTTCTAGACATCCAACTTCTCACTGCTGCAAGGCAATCTTCTAAGGATTTTATGTGAACGCGATTACCAGCAGTTATCGGCATGTATAACTGAGTATCATCTGCATAGTAGTAAAAGCTAATCCCAAAACGCCGCAATATGTGCCCAAGGGGTGCTATATAAAGGGAGAAAAGCAGGGGGCCTAAGACAGACCCCTGCGGAAACCCAAATTTCATGTCACTAAGGTTAGAGGTAGTGTTACTGTACAAAACACAGTGAGAACGACTGGTCAAGTATGACGTCAGCCATGCAAGGGCACTCCCAGTAATCCCAAAATGATTTTCCAGCCTATCAAGTACAATATGATGATCCACTGTATCAAATGCAGCACTGAGATCTAACAGCAACAGAACTGTAGTGGTGTCTGAATCCATTGTAAGCAGAAGATCATTCACCACTTTAGTGAGAGCCGTCGAATGATATTTTCTAAAATCAGACTGCAGTGGCTCAAAGAGATTATTCTCAGTAAGATAGTCTACGAGCTGCCGTGACACCACTCTTTCCAGAATTTTATAGAAAAATGATAGATTTGATATCGGCCGATAGTTTGTCAATACACTAGGGTCAAGATTAGGTTTCTTAAGTAATGGTTTAATCACTGCAGATTTGAAATATTTAGGAACAGATCCAGAAGTTAAAGAAAGATTAATCATTTCCAGCACAGTCGGCCCAAGAGTGGGCCACAGGTCCTTAAACAGTTTTGTTGGTATAGGAACAAATAAACAGGTTGTGCTTTTTGTTGACATTATGAGTTTTGTCAGCATGCCAAGTGAGATACTATCAAATTCTGTAAATCATGGTAATACCTCAGTAGTGGCGCCCACCTCAATAGCAGGGTGTAGTGGCTGGGTTAAGGCATGCCGGGATATGTTTAACCTGATGTCTTCTATTTTCTTCTCAAAGTAATCCAGGAAATCTTGTACTGTAAAAGGAGAGTGAACTACAGGTGGTTGTCCATGAATAAGTGTTACCACCGTGTCGAACAAGAACTTTGAGTTATGCTTGTTTTTGTTGATCAAATCAGAGTAGTAAGCCCGCTTTGTAGCCAGTAATGCATGCTTATAGTCTAAGACAGCATCACACCATGCAAGGTGAAATACTTCTAATTTTGAACAATGCCATTTCCGTTCTAGACCTCTTGCTTTATGCTTGAGGTCACGTAGATAATCATTGAACCAAGGTGACTGTGATTTGGGGGAGCGCGGTTTTAACACAGGTGGTGCAATCATGTCGAGTGTAGTTTTGAGCACTGAGTTTAAACTATCCACAAGTCTGTCTACTGACTGGGTATTTGTCAAATGTGAAGCTAAGACATCAGGCAGTCTAGCTTCGAGTTCAGTCTTAGTTGAAGAGTTGATGCATCGTCGTAATGATATATAAGGTTGTTGTTCCACTAAACACAGCAGCAAAACTGTAAACGTAATAAGTGAGTGATTAGACACCACTGATGTAAGAGGCATGATGTCAATATTCATGACAGCAATACCACATGCGAGAACCAGATCCAGGGTATTTCCACTAATGTGCTCTGAATCCCGAATGCATTGCCAAAATCCTAATGCATCCACAATTTCCATAAATGATATGCAGAGGGGATCAGAAGGCTTATTTATATGAATGTTAAAGTCACCAATGATCAGAATGTTATCTACACTAGTTGACAAGTTAGAGATGAACGCACCAAATTCATCTAAGAATTTAGAATATGGGCCAAGAGGCCTATATACAGTGACAAATTAATACGACTGATTTTTATTCTTCTGACCTTGGCAATGTGTAATATCCTGAGCAAAGCGGAGGATCAGATGCTCAAACGAGTGATATTTGTAACCCCCAACAGCTAATAAGCTAAACCTAGATTTATAAATAAGAGCAACACCCCCGCCTTGCTTCGCATCACGAGGGATGTGACTAAATGTATATGCTGGTGGGCAGGCCTCTTTAAGGGGAGGACAGCTGTAGGTTTAAGCCAGGTTTCACATAGCCCAATCATATCTAAATGATGATCAATAATTAGATCATTGATCAACAATGATTTTGAGGACAGCGATCTTATGTTAATGAGACCCAGTCTAAGGACCTCAGTGGGGTTGACAGTTGAACTGTTTGGGTTTAGGGGTGGTTCCAGAGCATATATAAGATGCCTAGAAGTAGGTTTAGGTTTGAGACATTCCACGCACATTGTAGGTAGCAGACACGAAATCTTTGGTATTGCTGGAACAACCACTGGGGCATCCTCAACATCATCCAATATAGTAATGGGTATTAAGTTTGGAAAGCATATCCCTCTATGATGATCCGTTGGTAGCCTTAAGGACAAGTTGAAACATGTCCAGCTGTTAATCAGTTTCTCAGATACTCACTCAACTGAAAGCCATCAAAAGCCGCCTGGTTTTTACAAATGGTTATCAACACGGAGGTGTTCTTCCTGTGGTGGCGCGCTGCGCCGGCTACCTGCCGACGCGCCAATCTGTCCGCACATCTTTCATTACAAAATCTCCTTTAACAGTGGAATGTCCGGATAAACTGCTGATCCCGACCTCTTCTGAAAGTTCTCTGATCTCTCACGACGTCCTGGGTCAACAGAGGCTTAAATTTGGAGGTTTTCAGCTTGAAACAGGCGGAGCCGCATGGCGCAAAGCAACGCCATGATGAAGCCTCACAGGACATGTTGGGGCATGTCCAGCTCATGCTCAATTTCTCGGATATTCACACGACTGAAAAGCAACCGGAAGCCGTCTGAAAGCCACCTGAAAGCCGTCCTGAGAGACCAACACGGAGGTGGTTTTGTCCCGCGCCATGAGAGGCACGGTGGCGCATTCATCCGCTTCTTTTTACATGAAAAAAACTCCTTTAACAGTGGAATGTGCCGAAAAAGTGCTGATGTCCATGCCTTCTGCCTTTTTGTGAAAGTCAGACGACGTCCCGGATCAACAAAGCCTTCACGTTGGAAATGATCTGGCTGTTTCAGCGGGGTTTGAGCCTGTCGATCGGTGCTTGGAGCGCGCCGCGCTCTCAGATGCTGTGGCCGGTCTTTAAACCGGCTGGAGCACTCCTTAATCTGTGTAATCCCCATAAAATCGTCCCTGAAAGCCATATTAATTTTCCGAATGGTGTCCACCTGGAGGTCTCTCACAGTTTCAGGAAAAAATGGATGGATGTCACATTGCCACAGCACAGCATGGAAGATGAGGAGAATGTATCTGTACCAAATCAATGTGCAGATCCACCATATGCTGTGGAGACCCCAAGTCAAAACAAAAACAAAAAAAAAAACAAGGGAACAGACTTAAGATGTTATTGCCGAATAAATCAAATCAAAGGACGCACACCCCTAAAGCATGACTGGACATTGCTGCGTCAGGGACAAGAGGCTGTTCCAGGGATTGGATGATCGCTGTGCATGGATCTCGGAGCTGAGGACCAAAAGAATCATATAAGCAGTGGATTATATACTGGACATGGAAGATAGGACAGTAAATCCTGCACTGTATGCACTTTAGTATTAATTTTGTTGTTGTTATTATTATTATTTCATTATTTAGTTAATTTTTTCTTGTTGTTAGTCGGTTCTGTCTGGGGAATTTCCATAGTCTATTCATATGAATAATAGGATAAGAACTGAACACTTTGTGCACAAACGTGCAGTTGTTTCACCTGCAAATAGCCATTTCATTGAGATCCCAGCTGTAACACTGTCGCTCGTTCACATATCTATCTATCTATCTATCTATCTATCTATCTATCTATCTATCTATCTATCTATCTATCTATCTATCTATCTATCTATCTATCTATCATTGCATCTGGAAATTATTCACAGCGCTTCACTTTTTCCACATTTTGTTATGTTACAGCCTTATTCCAAAATGGAGTAAATTCATTTTTTTCCTTCAATATTCTACTCACAACACCCATATGACAGCATGAAAAAAGTTTTTCCCCAGATGTAAGCTTGGAGACAATCCTGTCTCAAAGTTCTACAGACAATTTCTTTGACTTCATGTCTGGTTTGTGCTCTGACATGCCCTGTCAACGGTGGGAACGTATATGTAGACAGGTATGTGCTATTCCAAATCATGCCCAATCAATTGAATTTATCCCAGGTGGACTCCAATTAAGCTGTAGAAACATCTCAAGGATGAGCAGTGGAAACAGGATGCACTTGAGCTCAATTGTGAACTTCATGACAAAGGCTGTGAATACTTATGTACATGTAATTTCTTAGCGGTTTTTTTTTTTATCATTTTTAATAAATTTGCAAAAATCAAAAAAAAAATTTTTTTACATTGTCATTATGGGGTATTGTGAGTTGAATTTTGAGAAAGAAATGAATTTCTTCTATTTTAGAATCAGGTTGTAACATAAAATTTGTAAAAAGTGAAGCATTGTGAATACTTTATGGATGCACTGTATCTATCTACTCCCCACATTTTTCAGCATGCATATCTAGGCTTTGTCAAAGCCTCAGACTAATTTGATGTCAACATGAGCATGATATAAACAGCCTCAAAAATATGCCTGGATGATTAAACTACAGTAGAAGAAGTGAACATAGTGCATGATACTGTCATCTCCCCCTCAAAAAAAAAAAATCTGGCTCAAGCATACTGTCAATGACCAGCACCACCTCGCCTCACCCTTTTTTGTAAGACTCTGCCAGCCACAGAGACCTCGATCAGCAGTCCTGGCCTGACAGCAGATCTGTCACCCCCCACCTCAGTCCCCTGCATTTCATACAGTCAGAAAGGGCTGGTTTAGCACGGAGCAGACAGTGTAGCAGGAGGTGAAAACTCCAGCTATTTGTCAATGTGGCACCCGTGTCAAAATGTCAGGCCCAGGGACATTCCCCGTGCAGCTGGGCTGTTAGCTAAGGAGACAAGCCGTATGGTCGGAGCAGGAGCACGCTGTCACCAACCACTCACACAGTCTGAAACCAGCAAACAAGGCACTCTATCTCTCTCCTTCTCTTTATCTATCATGACTCACCCCCACCACTCTCTCAATTTCCTGACCCACTCACTCTGTCAGTCAGCTTCTGTTATTTTTCTTCATGAATTTCTCCCCTCCTGTTCGCATTTCATCAATGTATCAACCTCATTTAACACTATTTTTCTGCCAGAATGGAAATGGCAATAGATTATTCTGTTATATAGTCTTAAAATTACTCAGTTGTTTCACCCTTTTTTGTCTTCCATTCCTGAGTTACTAATCCTTTTTTTTTTTTTTTTTTTTTTTGTCTTTTGGGAAGAAACAAGGACCAAAACAAGTGTACAAGATTTGGTTTTAAGGGTAATCTCCTCTGGATATCCATGAAGATTCACCCAATGACCAATGAGGATGTGTTATTCCAAAAATATGAGCATCAATTTTTTGAAATATGTTGTTTGTCAAAAAGTGATAGGATGTCATAAACAATTACTCGCATATATCAAAAGAAGCAAATATTTGAGTTTGAGGTGCCAAGTTTGTCATCATTTCGTTGTCTAACTGCCAGACTAAGATTTGCTCAGGCCGAAGATACCCAAAAAGATTAAAAACCTTAAATCACAATCATAGAAAACCAAATCAAGGAACATATGAAATGTGAAAAAAAAAACAACATTAACTGAATTCATGAGTGATAAATTCATCTTTTCTTAATCTTCTTGTGACGTTGCATTCGCTGGCATGTGGAGGATTTACTCTGGCAAAATGCAAACAAAGTATTTATGGGTCAACCACAGCCTAGCTGGCTTTATGGCAGATTATGTCCCTTTTTCCAAGAGGAAAACATAAATTCTGTTTGATAGCAGTTTGATCAGCATTTGATTTTTAAATCATATCATATCCCTTTGTTACAATGGAGGATGTTTTAAGGGTGAACAGCATGCTGAAGGGGTTGGACAGAACCGATGGTGAACATCCCTGATTATTTTGTTGTCAGTATGTGTGTGTGTGGGGGGGGGTCTCTTGTCTCTACCTCTTCTGTCCTTTTTTTTTTTTAATATCTTATCACCCCTCCCAGAGTCCATCTGGTACCTTTGCTCCCCCTCGGAACGTGGGCCGGTGGAATTCCCTGGCCTAATTAATGAGCAGACACTCACAGACGGTCAAAGGCTCGTGTGTCTGTCTGTGTGCACAATCATGCCTCAGGAGGCCCTTTATTGAAAAGGGAGATAAATTAGATAAAGTGGCCAAAATGGAGGAGCCAAAAGCAAAAAATGTGACACATAACATTTGACCAATATGGAGCTTTTTTTAAACTTTTTTTTTTTTTTTTTAAGAGCATTCAACATGTTTCGACTCATCAATGTTCTGTGCTGAATTTCCTGGTGTCCCATTAATCCACTTCATTTTAATCCTATGAAGGACTGAAGGAGTCCTCTGGGAGAGGCTCCAACTCAACTGCAACCCTAAACAGGATAAGACAAGAGTGTCAAATAAGTGGACAATAATTCAAGGAAAACATATAACAGGTAGTTCAGTGGGAGGTGGGCTGCTAATATTTAGACCCGGGTTTGATTCCTGGTCATGCTAGCTGTCTGTATCCTTGGACAGAACACTTCAATAGCATTATCTCAGTTCACCCAGCTGTAAATGGGTACTGACCTTGCCTGGGGAAGTAACCTTTGATGGATTGGTGTCGCATCCAGGTGGAAGACTCTCTTCCACTTCACACTACAGAATCCTGGGATCAGCAGTGGCACCAATGGGCTTCAGAACATAGCTTGGACTTACATCTTCCTTCTTCTTCAAGTAAGCATTGTGTCTGTTATGTCTGTCTGTCACTGAGTGAATGTTTTAGTCTGTCTGCAAGACATCTGTAAATAAAAGACAGCAATAAAATTTAATGAAGAGATAGTCAAGAGAACGTTGATTAGGATTGTCAAGGGCACATCTTGTATTTGATCACTGAGCTTAGGTCTTAGTCTAATCAGGAATCAAAATCAAGTAAAATACTAAAACTCAGCAGTCAGAATCTATCGTCAGCATCAAAGATGAATACTCACAATCCCAGATCAGCTATTAGTGTCAAAGATCAGGATCAAAACTGAGTGAGCTGGATCAAAGGTAAGCAAGAGCAAGATCCAGATCACAGGTCAGCCATTAGAATCAATGGTCAAAATCAAAGACTGTACTCAGAAACAAACATCAACAGTCAATGATCACCAGTCAAAGATGAGTGATCAGGAACAAAGATCAGTGCCGATATCGCAGGTCAGGAATCAGAAACAACAATCAGCAATCAAAGATAAGTAATCAGGAACAAAATCAAGATCTCGATCAAAGACCAGCAATCAGAATCAAAGATTAGCAATTAAAGATGAGTAACCTCAAAACAAGTGTTGTGTGGGCCGCTGAAGAGGAGGTACTGCTGGCCCACCACCACCAGAGGGCGCCCTGCCTGGAGTGCGGGCTCCAGGCACCAGAGGGCGCCGCCGCCTCACGGGAGCAGCCTCGGTGACAGCTGTCACCCATCACCTGAGACAGCTGACGGCAATCATCAGTGGGGTATATCAGCAGGACGGCATCTCCACCTCATTGCCGAGATATCGTTTTTACCGGAGAGGTAACGTATTGACGCTAACAGAGTGTATCTTTTTTGGATTGAGCTAGTTATTTGGATTACTGTTCCAACGAGAGGTGGAGGTAACTTTCCTGCTGTTCGGAGTCCTGGGTGCAAACGCGCCCCCATCTGACTGTACTTTGTTTCCTCGCCAGCAGTACCAGGTCCGACACGCGGAGGCAGTGGCCACCTGGGAGTTCGGGACATGGCGGCTCCAGTATTCCCGGGGTCCTGTGGCGGAGGAAGCCGTGTGGTTCCGGTCTTACCTTGGAGAAGCGTCTCCTATCTTCGAGCCTGCCCACACGACACTTTTGTGAATTGACTGTTGTCCATTTCTGTGATTGGTTGTATTCGTTGTGCACATTCACAACAGTAAAACGTTGTTATTTGACTTTCTTCATTGTCCGTTCATTTGCGCCCCCTGTTGTGGGTCCGTGTTCCTACACTTTCCCAACAACAAGATCATGATCCAGATCAAAGATCAGCAATCAAACATAAGCTTAGGGCCCTGTCCCACTGGCGTTTAGGAGGATTTGCGTATGGATTGCGCACAAAATTGGCCCATATTTGCCAAACATCCGCAATATCCATGTAACATGCCTGTATGAGTCGGCTGTCATCTGAACACGCCCATGATCATCCGCAGAGGCACGCATGTCCGCAGCCAGGATTTTTGAGCTGTTCAAAAATCTGAATGCAGATGACATCCGCTTTACATACTCCATACATACTCAGTTCATACACAATACATACTCACTCTATGCGCTGTATATCTGCCGTTAACCGCTGATATCCACAACTGACGGGGATTTGCGGCATGACAGCGGACTGGGACAGTGTGTAAAACAGATATATTGCGTGCCCATCATGTCCACATCACAAACTAAAATATGTTGTAGTGAATGCATACAAATTGGCCACGAATAAAGCGTTTTATTACATTTGCTTTGCAGCGTATTTGCGGACAATCTGTGAATGCATAACAAACACGTCACATAAACCCAAAGTGTGGCAGAAAGCGACATACCTGCCAGTCAGTGCCGGTCCGGCTGTGTAAATCCACAAAGACGTAATAGCTGCTGCAATCCAGGACTTTTATTTAACACCAACAAAAGGAAGAGTTGATGATTAGTTGTTTGTGACACTCTCAAAAAAAAAAAAAAAAACACTGTCTCACACCCCGAGCGGCTTCCCTGCTCCCGCTCCCCAAACTCATGAACAGTTAACCCTCGCATGACAACACTCTGTGAACAACTTGTCCAAGTCCAGCAAATGCTCCAGAGGCTGTATTGTTGGTGTGAATAGTGATGCCGATGGCCTGAGTGCGCTTCTTTTATGACCGCAATGCATATGCCGTGCACACACAACACGTGCGCGATGCATTCATAATACACCCGTAATACTGCCGTGATAATCTCAATGTGTCGGATCAGTTTCCTCACTACATGCGTTATACAACCGTGATTGTTCATCATATATTCGCTATATATTATTAATACACTCAACAAAAATATAAATGCAACACTTTTGGTTTTGCTCCCATTTTGCATGAGATGAACTCAAAGATCTAAAACTTTTTCCACATACACAATATCACCATTTCCCTCAAATATTGTTCACAAACCAGTCTAAATCTGTGATAGTGAGCACTTCTCCTTTGCTGAGATAATCCATCCCACCTCACAGGTGTGCCATATCAAGATGCTGATTAGACACCATGATTAGTGCACAGGTGTGCCTTAGACTGTCCACAATAAATATTCAGGCCACTCTGAAAGGTGCAGTTTTGTTTTATTGGGGGGGATACCAGTCAGTATCTGGTGTGACCACCATTTGCCTCATGCAGTGCAACACATCTCCTTCGCATAGAGTTGATCAGGTTGTCAATTGTGGCCTGTGGAATGTTGGTCCACTCCTCTTCAATGGCTGTGCGAAGTTGCTGGATATTGGCAGGAACTGGTACACGCTGTCGTATACGCCGGTCCAGAGCACCCCAAACATGCTCAATGGGTGACATGTCCGGTGAGTATGCCGGCCATGCAAGAACTGGGACATTTTCAGCTTCCAAGAATTGTGTACAGATCCTTGCAACATGGGGCCGTGCATTATCCTGCTGCAACATGAGGTGATGTTCTTGGATGTATGGCACAACAATGGGCCTCAGGATCTCGTCACGGTATCTCTGTGCATTCAAAATGCCATCAATAAAATGCACCTGTGTTCTTCGTCCATAACAGATGCCTGCCCATACCATAACCCCACCGCCACCATGGGCCACTCGATCCACAACATTGACATCAGAAAACCACTCACCCACACGACGCCACACATGCTGTCTGCCATCTGCCCTGAACAGTGTGAACCGGGATTCATCCATGAAGAGAACACCTCTCCAACGTGCCAAATGCCAACGAATGTGAGCATTTGCCCACTCAAGTCGGTTACGACGACGAACTGGAGTCAGGTCGAGACCCCGATGAGGCCGACGAGCATGCAGATGAGCTTCCCTGAGACGGTTTCTGACAGTTTGTGCAGAAATTCTTTGGTTATGCAAACCGATTGTTTCAGCAGCTGTCCGAGTGGCTGGTCTCAGACGATCTTGGAGGTGAACATGCTGGATGTGGAGGTCTTGGGCTGGTGTGGTTACACGTGGTCTGCGGTTGTGAGGCTGGTTGGATGTACTGCCAAATTCTCTGAAACGCCTTTGGAGATGGCTTATGGTAGAGAAATGAACATTCAATACACGAGCAACAGCTCTGGTTGACATTCCTGCTGTCAGCATGCCAATTGCACGCTCCCTCAAATCTTGCGACATCTGTGGCATTGTGCTGTGTGATAAAACTGCACCTTTCAGAGTGGCCTTTTATTGTGGACAGTCTAAGTCACACCTGTGCACTAATCATGGTGTCTAATCAGCATCTTGATATGGCACACCTGTGAGGTGGGATGGATTATCTCAGCAAAGGAGAAGTGCTCACTATCACAGATTTAGACTGGTTTGTGAACAATATTTGAGGGAAATGGTGATATTGTGTATGTGGAAAAAGTTTTAGATCTTTGAGTTCATCTCATACAAAATGGGAGCAAAACCAAAAGTGTTGCGTTTATATTTTTGTTGAGTGTATATCCGTAATTCATACTGGGACATTTGTCATTTTTGGCCATTTTTGTTGCGGAATACAATGAACGCCCACAATTTGTGTACTTGATTCATGCACAATTAATCCTCTCACCAGTGGGACAGGGCCCTTAGGATCGAAGATCAGTAATCAAAGATGAGTGATCAGGAACAAAGATCGGGGTCAAGATCACAGGTCAGTAACAAAGAAACAAAGATCAGCAATCAAAGTTGAGTGGCCGGGAACAAAATCACTATCTAGAGCAAAGATCCACAATCAGAATCAAATATCAGCAATTAAAAATGAGTAATCATTAAACAAGTTCATGATCCAGATCAAAGAACAGCAATCAAACACAAGTTCAGGATCAAAGATCAGCAATCAATGATGAATGATCAGGAATCAAGATCCAGATCACAGGAGCAAGTGAAATCTAAAAACATGTTACAAAAGACATTGAAGGAATAAAGAAAGAACAAAGAAAATGAAACAATTAAAAATGGAAAATGTCAGTGGGGTTGCCAACAGACAACTGCTGAACATCAGTCATTACACATCCAACCCATTAACATTTCTGTCTCATTCCTCTATTCCAACAATGTCAGCAGGGTCTGTTCCTGCTCAACAACTGATGGAACAAGACTGTACCAGAGTCTGGTGTTGATCTGCCAGCTCCAGCACTTTGTCTCAGCTTGTGGAACAGATAGCTGTGAGGGCTGGGCCTGGGTCTGGCTGGGCTGGAGGCTGGATGTAGTTCTGAGCATACGCAGTAGTCACACTTCCACAAACCCTCCCTTACCACTCAGCTCTCAGACCACTGGTCGACAAAAACTGTTGAAAGGTTGTAATGCAATGCAAATACTATAAATTATATTTTGATACAGGTTATAATATCCTTTGACAACACAGTTTAAAATTTTCATGAGTTAAAAAAGCAAAGCTTATATATTAATTTATTTCTACATGTTCCACTCTGACTTTGTGATGTACATTCTGCACAATAATGACTTTTTAGCCCAAATATGTTATTTCACACCTGCACTAAAGCTTATATATACTGTAAGGTGACATGCAAATATTATAGACTTAGAGTTACTTTTAACGTGTTTTTCATGTTTACAAACTATGAACAGGTATCAGAAGTGTGAAATGAATCAATAAATTTTGTGGCAGTATTTCACCTCTAAAAATTAATATTTTCTTTTCTGTGCTCTTCTGCAAATTATAAGAAAATCATACTGATCTATCAACTAGCTTTTTGTTGTCATTTGCCAGCCAGGACAGTCTTGTTTAATCAAGTTTTGTTGTTGCTGTTGCTTTAATGTTTTTTGTTTGTTTTGTTTTTTTTTTTTTTTTTGTTTAGGTTTGTAACTTGGTCATTAATTGGTTTCCTTAATGAAATGAAAAAATGTATTTCGTGAAATATTTTTGTTTTGAATAGGAACTTGTTTTGGCATTTCAAAATTTATATCTGTTGATTCAGTGATAGAAATAAATCCATCATATTTCTATCAGATATAAAACTTTTCATGTTACCACATTGGTCTAAATATAAGACAACACCAATAATAAAATGAGCTCCTTTTTCAAGACATGTTTTTGGAAAACATACATTCTGTGGTGCAAATGATACACGTTATAAAGAAACTGTTTTTATTTATGAGAAGAGGGAACAATCAGACAAGTTTACCTAAAGCAATAGTGCAATGAACAGTGGTGAAATGAAAAGTGCTGACCTTGGCTTCTAGGGGCCATCACAAAACTTTCTGCATATGCTCACTACTTGCTTGAAGTAATATTGGAGTCATACTGTAAGGACTTTTGGAACAGACAAATCCCTCAAAGGTACGCAGATATTTTCCTGTGAAGGAACAAGTGATAGTGGAGATGGTAAAAGTGTTATAACAAATCTTTCACTGTTTCAGTGGCCAGAAACAAACAGAACGATTTGTTCTGTAATGTGTGAAATATTAGCCCCTCTTGCAGCATCTTGTACTAATGTTAGAAAGGTAGAAATAAGAAGCACACAATGTGGTGTGATTCTGCTGCTTTCTTTATGATGATAAAATTCGTCTTGATGCAGTATGAGCAGCAAAAGTAGAACATGGGATCATTGTTGACATAAAAATTGCAGTGGCACAACAGGAGCTGCTTTGTGCATATTATACAAATAATGAATGTTTATAAGTTTAATGGTAAGAATATTTTATGAGATGAAAGCTGGAACATACCATTCAACGAGGTGAAGCCGAGTTGAATGATATGTTCCAGCTTTCACCAAATTAAATATTCATTCCACTGAAAGAATGTAAAAACATTCATTATTTGTTTTGTATAACGGCTAAAATAGATCCTTGTCATTTTAAATTATATTATTTTACAAACAACAGAAAAGGAACTTACATTTTGGTACCTCCTCAGTGCAGCGAAAAAAAATAACGTCAGAAATTAATTAAGCTTTGGTGCATCACTCCTGCTTTGACATCAACAATCCAACACGAACATTAAATAGGAGTCCAAGAATAATTCTGATGATGATGCCCGCCACGCCGTGCATGAAATCATTGTCCATCAGCAAAACAAACTCTGCCATGTTTGTTTTAAAGCTAAGCATTGCCCAGCTTGTGTGAGTGTGCATGCGGTGCATGCTCACACAAGCAGGAAGGCGCTTGTGCGCGTATACAACCAAAAAAAAAAACTATTTCCTCAGTGCAGCGAAAAAAATCACATCGGACAGCTTACAGAGAAGTGGATTTGTTTTGTGTGCGTGCGTGCGCGTTGTGTGCATGTGTATGTGCACGAGCATGCATATATGTGCGTGTATATACAAATGCACGTCTGTGTGTGTGTAGGTGTGTGTGTGTATAGGTGTGTGGCTGTGTGTGTAGGTGTGTATTTGTAGGTGTGTGTGTGCAGAGTGCAATGGTACCAAGTGTATGGAACCAAATGGAACAAAATTGCACTCTAACTGGAATGCAATGCAAATGATACAAATAATCCATGTCGTGTGACATACAAAGCACCAAACAAATGGCAAGGATCCACTCAAACGGTCACTCAGCCATTATATAAACCAAAATAGCCATAAAATATTCCTGAGGGTGCACTCATTTCATGGGTATTTGGTGCTACCTACTGTGGAGGGTGTATTGACCATGTAAAAGCCTACAGCCTGAATATGAGCCCATTTTGTTCAGGTGTTTCCAAGGAAAAACAAAAGTCTAATATTCTCTTATTTGAGCCAGTCTTTGTTTGCAGTGAACTCTGCTGGCATATATACATGTCTCTATGTCTCTGTCTTCATCAGGAGCCAGCTTGGGAACAGCCTGTTCCATTCACACTCTCTGGGCAGCTCCACTGACATACTTTTCCTGCTAATGGGGCCACCTGCTGGTTTGCGCAGGGCCCCGTCCGGACCACGTCGGAGAGGACAGCAGACAGAGCAGGCGGTGATGAGGGCGGGTGGTGGTTCTGGGCATCTGTGACTGGCACCAGCATAAGAGCTCTTTCATTTCCCCCTGTTCTGCTGAGTGCCATGGGCACACACACAGAGTCCAGCACGGGTGCAGGCCAGGGCATCGACACATGTCAGGAAATACTTTCTCTGATCTGAGTGAGCGGGCCTGAGTTAATGCCCCCCTGACGTTTGGACATCAATGTGAAAAGAGAAATGAATCATATAGACATTCCAGATGGAGAACATTAATGTCAAACACTCACAGAGTCTATATGTGCATGCTCATTTTAACTTCTTTTGATTTGTCTTGTGGTAAGTAGTTTTTATTAGGCAAAATAAAAAGCAAAGGCCAGAACAGAGGAGATATGGATATTTTTTTTACCCTGTCTGATTAGAGGCTACTCATACAGTAAGCGTGCTTTAATTTGTGCATGTAAAGCAATAATTGTGAAAACAAAGCCCACAGTAGGACACTGGCAATAAAAGGGAAATTCCATTAACAAAGCCTGGGAGTGCCTGTGACCTAGGGTATAATTTCTTTAAACACCATCCTGAGCAGTTAAATAGGGTTGAAAACACTCTGCAGTTCTGACAAACTGTGTCCTGCCTGCAAGCAGTGTTGCAAATTTATGGGCGTACTTTGCTCATTACACCAACGAATAATCAGCCCTTTAAAACAAACCTATAATTTCACGGGCCTCTGAAGCCCACAGGTCTATTCATATCATTTAGCTGCTCACCCTTCTGTAAATTTCAAACACGCTTCAAGTGCATGTGCAATCAGCCATTTCTCAGTCATGACATCCGTAACTGCAAAAGTTGTGAAAAGTGAATGATTAGTTGCTTTGCTTTGCTTGCATTTGTTTATAATGATGACACTGTCTAATGCTTGTTTTTTCAAGGTTTTATGAGAATTTTCTAAGACCCTTGTATGCAAACCTACACAGCAAAAACCTCAGTAACAAGATTGATCTGGTGTGTCAAAGTTCACCATATTTTATTGAGTTTATCCTCATTACATCACTGTTTAAGTTGTTGAGTTAAATGGCAGCAATTATTGTTCTGGTGTTATTGTGTGAAGCTGCAGGTATTCATCTGTCTGTCTGTCTGTCTCTGTCTGTGTGTCTGTCTGTCTCTGAGCAGGTATAAGTGACAAGGAGTTGGAGTCCCAATATGGAGGCCAGGGTTTGCCTTCCATTCACACTGTCTGTGTCCTTGAACAAGACACAACAATGGAATTGTCTCAGCTCACCCAGCTATAAATGGGGATAGGCTTTGGTTGGGGAAGTAAATAGGGTCCCATCCAGTTGATGGGATCCCATCCCAATGATAGACTCTTATCCCCTTCACACGTCAGAATTGCCCATTTCAATTGGCAAAGCATTTGCAATGGGGTATAATTTAAAGCTTTCCCAAAGCTAAATCCTTGCAGGCTGATTTTTAAAAGTTGATAACATACTACTGTAGTACGACGATGCTTGTGTCCATGATGTCATAATGTCAAACTGTATTGAATTCAATAAGCAATTCCACATATAACACTGTGTGGTGAAAACACAGAATTAATTTTCCTTCACATATTTTCCCACATAATTGTTGGGAAAGTGTAGGAACACGGACCCACAACAGGGGGCGCAAATGAACGGACAATGGAATAGGTCAAATAACAACACTTTACTGTTGCGAACGTGCACAACAAAAACAACAAATTACAACAATGGACAAAGTTCAATTCACAAAGGTGTCGTGTGGGCAGGCTCGAAGATAGGAGACGCCTCTCCAAAGTAGAACCGGAACCACACGGTTTCCTCCGCCACAGGACCCCGGGAATACTGGAGCCGCCAAGTTCCGAACTCCCAGGTGGCCACTGCCTCCGCGTGTCGGACCTGGTACTGCTGGCGAGGAACAAGAACACAATTAAACGTGGGCGCGTTTGCACCCAGCAACCTGCACGGCAGGGAAGCTACCTCCATCTCTCGTTGGAGAAAAAAAGTCTGCAATCACTCACAAAAATCACAAAGGTTACTGTCAAGCAGTCAGCTGAGATTATTACCTTCCAGGTAGAACGATATCTCGGCGATGAGGTGGAGATGCCGTCCTGCTGATATACCCCAGTGATAATTGCCGTCAGCTGTCTCAGGTGATGGGTGACAGCTGTTACCGAGGCAGCTCCTGGGGGGCGGCGGCGCCCTCTGGTGGTGGTGGGCCAGCAGTACCTCCTCTTCAGCGGCCCACACAACAATAATGGCTGAACTGAATTTTGCAGATATCTGACTTTCATTGCAGGTGTAAAATTAAATAGTGTAACAGTTTCATAGGTAATCAGGTCACATCAGGTCGTGGAGAAAGTACTGGCGCGGTGCATTGCCACATCAAACACTCTAGGTCCACACAGGCAAACCAGCAGCCCATCCCTGTCTTTTGAAAGTAGACATCCATCTGCCACAGCCAGGTACTGGTATCCCCATCACTGAGGCACGTGCGTGCTGGATCACATTCATGGATCTCAACATATGGCCATGATGTTGTAACTGAGGTTTACTCATAATTCAAGTTGTACCCCTCATTTTGTGTCTGTGAATAACTGCTCATTTCACACAAAATCAAGCCACCAGTACACAAAGATTCTTCACAGAGACATAGTGCCAAGGACATCCAGTTGTCATTTGAGCTTACTGGCTGAGGTCCAGGTCTTGCAACCGTACAATAAAGCTGGAAGCACCAGTTGTCTAAAGATTTGGACCTTTGCCCTTCACCATTGTCCCATAACCTGAAGATTCCATAAGCTCTTCAAAGACATCTCCTGACCTCACAGGCTGAGCTCCCAGGGATATAAATGTCACTGCCGAGGTAAGCAAATCCCCCAACAACATCAACATTTTCACCACATACAGACACACCGCTGATGTCCGAGTCCTGAAAATCATTGAAAGCCTGGGTTTTAGTCTTTATCCATGACAGTCCCAGATACTGTGACTCCTCACTCAGTTTCTCAGCTTTTTTCACACCAGTGAAAGCTTGACACTATCTAATCAATATAGGCACTTTACAGACATATACTTGTGTTGTCAATCTGCCCCAATGTACAGTGCCATGCTCACAAATGACTATGAAATTTTATCGCGATTTGTCCAGGAAATTTAATAAGGTATCTTGTAACATACGTGCCCAATTTCCTTCACTGCTAAACTTTGCAGTAGCACATTCTAATTACAATAAGTCCCAGACACAATTATAAAAAATGACCGATATGGATTTTTTTGGGTGCTGATACCAATACCCATATTAGGTAGTAAAATATTCACGAGACTAATGTATCTGGCGATATATACATAAAAAATTGCCGTGATTCTGCCCTTGTGACAAAGAAATGTAACTGAGGGTTGATGCTTAGCAGTTTATATATGAACTTTATTATAAATAACTATAAATATATCCAACAACCATCCAACATACCTCACACTGTCCTTCACCCACAATGATCATTGTGTTTGATTGCTCAGTATTTGCATTAAATGGACTTCCCATCTATTTTGGCCACACCTAGCTAGTGGGATAGCAACCACTTGGATGGCAGCTGGTCGCTTTGTCTCTGTCTCTAATATGACCAAGGTGTGAGGGGGTCCCAGCCACGATTGACAGCATTGTAAACACTGCCACCAGAGCACCATCTGCTGGACAAACTATGTAATGAAGCCATTTCTCACAGCTTAAGTGTTTTTCTTCACTGTTTATTCTGTCAAAGTTTTTCATATCTGCAAATATAACACCAATACCACCATGTTTGTGAAAGGCTCATATCGATGAATATCATCAGCTGAGTGATATATGAGTTGGTCTCTACAGATAAAACAACCTGTCCAGCACTGGTACCAAAATTAGTGCCATTCATGCAATACACAGTACACATTATGTGCAAAGTGCAGTTGTTCTCGGCTGCTCTATTAGTACTGATTATGCCATGATATAACTATGCCCAGTATATGCAAATGCACCCTTACGACTGGCTACAAATTTCAGTGTACCCCGTACATCACTAAACTAATATAACCTAGATGCTAATCAGAGGGACACATTTCTGCATATTGTTCCCTGTGTTTTTAGACATGTTCTTTTCTTGCTGCTTTTGGTACTACCTCAACACACTGAATGTCACCAAAATAAATTAGGATTAGAGTGTACAAAAACAGAGTGTCATGCCATTCTTCAACAGTTTCTACGTATTTGCATGGCATCATACAACTGAACTCAAAGCGCTTCACACACCTTACCTGTGGGAAGCGCTTTGAGGCAACTCTGTTGTGATTTGGCGCTATATAAATGAAAATAAATTGAAATTGAATTGAAAATTGAACTTTGAAATTTTGAAGATTGTGTGGTAATCTAACATTGAGACTGTGCAATAACTATTACTGGGAATGCAAAATGTAATTTCAAATAAATCCAGCAATTACCCACACCACAATATTGTCTATTCACATTTTTGCCGTTTTATATTTGTTGAAATCTTTTTATGCTGAATAATGCTATTTAAATGTATGCACCACTGTGGCACCAAGTTTCATGGTATGGATGTGCAATGGCAATAACGGTATTATGATTCTGATTCTAAAAAGGATGGGAGTGTGTTCCATCAGCACAAGGACCACAATAACAACACACTTGAGGGGGACCACAAGAAGGTTCCTCCTTTGCAAAGCATTGTCTACGAAGTAACACATTTCAGTGGATCAGTACTACTCTTTCTGTCAAAGTCCTGACATGATTGCAAAGAACTATGAAGGGATATTTTCTTCAAGGACGTCATATATTTGAAAATCCAACTTCAATCACATTAATGCAGAGTTCATGCTTGCACGTCTGAAAAGGGCTACAGACAAGCTGCTAACAGCACATACAGCTTGCCACCTACTCCATCAACTGAGACTGGAAACCTGACACGCCATTCAGAGTAAAGTGGAAAAACGCAGGCCCGAGTTAAAAGACAATGAAAAAGAGAGTGATTTAGAAATTCAAGGGGATCAAATGTTAGCTTTATTACAAGTTGAAGCTGAGGGGCCTAATGGAATGAAAGCCTGGTCTGTGCTAGGCCTAACTGGCCAGGTCAACCGAGACATCCAGTGACAGAGAGCACTCAGGCCCGAAGGAGCCTTGACAGCATCGAACAAACCCTTCGAGGTCAGCCCACACTACTGCCTTAGCCTACCGCCACACTAATGTCTTTCTCCACAGGTACAGTGAGCACGGGGGCAGTCAGGTAACCCAATGCTGATGGGATCACTCAGCCTCTCTGCAGGCATGGCAGTCATTTTTGTGATCGACATGTTAGCGCGGCTGCTCATGTGACGGCAAGCTTTTAAGCGGATGCACTAAATGAACGGGAAAAGCATTGCTTTCAGCAGAGAACACAGGTGAAGACAACAATTTGGGTCAAAGATTATCTCGCTTCTTGCAGGGGCGTGTGGAACAAATCCAATTTCTGGAACAAGGACAGAAAGTAAAGCAGGCCAAAGAGGATATCGTTCATAATTACAAGGCTTAGCCACTGTACATTTTCCCCCCACAGAGAACTGCAACAATGGCCTTAATTATATTTTTTCCTCCAACCCTACCTCAAAGTAAAAACATGGATAGCAAATTTGGCATTGGGATTTCAGCTCATGGCTACTCACTGTGTGCCAATTTCAATTCACCTTGCTTGTTGCCAAGACAAATCATATTAATGTGTTACTAAAGAAATACTTAAACCTTTTGGCTACAAAGCAGTCGACCAGTGCCAGTAAACTCCGGTAAAGCACAAAATGCTTTTAAGGGAACCTTTCCTCAATTGCAATTAAAAATAAATTTCTTCATAGAGCAGCAACCCCCCCCCCCCCCCCCCCCCCCACACACACACACACACACACATACACACACACTCCCACTCATCATGGGTGGGCTAGCCTCCCAGAGGCCACTGCCGTGCAGACAAGTGATAGCTAGTATGAATGGAAAGCAAGCCCAGGGAGCCGTCTCAAGTAACTGCTTTGTTACCGAATAACTGTTTCTGGCAACAAAGTTTACAAAGGACCATTTGTAAACATGTTTATACAATAAAGATCTATAACTATGGTGATGACAGCCAAAAAGAAAAAAGAAAGAAAGAAAGGATCCAAGCCCATCAGGGAGCATAAAATGCCCTGTTTGACACAACACAAAACAACCTCGGTGGGAACTGGCCAAGACTGCTTGAACTGAAGAGCACTAAAGACTTAATACTCAAAACATCGTGAATGTGTAAGGTGAGAGGAGTGGAGCCGTAGATGACCACAATACAAGAGACAGTTACCTATTCTGTTCGATTTCTGCCTTTCGTCATGAAAACAAAACTCTCCACTGAATTAATTTTCCCAATTAATTCAAGCTGAAAGCCAATGAATATGCAGCTCATCAGATGTGTTTCTCAAACCTGGCAACATTTACAGTTTTGTCTCGTGCTACTGAAAGCCCCCAGAGGTATGGGCAGGCTTGTAACATTAATTTAATCTTAAATAGCATTATTTAGCACTTCATTTATTTGCTTAATAAGAGTGATCGTACACCTGAGAGACACTGACTTTGTATCTGCACACAAAATAAAGGATGGAGAGAGAACTGAGGCAGAGAGGGAGGATTTCAAGATGTAAAAGGGATAGTAAGGGGATAGATGTAAATGTGACAGTATACAACCCCAATTCCAGTGAAGTTTGGACATTGTGTAAAATGTAAATGAAAGCAGAATACAATGATTTGCAAATCCTCTTCAACCTATAATCAATTGTATACACCACAAAGACAAGATATTTAATGTTCAAACTGATTAACTTTATTGTTTTTGTGCAAATATTTGCTCATTTTGAAATGGATGCCTGTAACACGCATCAAAAAAGCTGGGACAGTGGTATGTTTACCACTGTGTTACATCACCTTTCCTTCTAACAACACTCAATAAGTGTTTGGGAACTGAGAACATAAATTGTTGAAGCTTTGTAGGTGGAATTCTTTTTCATTCTTGCTTGATGTACGACTTCAGTTATTCAACAGTCCGGGGTCTCCGTTGTTGTATTTTGCACTTCATAATGCACCACACATTTTCAATGGGCGACAGGTCTGGACTGCAGGCAGGCCAGTCTAGTACCCGCACTCTTTTGCTATGAAGCCACGCTGTTGTAACACGTGCAGAATGTGGCTTGGCATTGTCTTGCTGAAATAAGCAGGGACGTCCCTGAAAAAGACGTTGCTTGGATCGCAGTATGTGTTGCACCAAAACCAGGATGTACCTTTCAGCATTGATGGTGCCATCACAGATGTGTGCCATGGGCACTGACATACACCCATACCATCACAGATGCTGACTTTTGAACTTTGCGCAGGTAACAATCTGGATGGTCTTTTTCCTCTTTTGTCCAGAGGACATGACATCCATGATTTCCAAAAACAATTTGAAATGTGGACTCATCAGACCACAGCACACTTTTCCACTTTGCGTCTGTCCATTTCAAATGGGCTCAGGCCCAGAGAAGGTGATGGCGTTTCTGGATGTTGTTGATGTATGGCTTCGCTTTGCATGGTAGAGTTTTAACTTGCAGTTAAACTAGAGTTTGCACTTGTAGATGTAGCAATGAACAGTGTTAAATGACACTGGTTTTCTGAAGTGTTTCTGAGCCCACATGGTAAGATCCTTTACACAATGATGTCGTTTTTTAAAGCAGTGCCGCCTGAGGGATCGACGGTCACGGGCATTCGATGTTGGTTTTCGGCCTTGCCGCTTACATGCAGAAAGTTCTCCAGATTCTCCAGATGATGGAATCTCTAAATTCCTTGCAATTGAATGTTGAGAAACATTGTTCTTAAAATGCTGGAATATTTTTTCAGGCAGTTGTTCACAAAGTGGTGATCCTCGACCCATCTTTGCTTGTGAACGGCTGAGACATTTGGGGATGCGCCTTTTATACCCAGTCATGGCACTCACAATTAGTGTCCTCAGTTCCCAAACATGTATTGAGTGTTGTTAGAAGAAAAGGTGATGTAACACAGTGGTAAACATATCACTGTCCCAGCTTTTTTGAAATGTGTTGCAGGCATCCATTTCAAAATGAGCAAATATTTGTGCAAAAATAATAAAGTTTATCAGTTTGAACATCAAATATCTTGTCTTTGTGGTGTATTCAATTGAATATAGATTGAAGAGGATTTTCAAATCATTGTATTCTGTTTTGATTTACATTTCACACAATGTCCCAACTTCATTGGAATTGGGGTTGTACAAATAATGAGTGTTTATGAGTTCATTGGTAAGAATATTTCATGAGGTGAAAGATGGAATGTTCCATTCAACAAGGTGAAGACGATGTAGTCCATGATGCTGTGCAATGACTTTGTGTACTTCCAAAAAAAAAAGACTTTGTGTACTTCCCCAGTCCAGCGAAAAATCGCGTCAGAAATTTGTCCAGTTTTTCATCCTAACTTGATTCTCTTCACCCTAACAGCACTTAATGCCTCCAGACAGCTTCCGATGTAGTGGATTTGTTTTTTTGCGTTCCAAGAATTAGCATCATCTATTAGCTCATTCCAGTTGTCATCCATCAGCAAAACAAACTCCGCCATGTTTAGCTAAATGCCGCCCCCACTAGTGTGTGCATGGGCAGGGTTCGCAGCGTGCAATGGTACAAAACGTATGGAACCAATTTGCATGGTAAATAGAACCAAATTTGCACACTAAATGCAATGCAACACAAATAATCCATGTCATGTGGCATACAAAGCACCAATCAAATAACAAGCATCCACTCAGCCGTTATATAAAACAACATGGCCAAATGAAAATAAAATATGTTCTGAAATAATCAAATAATGCCCTGCAATAGACTAGCAGCCTGTCATGGGTGTACCCTGCCTCCAGCCCAGTGACCACTGGGATAGGCTCCAGCTCCTCTCCTCATGATCCATAACTGGCACAGGTGGGCATAGAAAATGAATGAATGAGAAAATAATACTATACAATTTAATTTTCTGAATATTTTTTAATTTCTTTATATTGCATTTTACCATTTTATATTGCATTTAAAAATGCCCATGAACAAAAGTCTTATCAGAAGTGCAATTGTTCTGATGCAATGTTGTTTTATTTAAACTGTAATAGTTTTAAATATAGACGTTCAAATTGAAATTTAAAGTAGGTCAGACGTTCTCAAAGAGCACAGCGATGCCACTCCCACATTTCCAAAGTAAGCCAGGTAGAAAATAAACTTTTCAAACAGTTAATTCACTAACAATAAAATATCTGAACTCATTTCCATAAAATTTATAATTTTCCTGTATGTTACAATGGGGCCAGGAATTTGACCTTGACATCTGACCTTGATCACTGACTGATCATAACCAACATCAGTCCACTTCTTCACATCTATTGTATAAGCCCAATGTAATTGTCAAGTCTGATCGAAATCAGATTAAGTGTTCTTAAGATATCTTGCTATAATACGTACACACATACAGACAGACAGACAGACATTACATGAAGACCAGTGTCCTCTGAGAGTGACACGGAAAATAAAAAGTGAATAAATATTATAGAATTCTGAAATAATAAAATTAGATTATAACCTTATTTTCAGATAAAAAGTAAATCCTATTTTGGACATGAGATGAGATGAGAGTCTATTACTCTCATCCCTGGATGGGATGCCAGTCCATAACAGGTTACTTCCACAGACAAGGCTGGAACCCATTCACAGTTGGGTGGACTGGGACCATGTCAGTAAAGTATCTTGACCAAGGACACAAACAAGTGTATACACTTGCAGTCCAACGCAATTTAATGATTTAAAATTTTCATTTCACAAAGTCCATTTGTCGTGAGAAAATGCTGCTGCTATGTCAAAAAAACACACACACATATTAGGACTTGTCAGTGTGAACTGGATGTTTGGTGGCTTTGTGACTTTTGGTAAGGCCTGCTGCTGCTATTATACTTGTTACAGAGAAGGACTCCTCACAAACAAAATATCTCATAGTTGAAAGGTTTGTTAACTCCCAAAACGTGGATCAAATGCAAATCGTGCAACGTGAATACTGAAAAAATATTTCCCAAAACGTGAACACAGCTCTCGCAAGATGTGAATATCATTCATAATATATACAGTGGGGAAATAAGTATTTGATCCACTGTCAATTTTGCAGGTTTTTCCACCTACAAAGAATGGAGAGGTCTGTAATTTTTATCGTAGGTACACTTCAACTGTGAGAGACAGAACCTAAAAAAAAATTCAGAAAATCACAATGTATGATTTTTAAATAATTAGTTTGCATTTTATTGCATGGAATAAGTATTTTAGCCCCTAGAAAAACAGAGCTTAACAATTGGTACAGAAACATTTCTTTGACATTATAGAGGTCAGACGTTTCCTGTAGTCCTTGACGAAGTCACACTGCACCAGGGATTTTGGTCCACTCCTCCATACAGATCTTCTCCAGATCTTTCAGGTTTAGAGTTTCCCTTCAAAGATTTTGTATTGAGTTCAGGTCTGGAGACTGGTTAGGCCACTGCAGGACCTTGAAAAGCTTCTTATGAACCCACTCCTTAGTTGCCCTGGCTGTGTGTTTGGGGTCACTGTCATGCTGGAAGACCCAGCCACGACCCAAGCTGCTGGCCTGTAGCCCATCACAGCCTTGAGCAGGTCTACAGTTTTGTCCCTGGTGGCCTTAGACAGCTCTTTGGTCTTGGCCGTGGTGGACAGGTTGGAGGGTGATTGATTGATTGACTGTGTGAACAGATGTCTTTTATACAGGTAACAAGTTCAAACAGGTGCAGTTAATACAGGTAAAGAGTGCAGAATAAGAGGGCTTCTTAAAGACAGGTCTGTGAGAGCCAGAATTCTTTCTGGTTGGTAGGTGATCAAATACTTATTTCATGCAATAAAATGCAAATAAATAATTTAAATATCATACAATATGATTTTCTGGATTTTTTTTAGATTCTTTCTCTCACAATTGAAGTGTACCTACGATAAAAATTACAGACCTCTCCATTCTTTGTAGGTGGAAAACCTGTAACATTGGCAGTGGATCAAATACTTATTTCCCCCACTGTGTGTGTGTGTGTGTGTGTGTGTATATATATATATATATATATATATATATATATATATATATATATATATATATATATATATATATATATATATATATTTCAGTTTAAGTAGTTTACGGATTTCAGTTCACAGATCAATTACTGCAGGAAATCTTGATCGCAAATACTATCAGTACATAAATCATTGCCAGTGGTGGGGGGGTGAACTACAGCCGGTGTGGTTGTTTTTCTTCATTTCTCTTAAGACTGTTGAGCCATGAACTATGAATCTGTGAATATCTTTCTATCTTTACCGGATTCTCCACGGGAGGTTTCTGTCCTCCCTGAGTTTGATGCCTATGTTACCATTTGGCAGGTGGACCATCCCAGTCAAACCCCTCACCTGATGACACTGTCCCCGGAGCGGGTCCGACTCTGGCCAGAGTGGGACCATATGTTCACTGTCAGTGTTAATTTAACACTGGTGATTTTACTGTATAGTCACCCCCCACCCTCCCCCAAAAAAACTTTTTTGCGCAGATAGGGTTTGTGATCAAGATTTCCTGCAGTAATTGATCCATAAACTGAAATCCTTAAACTACTTAAACTGAATATATATATATATATATATATATATATATATATATATATATATATATATATATATATATATATATATATATATATATATATATATATATATATATATATACAAGGTCTGTTAGAAAAGTATCGGACCTTTTTATTTTTTTTTCTATAAGCCTCTGTTGACCCAGGACATCGTGAGAGAACAGAGAACTTTCAGAAGAGGTCGGGATCAGCAGTTTATCCGGACATTCCACTGTTAAAGGAGATTTTGTAATGAAAGAAAGTGCAGACGGGTCTGCGCGCTGGGACGCAGCCGGCGCTGCGCGCCGCCACAGGGGAAATACCTCCGTTGGAAGCCTTAAGGACAAGTTGGAACATGTCCAGCTGTTAAACAATTTCTCAGATACTCACTCAACTGAAAGCCATCAAAAGCCGCCTGGTTTTTACAAATGGTTATCAACACGGAGGTGTTTTTCCTGTGCCGCCGCACCGCGCCGGCTGTCCGCACGTCTTTCATTAATAAAATCTCCTTTAACAGTGGAAGGTCCGGATAAACTGCTGATCCCGACCTCTTCTGAAAGTTGTCTGTTCTCTCACGACGTCCTGGGTCAACAGAGGCTTAAATTTGGAAGCTTTCAGCTCGAAACAGGCAGACAGCGGTGGCTCAGGGCGCATCGCGACGTCCTGCTCCATGGGCAGTCCTTAAAGCGACAGCAACAGTCCATAATCTCTCATCAGCCGTTCAAATTTTCACAGAAAACCAGCTGAATTTCTCGAATGATGTCCACTTCGATGTGACTCACAGTTTTGGAAAAAAATTTGATCAAACAAAGCGTCAGTCTCTCAGGAAGTTCTCAGACAAAGAGATTCCGATGGGAGGGGTGGACCACTCCTCACTCAAAGCCAGCCCACAGGCAAATGACGTAATCGACAGGCGTGAAAAAACTCACGCATGCGCACAAGGGTTCAAGGTTGTCTGATGTAATCGCACGTGATTCAAATCCATATAGTTTTTGAAAAAAATAAAAAGGTATGTTAGTTTTATCACAGACCTCGTATATATATATATATATATATATATATATATACATAAATGGCTACTTTTGTCTTTCTGTCTGTCCGGAATAGGCTCTAAAACTACAAAAGGTGAACTCCCCAAAGTTACATATTCTGAACCACCATGACATGGGCTACAACCTGGTACTATTTTCAAACAAAAAAAATTAATATTAAGGCAACAATATTAACAATAATCTGATACATACAGTTGAACCCCAAAGTTGCATATTCTGAACCACCATGACATGGGCTACAACCTGGTACTATTTTCAAACAAAAAAATTAATATTAAGACAACAATATTAACAGTAATCTGATACATACAGTTGAACCATATGTACCTCAGTGGCAGTTGTACTCCAGCACAAATCTCTCAGCTTTAATAGCTGGCCGCTGGCCCTATGCATATATGCAGGAGCTCAGTAGCCTGCCTACTGCTATCAACAGAGCCCAGACTCCTGGGCTATCTGCTGCTGGCTGCTGGCTAGCACACATAGCATGGGTGTGCATGCCAGCTTGGTTGTATAACCAAGCAGATTCAAATATCCCCCTTGATATGAATGCACCCTTTCTCTGTACATGCTGCACGTGGGTGCTACAAACCTGTTTGACTCTCCTTGAAAAAATTTGAACAACTCTACAAACTTTAGTGTTTTCAGACCTGTTTATAGCAAAACAAATGTGAGTATTCTGTCATTTACTGACTAATCATATATTGAACATTTTGATTGTAAGAATATAAATACACAATTCAATACAAAGTAACTTTGTTCCATGTGCTTTGTTATCCCCATACTCCCCTCTACCAATATTACACCCATGATATTTGACACCATGTGTGAATGAGTAGATATGCCATCCTACTTAAAAATAGTCCTTAAATCTGGTTTAACCCCTTAATGCCCGAATTTATATAGCTGTATATAAAAAAATGTTTTGTGTGTGTTTTTGCCTTTAAGTAGATGGTATATAATGTTGAGATTATTAATTTCACTTTTGCACAAAAACTAGATAGTAATATTGGGTATTCTGGTAATGACTTTATGTATAATGTTATAATAATAATGATGGTATGTTGCAAATTTGCGACAATGGGCATACAGGTCAATTTGGTAAGTTGCATATTTGAGTCAGAGATTGTAACATATATGCGACGATGGGCGTTAAGGGGTTAATCATTATGGCAATATGCACCCTCAAATTGAGATTTTTCTGTACCTAATGGCCAATACTGCGTTATGTTTATCAACTTCAAAATAAATACAGGTTAAACTCTTCATAATGCTGTCCCCAGGAACAAGGATTTAGACCTGCAGATAAGGTGCCAGCTCAGAGATGGGTTCTCCCCATGCCAGGCATTGGTGGCTGGGGGGGGGGGGGGGGGTCAATCCTCATGAATTTGATAGTTCTCCCCATGCCAGGCATTGGTGGCTGAGGAGGGGTGGGGGTGGCTGGGGGGGTCAATCCACATGAATTTTGATAAAACTTATACACAATCACTATGATGTAATACTTATCAGAATACAGCCTATTCCTTCTTGGAATGAAGGTTTTCACTCTTAGCAGAGAGCTTTTAGACACAGGCTGTAAATTAAACTTTAAAAGTTTACTGGATAAAATATCAAGCTTTGTCTTTTCTTGCAATTTGTACATGTATTTCTAAACATTTGCACATTTTCTAAAATTAAAGGTGTCGAGTGTACATGATGTGTATCACTTGCCTAGCGTTGATCATAATGTATCAGGCAAACGCATGTTTTCTGTATCATAATGGCACTCTGCAGATCATTTGAAAAAGTGATGTAGTTCTAACTGCTGATGGGGCAGCACCCTTTCAATCAGCCAGTATGGGGGCATAGAGCCTGTGTTCTCCAATGGCACGTTGTATATAGGCTGTTCATTATGATGTCAATATCATAAATTAAATTTTGTTATTTATCAGCTCTTCACAACCTGCTGTCCTATTATAATAGTGCACTAGCTTTGGGGTTGATCTAATAGTTTTGGTATGTTAATGTTTCATGGCTCAAACTGTTTTTAGTGGTCAAACTTCTTTTTTTTTTACAATTGAAAAGATTGTTTGTTGTCTAAATATACCAATGAATGCATAACTTTAAGAAATATGCAAGGCAACATTTACATCATTTAAAGATGGAATACCTCAAAGTGTGCAAAAAGAAACCACTACTTTTGCTGATAATGTGGCTGGCCTGAATATGGCAGAAACTGCGATCTTCCACAGTTAGTCAGATGCTCCAGAGCTGGTAACCCCAATCAGCTGTATATCCACTTTCCTGACAGAAGGACAAGAAACATTGTCTACCAAGAGGCTCTTCAGACCTATTGGTCAGTAAAAGCTACATTTAAATATATATTCAACATCTCAAATCCAAAATTAACATTTGCTTAAAAGCCATTTTATTTTTGTAGCATTCTTATAAACTAGATTTGCAATGTATCAACAATTATAAAGGTCATAACATCAATTCTGATTAATGATTATGAGCATACTTGATCTGCAATATAAAGTCTGAAGAACTTTATTGTTGTTTCTTGCATGCAGCAAAATTCAGTTTTCTCTCTTGGTTTGGGGATTCCACCTATTTTGGGTTTTTAGTTCAAACCTTTGCCTATTCAGACAACATATATACTTATAAGATATCTACAATTATGACAAAATATAAACTTTGGAATATTTTGTAGATTATATCTTAAACAGGTTAACCTGGGCAACGCCGTGTACCCCAGCTAGTATATATATATATATATACAAGGTCTGTTAGAAAAGTATCGGACCTTTGTATTTTTTTCAATAACCTGATTGATTTGAATCACGTGTGCTTGCATGAGCCAACCTTGAACCTTCGTGCACATGCGTGAATTTTTTCACGCCTGTCGATTGCGTCATTTGCTTGTAAGCAGCCTTTATGTGAGGATGGGTGTAGTCTCTCGTCAGATTTTCTTTGCAAGGAAAATGGCGGAATGACTGGAGCAGCGCGACTGCATCAAATTTTGCCAGAAACTGGGCGACAGCCAGGTGGAAACCATTCAGATTATTCAGACGGCTTTCGGTGACGATGCTATGAGCATCACACAGATTAAGGAGTGGTTTAAAGATGTCCGCACAATGGTGGAGAGCGAGCCACGCTCTGGGCAGCCATCAACATGCTGAAATGACCAGATCATTTCCAAAGTGAACGCTGTGGTGATGCGGGACCGTCGTGTGACTATCCGAGAAATTGCGGAAGAGGTGGACATCAGCACTTTTTCGGCACATTCCACTGTTACAGAAGATTTGGCCTGAAAAGAGTTGCAGCGAAATTCATGCCGATGGCTTCGGCACGAAGCTGCTGACGGAGCAAAAGCGCCTCCGTGTTGAAGTCTCACAGGACATGCTGGACTCCGAAAAATGATGCCCACCTCTTCCACCATGCGGAAGATTCAGACGGCTTTCGGTAGCTTTTCAGTCGTGTGACTATCCGAGAAATTGTGGAAGAGGTGAGTATGTCACAGCATGTCCTGTGAGGCTTCAACACGGAGTTGCTTTTGCTCCGTCAGCTTCATGCCAAAGCCAGCTGCATGAATTTCGCTGCAACTCTTTTCATGGCCAAATCTTCTGTCACAGTGGAATGTGCTGAAAAAGTGCTGATGTCCACCTCTTCCGCAATTTTTTGGATAGTCACACAATGGTCCCACATCACCACAGCGTTCACTTTGGAAATGATCTGGTCATTTCAGCATGTTGATGGCCGACTGGAGCGCGCCCGCTCTCCACCGTTGTGCGGCCGTCTTTAAACCGGTTGTACCGCTCCTTAATCTGTGTGATGCCCATAGGATTGTCACCAAAAGCCGTCTGAATAATCCGAATGGTTTCCACCTGGCTATCGCTTAGTTTCTGGCAAAATTTGATGCAGTCGTGCTGCTCCAGTTGTTCCGTCTTTATCCTTGGAATGAAAAAACGCAGAGCACACGACACACACCTCACACAAAGGCTGCTTACCAGGAAATGACGCAATCAACAGGCGTGAAAAAATTCACGCATGCACACAAAGGTTCAAGGTTTGCTCATGCAAGCACACGTGATTCAAATCCATCAGGTTTTTGAAAAAAATAAAAAGGTCGGATACTTTTCTAACAGACCTCGTATATATATATATATATATATATATATATATATATATATATATATATATATATATATATATATATATATATATATATATATATATGCACCATAGGACCATATGACAAGCCAACAGTGTGACAAATACACCAACACCAACAGTGTGACAAATACACCACTTTCAGTCATGTATCAGCAGAAATACACAGTAACAAATGGCATTTGGTCAGTTATGGTGCTTTTTTCTCTTTTACAAAAATAATTTATCTGCCTGTTGATTTTAGCCACTTCACGCTCCTGTTACAAGACAGTGATTATAGCACAGTGGTAAAGTTTCCATCTGGTAATCAGAGCTTGTAGGTTCAAATCCCATGAGTGGCATTTATTTTTATTTAACCAGGGTTATTTAACAACGGGGTTCTGTATTGCATCCACTTGTATTTATTATTCATATCAAAACAGTGATCTTCACTAATTATACAGCTGTTTTTTATTTTATTTTTCTCCACATCACAGGCGCGATGTGGTGCACCATGTCCCAGTTGCTCGCACTGTGTTCCTGCTTGCACGATACTGTTGCATGCACAATGGCGTTGCAGCGGGATCGTGCACACCTGCCCGTTAGCTTGATGTTTTTGTGGTTCGCTCATGCGAGCTGTTTTGCCGTGATTCACCCTGATTTGTACTTATTTGTACTATGTGTGAAGGGGCCCTAACAGAAGGCTTCTTTTTTAAAGCAAAGTCAAGCTTTAAATGGAATTTATGAACATCAATCTGCATTGTAGAGCTTGAAAAAGATTTCTCAATGTAATCCCTTGCCCATGTGGTTATATCAGCTATTTATGAATGAAGGTTCTTGATACAGTGCCATCTGATAGATTAGAGGTCACGAGTGTTTAGCTTAGGTTTTTCACCTTGCCCTTTACAGACTGAAATTCCACCAGATTCCTTGAATCAATTAATGATATACAGTATATAGGGAAAAATATGAAAATATGAAGTATTACCTCCAGTCTTTGTTTGTGGAACATTGTTTATAAACATTTCAATAATTTTGTCATGCATTTCTTGATAAACTGGAGACCATCTACTTATCTTTGCTCCTCAATGACTCAGGCTTTCACTGCTCTCACACGAAAGCATGCTTACAATTACAAACAATAATTGTTTGAAATGACATAATTACATTTTCCAGCTGTTTTTGAAATATGTTGCAGGCATGAAATGAAGGAATGGATGTATACTAACAAATGAAGCTGACCACACAAAACATGACATATCTTAGGTTCATACAGTATGCAACTAAATAAAAGTCTATGTAAATGTAGGAATCACTGCATTTTTTCCACACTGTCCCACTTTTTGTCTGATTTGTGGTTGTATATTTGGTAGCAGTTATACATTTGACCCTTGGCCCACTGGAGTTTTAAAGTTTCTTAAAATATAGATATTACTTCACTTCTATAGCTTTGTATGGCCCAGAGATTCATCTTTGTCCATAACCATGGCTGGCAATGCCCCCTGCTCACCATGGTACACCTGTTCATCATCTAGCGCATGAGGTCAGGTCTTCAAGCATACGCCAGTGCTGCACGTCACTGCATCCCCCCTGGATGGCAGCTACCCAGGTAATAAATGATCCATCTCCACCTCCCAAAAGTGAATATATTTTTGCCACAGCCAGGAGCTATGTGGGAGTCGCCTTGGCCTTTTCCAGTTGCTGGGGACCTCAGCACTCAATGATCAAGCTCATCCACCTGTAATATATTTTGCAAACTATGCATTCAGACAAGATTGTCTTGTGTTCTCAGCCTTTCTTTTCAAGCCTTATTTCTGCTTTAAGTGACCATGTTTCGGTAATGACTCTGTTTTTGCATTATAACTTATAAACTCTTGGATTTCAATCCCTGAGTGTGTTATGCATTAGATCCCACCCTCTTTGGGGCAACATTACATTACAACTTACTCAAACAGATGGAATCCACAAGTCAGTGCTTGCTGTCATGGTTCCCGACTCATTCACTGACTCCATTATACTTGCCCTGCTTATCAAAAGCAGTGCTGAGGTGATCAGCTGGCAGGAAAATCCAGAAATTGATGGTACAGCTGTCCTTCACTGCTGCAAACAATGCAAATGCTAAAGGCATCTTTGGCATCAACGCTGCTGCTTTACACAAACTTGTCAATACCCCCTGTTGCACAGTATCTATGCCATGATTCTCCAAGGCCAAATCCATATATCTATGTCAGTCAGTGAGTCAGTTAGTTAGTAACTTAAGTTAGTCTGGTGAAAACCACACATAATTAGATTTTAGTAAATTTATTAGGCAACCTGTAAAATTACCTGAAGATTTGCTGTAAGATTTTTGTAAGAAAAATTGAAACTCTAAATATGTGACGCATGTTAGCATAGTATAATGTGACACAAGCTGGTTTTCATGCTAACATTAGCCCATTAGCATTAGCCTAGCATAACATTAGTTATGTTATGTGATGCTAGCAAATTTTCAAAACATGCGAATGATTACAACCTTTGTGAATCACTGCTTTAAATTACTCCCCTTACGTAGGTCCTCAAGTACACCCCACCATTTTTGTCAGTAAAATACGTTTCTAAAGGTCCTAGTGACATGAAATTTTCACCAGCTGTTGGTAACAATGCAAGTAATCCATACATACAAAGAAACCAAAACAAATAAGTACAGAAATTATGTTGTGTGTAATGAAATTGATTTGGTATTCATTTGCTTCTAGCCATGGTTTAGTGTCCTTTTTGTTTTGTTTTGTTTTTCCCTTTTCTTTTTAGGGGATTGTACCTTATATATTTCATTGCCTGGTCCTTTTGATTTTTTGGGTTTTGATGAAGTTTTATTTATTTTTTTATTTTAATGTAATGTGAGTGCTTCCTTGTTACTTCACTCATTCTAGTTTCCCCTAACAGCCATGCTTTATCTAAATTCTGGGTCTTTTAGTGAGGCTTGGGCTAGTGGCTGGCGATCATCTTAGTATTTCTTTTGTTCTTCTTGTTGCTTAACCTCCTAAGACCCAGAGGTTCTCATGAAACAAAACTTAGTATTATGGTCTAGACAACCAAAAATGTCATGTCCACATATGTGAATGCCAGGCCCTAGGAGGTGCTGACAAATTATACTATATTTGTTGTCTTTCTGATGCTTGATTCTGTTTTTTCTCTCTGTTGGAGGTGTGGCTCCATCCAGAGATGGGTGTGGTGTCTGTTTCTGAAACGGTGTTTCTGTCCGGTGCACCAGCAACATTTCTTGTATATTCGTTTTGTGAATTGTTTTGTAATTTGTGTCTGTAGCATGACCCTAGCAGAGGGTCATCCCTTTGAGTCTGGTCTGCTTGAGGTTTCTTCCTCAGAGGGAGTTTTTCCTTACCACTGTCTCCTGTGTGCTTGCTTGTGTGAAGCGCCTTGAGGCAACTTTGTTGTGATTTGGTGCTATATAAATGAAATAAATTACACAGGGAAAATTATCGAACACGCTTACTGAAATTGATTTGATACTTTGTACAAAAGCCTTTATTGGTAACGACAGCTTCAAGACGCCTCTTGTATGGACAAATCAGTCACATGCATTGCTCAAATTCTGAAGGTTCCGTGGACCTCTTCTATGAACTCTGATCATTAGTTCTTCTCACAGATTTTCTGTTGGATTCAAGTCAGGTGATTGGGTGAAACCAGCTGAGAGTTTCCTTGACTGTGTCTTTGGGGTCACTATCTTGCTGAAATGTCCACCCTCATTTAATTTTCATCTTCCTGGTAGATTCTTATCAAGAATATCTTGGTACATTTTTGTATTCATCCTTCCTTTGATTATGTGAAGTTTGCCAGTGCCAGATGCTTAAAAACAGCCCCACACCATGATGTTCCCACCTCCAAACTTCACTGATGGTATGGTGTTTTTGGGGTGTTGTGCAGTGCCATTTATGGTGTGTATTATGGCATCCAAGAAGTTCAATTATGGTCTCATGTGAGCAGACTATATTCTCCCAGTATTTCACAGGCTTGTATAAATGTTATGCAGCAAACTTTAAACAAGCTTCAACATGCTTTTTCTTCAGCAATGGAGTCTTACGAGATTAGCGTGCATACAGGCCATGGCGGTTCAGTGCATTACTTTTTGCTTTCTTTGAAACAATTGCATCTGTTAATTCCAGGTCTTTCTGAAGCGGTCCTTGGATCTTGGACAATTCTTCTGATAATTCCTTTCACTCCCTTTGTCAGAAATCCTGTGTGGAGTCTACAGCTATCCCTGGATTCGGTGCCAGTCCATCACAGGTTACGAGAAGTGATTGAAAACTTTTGAGCACAACCAAGAAGAAACCACAACTGAATTAATCTAATGCTTTATTTTTCCAACATAATTCCCATGTAAATCCACACTTACACTTTTTTACGGCATTACTACAGTGCCTTAATACCATTCTTATATAAGGTCTTATCCTTGAGCTCAAGGAAGTCACCCACTACAGATATGATGTCATTATTAGTATTATAATGAGTTCCAGCAAAGTGCCTTTTCATGTTGGGAAACAGCTGGTAGTCCAAAGGAGCCAAATCAGAGGAATAAAGTGGGTGCGGAACATGTTTGAAGCCACATTCATGAACGGCAGACATAGCGAAGACCGGCGTGTGGATTGGAGCATTGTCCTGGTGAAATAGCACACCTCATCAGAGCATTCCACACTGCTTGTGCTTTATTTCATCCTGCATAATAGGCATAATAGGGAAGCATAATAGGCCCCGTGGATGGTCTGTTCCTTCTGGAGATGTCCTCAGCATCCCAGAAGACAAAGGCCATGACTTTACCAGCAGATGAGACAGCTTTGAGTTTCTTCAGGTGGGGAGAACCCACATGTTTCCATTGCTTTGACTGTTATTTGGACTCTGGTTTGAAGTGATGGACCCAGGTCTCATATATGGTCATGTAAATCACATGAAGTGCTGAAAGTTTCATTACTCCTAGTTATTCCACCAGAACTGGTGAACTCTCTCCTGCAAAATGCCTACAGTAGTGGCTATGTGACACTCACCTACTCTTCTGTCAGTGAGGACCATATAATGGATCTTTTGAACCATATTGGTTGAGCTGGCAGTTATGGGTCTTCCTGATCTTGCTCTATCTTTGACACTTGTTCTGCACCTCTTCAATTTGGCTGACCAGCGTTTAACTGTAGCATAAGACGGGGCATCCTCCCCTAATGTCATTTCTATGTCATCATGGATCACGTTCAGAGATATTCACTTTTTTGTGAGATACTGAATCGCAGCACGCCCACGAGCTTTATCCATTTTGCCAATCTGTTACACTCCTACTCACTTCACTGAAATATGTCTGCAACATTGCACCCAGTGAGTTAAAATTTCACAAATTCTCAAGAGAAATGTTGGTTTCTCAGAACACGCTGTGTTGGGTTTGAGACCAGAGGATCCTCGGTTCAAATCCCAGCATGACCAGAAAATCATTAAGGGCCCTTGGGCAAGGTCCTTAATCCCCTAGTTGCTCCCGGTATGTAGTGGGTGCTTTGCATGGCAGCACCCTCATATTGAGGTGAATGTGAGGCATTGATGTGTAAAGTGCTTTGAGCATCTGACGCAGATGGAAAAACGCTGTATAAATGCAGTCCGTTTACCATTTAACACAAAAGATGGAGACAAGAAGCATAAGCAGCAATCAAGCCAAGTCTATATATTGGTCGCTGAACTCCTTATTCTACTGACTTACCCGTTCTGCACAGTGTACTTCACAGTCGGACAAGAACTGCGCATTTACTCTAATTCAAACCAAATTTTTCTTCTCATCTCCTTATTAGATGAAAGGAGCTGCTGTGTATTGAGACCCACTGACAACCTATTACAACCTTTTCATCTGCAACAGTTCTCCAGAGACTTACTACAGACGAGGCTATGAATGGGGGAGCTGTTCACGGAGGCCAACCAAAGGAAGGCTGCTGTCTCTTTGCCACTCCATCACTCAGTGACCCTTCCACAAGACATGCCAAACCAATCAGTGAAGAAGCCTTCAAAAACCACCCTACCTATCCCACGCAATCCCAGGTCAAGAATAGCAGATGCCTCCCTGATAGGTCGGGCCCGGGCAAGGGGAAGAAGGTTCTCATTTCAGAGAGGCCATTAATCTTTTCCTGACACCTGAACCAGGCCCACTCCATGTCTTTGCCACTTTACAGCAGGCTCCTCTCCGGACATGATAAGATCTGATCACAGCCACGTGGCAGGCCTTCCACAGAGAGCCAGCACTGCTACACCACCTCCTCACACATATGAACAGTTCCAAACACCGCCTATATATAACCCATACTTGTACTTTTTTGAACCTCACTAACAGGAAGCCCTGTGAGACTGACACTGACAGCAAGCTGAAAAAACATCCTTCCCCTAATCTCACTCACTCACACACACACACACACACACACACACACAAATACACACACATGCATCTATCTGCTTGACAATTCCTTTCATTGTAGTCAGATGCCAAAGGAAAACTGTGATAGGATGTTCTCGAAGCGAACACTGACACCTGCGGTAAACAAGACACTGTAAAGACGCTCTTGAGAAAGGAGCTTTGCCTAAATGCAAGTTTGTTTGTACACACTGGTGCAAACAAACTCAGGTGTTTTTGGTCCAAACCCCCACCATGTAAGTGACACTAAAATGATGTTTCTCGCCTAAATACCTGATACTAATACTTCTACATGAACAGGGTGGAGGGTGCCATGACAGTAAGTTCAGAAGATGCAGACGATGTGCGGTGATGTGACAGTTTACAGCTGTGATACCTGTTTAGACAAACCCTCTGACAACAAGACGTGTCAGTAAGTGAGGCTTTAGCACAGCCGATTCCCTCGTAACAACACGCGGATTTGCTTGCCTTAGAAGTTCGGAGGCTCGTCTCGAAGGCTCTCTCATGGCGGTTAGTGTTAAGCCACAATGTTTACACAGCCCCTCGGGCCTATTTCACTCCCCAACACCAAAATAGCAGTCATCTTCCAAATCTTCTCGTGAGGAGAGAAAGCCTCATTGATGAGGATAAGAGGAGAAAGGGACAAGACATGCTTGGGGGATTAACGGCCCTAAACTCCTGCACAGCACGCTCCAGCGTCTGGTATTGTGCTTTGAGCTGTCTTGACAGGAGGGAGCCGTATGGCATTTGAAGGGGTGAGATAGGGTCATAGAGCGTTGCTCAACTGGGATTAGGAAGCATGTGGCCCCCTTCGCTTTTAATCAAACTTTTCCATTTGGGTCAGATTACAATGGGATAAGCAGCTTCAGCACATTGTGCCATTAATGCCCTCTCTCCTGATGTGTTGCCAAGGTCCATCCATCTACAAATGCAAATATATTTTTATAAATGGGGTGAGCCAAAAAAAAATAGTGTTGTACCTTGTTCTTTTTCTTTATTGTGCTTAATCCTGGTAAACACTTGCTCTTTTCATAGTTGTGTCCACAAGGCAAAAGTTGTGGTTTATTATTGATGTGCTATTAATTTAAAGTTACCTTAGGTAAGACCATAAGCATTGCTATTATTACTGAATTGCACTGGTTATTGCCATGATGCTAGAAAACACCCAAAATGTCTCAAACCTTTGCGATGGTTCCTGGAGGATATATCGCAGTGCAACATTCCCAAAAAATTGTTGTAATATGGAAGGAATATTTCATAATAAAGTCAGGTACATATACATTTGAACAATTTTGTCTCTGCACACTACTACAGTGGAGTTGAAATGAAACAAAGGTGTGTTTGTAGTGTAGCCTTTTGTCTTAAATTCAACAGTTTAACAAAAATATCACAGCCAAATTATACAGTCCATTTTCAGAGGAATGCAGTAGAAAAAAAACTGAATTTAAGGATTATTGTTCAGGCAAACTACCACTTTTATAAACAGTTATGTTTAGACAAGTCAGTGGACGAATAGATGAACATTTCCAAGTCAAGAATTTCCCCAAAAAAAGTTATAAGTTAGCAACAGTTTGCCAGAAGGCACAGGGCTGGCTGACTCAAGCCATCCATCCATCCATCCATCCATCCAATTTTCTAAACCCACTTATTGCAGTATGTCATGGCTGAGTGTTGCCGATCGCAGCAGTCACTGAGCAAGAGGGATACACCCTGGACAGGCCACCAGGCAGTCGCAGAGCTGACACATATGGAACCTTCTACCTGTGGGACAACAGTGCTAACCCCAAAGGCACATTGGTACCTGGTTGCACAATACACTTTCTCCAGTCACAGCCACAGTAGGCTAGAATTCCTTCTAAGTTGTCATGGGTGTATTGGTGTTTTCCTTTACTAGTGTCCTTCTTGCATGGTCACAGGTTTTGAGAACTGCCTACTCCAGACAAATTTACCGTACAGTTCCATGAGGGCAGCACAGCGGCTTAGTGAGAAGCTCCCAGGTTCGCTTCCGTCCTGGTCCTTTCTGTGTAGACTTTGTGTGTTCTCCCTAAATTTGCGTGGGTTCTCTCCTGGTAATCTGCTTGCCTTCCACTTAAAAAGCAATGCAGGTGAACTCGAGGCTCTAAATTAACTGTACGTGTGTCTGGGATTGTGACTGTGTTTGTCTGTCGATATGAGTTGGCCGTACAATAGACTGGTAGCCTATCCAGGGTGTACACCACCCCTTGCCCATCATCCCCCATCACCCTGAACTTCAGCTTTTATATGGATGGATGATGTAAATGAAGTTCAAGATATGTTCAATGATTTGGGAATGTTCCTGGGTCCAGCTCCTGACTTGTCAAAACAAACATTTATGTAAAATTGATGGTTTGTATTCACAATGATCTTTCTATTTAATTTGTCCAATTACTTTTGGCCTCTTAAAATGAATGATCTATGTGTAAAAATAGCTGTAATTCCTTCAAGGTTAGTTCTGTATTTTTTGCCCTTTTAGGGATCAATAAATTTGTTTGAATCTTGAATTCCAGCTCAAGTCACTCAAAGGTTCCCAGGTTACTCCTCAGTTGTGTTCTGTCAGTGTGATATGTTATTGCTTTTACAAAGTTATGGTGAAATGCCAAATATTAGGTCTGTATCTTGCAAACATTTGAAGTTACAGCCTTTGGAATTTTTTGTGAATTTTTCACATATCGTGAATTAAAATTGACAGAATAAAGCTGAGGGGTGACCTGGGAATTTTTTTCAAAACTGGGTGATTTCAGAGGGAATAGCCCGAAACCCTTTGATTTAGAGATTAAAATCAACACTCCAAGCTAATACTGTGTGTGTGTGTGTGTGTGTGTGTGTGTGTGTGTGTGTGTGTGTGTGTGTGTGTGTGTGTGTGTGTGTGTGTGTGTGTGTGTGTGTGTGTGTGTGTGTGTGTGTGTGTGTGTGTGTGTGTGTGTGTGTTACTCCAACAGCTATTTTGTTTCTCCAAATTTCAAAGCTAATTACATTGAAATAAATTAAAATTTCTCTGCCAGAATGCCAGTGTAAAAAGTCCCCAACACAAGCCTTTTTTTCCTTAAAATCTATACAAGAAGCTGTGAACCACCAAGTCCCACTTTGTCAGTCATCTACTTTGACAGTAATATTGTGTGCCTAAACTTTTGTGTGCTCAAGTTGTAGAACCACTACAAGCCAAAATATGATTTTGTACTCAATGACCCTGTGACCTAATTACAATGCAAATCAAGTTACTGTTGCTATGGTGATACCCCCCCCCCCCCCACCCACCCACACACACACACACACACACACCCGTCCCTGCCCTCTGGGACAATCCTTGTGCCAAGGTTGGTTAGTTTGGGTCCACGGGTACTCAGAAATATTGTGACAAAAATTTGGCTGGATCCACTTGACTATATCCCCCATCAATACTTTGTTCAGTATATATGTTATACTAGCTACATGGTGACACATACACTGTACCCAGAAAGTATTCACAATGCTGCATTTTCCACATTTTTTTATGTTATAGCTTTATTCCAGAATGGATGAAATTTCTCTCTTTTTTTATTTTTTTATTCTTGCTAAATTCTACACAATACCCCCTAATGATAAAATGAAAAATATTTTTGCTTTTTGAGGGTTTTTTTTTTTAGATTCTTGCAAATTTATTAAAAATTAAAACAAAAAAAGAAAGAAATCACATATACATAAGTATTCACAGCATTTGCCATGAAGCTCATAATTTCATAATTGAGGTCAGGTGCATCCTGATCCACTTTCCACTGATCACCCTTGAGTTGTATCTACAGCTTAAGTGGAGTCCACCTGGGGTAAATTCAGTTGATTTGACATGATTTGGAAAGGCAAACACCTGTCTACATATAAGGTCCCATCATTGACAGTGCACGTCAGAGCACAAACTAAGCATGGAGTCAAAGGAATTGTGTGTTGACTTCCAAGACAGGATGGTCTTGAGGCACAAATCTGGGGAAGGGTACAAAAGTATGCTTTAAAGGTCCCAATGAGCACACTGGCCTCCATCATCCATAAATGGAAGAAGTTTGGATCCATCAGGACTCTTCCTAGAGCTGGCTGCATGTCTAAACTGAGCAATCGGGGAGAAGGGCCTTATTCAGGGAAGTGACCAAGAACATGATGGTTACTCTGTCAGAGCTCCAGTATTCCTCTGTGGAAAGAGGAGAACCTTCCAGCAGAACAAACATTTCTGCAGCAATCCACCAATCAGGCCTGTATGGTAGAGTGGCCAGACTACTCAGACTACAGGCCATGAGAAACAAAATTCTCTGGTCTGATGAGACAAAGATTGAACTCGTGTTTGGAGGAAACCAGGCACTGCTCATCACCTAGCCAATACCATCCCTACAGTGAAGCATGGCAGTGGTAGCATCATGCTGTGGGGATGTTTTTCAGTGGCAGGAACTGGGAGACTAGTCAGGATAGAGTGCTAGATGAATGCGGCAATGTACAGAGACATCCTGGATGAAAACCTGCTCCAGAGCACTCTTGACCTCAGACTGGGGCAAGGGTTTATCTTTCAGCAGGACAATGACCCTCAGCACACAGCCAAGATATCAAAGGAGTGGCTTCAGGTCAACTCTGTGAATGTCCTTGAGTGGCCCAGCCAGAACCCAGACCTGAATCCTATTGAACATCTCTGGAGATGTACTGACACTCCTCATCCAACCTGATGAAGCTTGAGAGGTGCTGCAAAGAGGAATGGGCAAAACTGCACAAAGATATGTGCGCCAAGCTTGTGGCATCATATTCAAGAAGATTAGAGGCTGTAATTGCTGCCAAAGATGCATCAACTATGTATTGAACAAAGGGTTTGAATACTTAAGTACATGTGATTTCTTAGTTTATATTTTTTCATGTTGTCATTATGGGGTGTTGTGAGTAGAATTTTGAGGAAAAAAATTAATTTATCCCATTTTGGAATAAGGCTGTAACATAACAGCCCAGTCTCACATTTTTTTTTCGTGCTCCCGTGATGAAATGAGTCAAATTTTCGTGGCAGGGTTTTTTTAAACTCACTATTACTAACCCTACTCCTATCCCCGACCCCAACCTTAATCATAACCTAATCTTACTCTTTCCCCCCACCCTAACTATAACCACCCCGACCCCCCGCTTCACTTTTAATTTGGTGCAGCCATCACGGAATGAATTAGAATGAATTTGTGCTGCCGTGACAAAAATGAGACGCTTTTTGTCATGATATCACGAGACATGCTTTGTCCCCTGTTTACAATGGGGTACTCAGGTAAAAGCAGTTTCAGTCTTTTGTTCATGGTAATGAGTCATTCACATCATCAGGAGAGCCGTCAGGAGAGGCGTCAGTCCCATCGTTAGGAGGGTCAGCTACCCTGTCATTAGGAGGGTGTTAACTAGAGCACAATATGTGCTAATTAAAGCAATTGTTTAGTCACTAGCCAATAGCAGTCTGCCTCTCGGTAGGAGGGGTCTGGTTAGGTTTAAAACTCCAGCTTTTGTGGCTCCTGTTTGTTCTTCTCTACAAGGGTCAAGACAGAAGTCAGACTACCAGAGCAAGAATTTTAGCTGAGGAAGCTTCTGCGATTTGAAGTGAAATGTCCTCGCATCAAGCAATCCAGTCCAGTCAAAGATTCAAGCTTTACTACTGTGGAAACCACTTGGACAACTGAGAGCCTTCACAGAAACACTGCGACTGCTGGCTGTTGTGATCACTGGACTCTGTATTTCTATGGTTTCTTGGTTGCAAAATTTCTGTCTCTGCATGCTGGTCAATTTCTTTTCTGGGTTGTTTTATTTTGTTTTCATTGTTTTGTTACTATGGCCAAAGCAAATGGTCACCCCACTTAGTCTGGTCTGCTCAAGATTTCTTCCTCTATGCAAAACAAAAAACACCTAGGGGAGTTTTTCCCATCCCTTTCTTAATGGTACAAAACACAACAAAAAAGTGCAATGATGTTTGAATTGCAGAGCCCAACAATGTGCTAAGTATGAACAAGTTTGTTGAATAAACTGCCAAATTTCATTAAACAAAAAAATGGATTTCTTTAGTTCTAGGGTTTCAGAGTTTATGGGTTTGGCTCACACATCCAAATGTTCAATCTCTCTGTCAGGTAGGACAAGATATCTGTGGGATTTATGATGGTAAAAGAACAAGAGAAACAATTTCATAATGAGACATCAGCATGCCTGCTGGCTTCATTCATGCAAGTGTTCTTAGATCCACGTCAGGCAGATCACACAAGGGTTTTGTCACAGCTGACTGTTTTACTAGTTGTTCCAACTCTGTAGATTTTTTTGTGAAGAGTTACGTAAACAGTGTTAACAAGGTGGAGGTTTTCAAGGTCTGTCTGAACAAAAGCCGGAGAAGAGACCCTTTGCTTATGCTTCCATCTGCCACGATCACTATCTGTAATCTGGGAGTCAGGCTGCATACTTTCTGATTTCTCTGTTAGAACATGAAGAGGAGAGCAGTCCGTGGAACATCAAAGGGGCAGGGAGACGCACACGGTTGCAAATTTTTCAAGTTGGGCCTATGTGGCGGAGAACTTGGATTTGAGGCTCTACTCTCACTTCAAAGCCGGGCGCCTTAAAAAAGTCTGGTTGTGTTTTGACGTGGATCTGCAGAGGTGAATGAGAATCAAGCAGCCACTGCAGACCCTTCAGAAGTCAGGCTCGCTCCCTTTAACTCCCCCTCCCCGGCTCTCCCTCTGCACACATGCTCTCCTCCCTGTCTTGACAAAGAGAAGAAGAAAAACAAGAAAATTCAATAATGCCTTTGAGAGGCAGGATTACCTGAGGAGACGCCCGCACTGCTACGCCGCGAGTCAAATCTCATGTGCCCTCCTTTCCTTCTGCTCTCATCAAATCCCTCCCTCCTTTGCTCCTCTCTCCCAAGCTTGGCTGAAGACAGCCCTCAAAAAGCACATCAAAACTCTCCTTTGATGCCACGGCAAGCAATTAACCCCTTGAGTCCAGAAATTACAGATTGCTGGGGATGTGACACATTTTGGGTAGGTGGGGTGGCGAGCGTGCATCTGCTTGCACAGGAAAGGGGTGCAGGGTTTCTTTGGTGGGGCGGGCACATTGTTTGTTTGTTTTAAAGCAGGCTAGTTTTTTTTTAATGAAGTGATGCCATGGCAGATTTGAAACAACCCATTTCTGTCAGTTTGAAAAGTAAAGTAGGGTAGGGTAAACCTCCAGAGGAAGGGCTAGCTTCACTGGAGGAAGTGTTTGCACTCGATTATTTGTGCTCCTGCTTCCTTCTGATGAACAATGCTGCAATACAGAAGGAACAAAGACTCCTCGTGCCATTTAATTAAGTTGTGGGTGCTGCCAAACAATGATAAGGTCTATCCCAATTTTGTTTTTATGTCACTTGCACGTCTTGCTTTACTGACATAAAATAACTAGACAAGGTTGGAGCATCAGTGCTGGGTGAAGACAGCAGGTGTTCTCTGGACTGATGGAGATCAGTTTGCATATTGTGTGTAAAAAAAGGGGCGTAGCAAGGAATGTATGGCTGTAGTGATTGAACCCCATTCACGACTATCCTTTTTAAGTTGTTTCAAGTAATTTTATCATTTCATGTTGTATGTCAAAACAATGAATCATATTCTGCAGCAATTGTTTTGTTTTAATATTTTCGATATTTTGTAAAAGCAAATGATATTTTGTTTCATCAAGTGCCTTCAGCAGTTCAATGCTATCATTTTTGAATTGACCTTTTTTCATTTAGGTTAAGTGTTACCACAAAGTTAATTATTTTCTGCCATTTTTCAGCATTTGATAAATGAATCTTTTTTTTTTTCCATTTGGTTCATTTAGTGCCAAACATTTCAATCAATGAATCACTGTCAAACATTTTGTTTCATTTGGTGTTCTGAGCATTTCAAAACTGTGAAACACTTTGAAATATAGTAAGTCCCTTCGGCTGCTCCCTTGTTTGCACTCAGGGTCGCCACAGCAAATCCAAGGTGGATCTGCATGTTGAATTGGCACAAGTTTTACGCCGGATGCCCTTCCTGATGCAACTCCACATTACATGGAGAAATGTGGCAGGGGTGGGATTTGAAACTGGAACCTTGAACCTTGAACTGAAACAAGCGCATTAACCACTTGGCCACCACCCCTGCCCGTGAAACACTTTGAAATAAGCATTTCATTTTGTATTTCAGTAGTTGTGAAACAGTATCTTTCCCCCAAGATAATGTTTGTTTCTCTTACTGTTGTAAGCATTTTAAACGCTAAGTGATTGTTGAGGCAACTGAGTCTGTTGTGAAAGTGTAGTGACACCTCCTGGCGCCCGACCAGGTTTATCGGGGTGGCGGCGGTAGAAATCGGCCAGGAGGGCCGGATCCAGGATGAAGCTCCTCTTCACCCAGGAGCGTTCTTCGGGTCCATACCCCTCCCAGTCCACCAGATATTGAAACCCCCGGCCCATTCGACGGACGTCCAGGAGCCGGCACACTGTCCAAGCCGGCTCCCCGTCAATGATCCGGGCAGGAGGCGGCACCGGACCGGGAGCACAGAGGGGTGAGGTGTGGTACGGTTTGAGTTTGGAGACGTGGAACACCGGGTGGATCCGCAGTGAAGCTGGGAGCTGGAGCTTCACTGCAGCAGGGCTGAGGACCTTGAGGATACGAAATGGGCCGATGAACCTGTCCATCAGTTTAGGTGACTGTACTTGTAGGGGGATGTCCTTCGTCGACAACCACACCTCCTGCCCGGGCTGGTATGCAGGGGCCGGGGACCGCCGGCGGTCTGCATGGGAAAGTCCGCGCACGTCTCCACACAACCTCCGTACGGCTCAGGAGGGCTTATGTATGCTTCAGGGGATGGTGGGAGGGGTTGTTGAACCACCACTGGAACGTTCATATCCTGCACAGGGTCGGCAGGAGGAGGAGCTGCAGCAGCGCCCTGAGCACTCGCCGCCATCTGCGTGGAGAGAGCCTCCACCCTGCGGTTCAGGAGGATGTTTTGCTCGGTCATTTGATCCAACCGAAACGTAAAGGCGGTGAGAATGTGCTGCAGTTCACTAATCACGCCTCCTGCAGACGCCTGCGCTCCCTGCTCTCCCATTGGTCGTTCAACAGCCGGGTGATGCCCCTCGGAGTCCATGACACTGGTCGAGATATCCTGTTGTGAAAGTGTAGTGACACGGACCCACAACAGGGGGCACAAATGAACGGTCAATAGATGAGCCAAAAAGTAACAATTTAATGTTGTGAAATGTGCACAACGAAATACAGACAATCTCAGAATATAATTACAGTCAAATCACAAAGGTGACGTGTGGGCAGGCTCAAGGATAGAAGACATCTGTCCTGAGAAGAGCCGGAACCACACGATTTCCGCCACCACCGAACCTGGTGAATACTGGAGCCGCCAAGTCCCGAATTCCCAGGTGATCACCGTCCCCGACTGTCGGATCTGGTACTGCTGGCGAGAACAAAGACAGTCAAGTGTAGGTGTGTGCACACCCAGTAACAATAACGGTGGGAATGCCACCTCCACCTCTCACTCTATAACTTGCAGAGTACTGTAGTGATTCCTCAGGGGAAAAGAGTGCCTTCTAGCGCTCTCTCAGCTTCCACCGACAGAGGTACCGGTACTCCTGCAAACACTCACAATATACAAATAATATTGTAACACAAAACGGCTGAGGATATTACCTCCAATGAAGTATGATATCTCGGCGATGAGGTGGAGATGACGTCTGGGTTTTATGGAGTGAGATGATGAAGAATGAGTGACAGCTGTCAGGAAATAATGAGTAACAGCTGTCACTCCCGGCTGTGTCCGTGGCGGCAGCGCCCTCTCGTGCCTGAAACCCGCACTTCAGGCAGGGCGCCCTCTGGTGGTGGGCCAGCAGTACCTCCTCTTCTGGCGGCCCACACAACATGAGTCATTCAGTTTGAAGTACTTCGAAACAATGAATAAATAATGAAGCAGTTTATTCTTTTATTGTTAGGAATTTTGAAAGATTTGTATTGTCACATAATTATTGAATTTACTTTTACAAATGTTTTGTTTCAGGTACTGCTTTGAGTAACTCAAAAATAAATTGTTTTGGGAAGCAATTATTTATTCAGTTTCACTTGTTCCAAAACAGTGAATAACTGCTTGGAACAGATGGCAGCATGCTGGTGCAATAAGCTAGTGATCTTGTCTCCGAAACAGAAGTTTCTTGGTTGAGCAGCACCCACACCCCGATCTCTGTATACATCTGGAATTGCATTAGACAATGAATGTGTTGTGTGTGTGTCCACTTGTGTCATGATTGGGTATGTGGGATATTGTGCTTTGTTTTTTGGTGTCTCTCTGTTAATATTTTTGCTTGGGTTTTGGTGGTGGGAGTTTTCTTGTCTGGTGCTGTATGCTTGGTGTTGGGCGTTTCCCCTTCTGTCCTCTCTCCCAGCCTGCCACGCCCTGTTCCTAATCACTTCTTCTTTATAAGCCGCACTGTTCCCTTCACCTGGTGCAAGATTGTTGTGCCATGTGCTGCTTTCAGCCTTTTTTTTTTTCTTTTTTGGTCTTCAGAGTATTTGCCCAATTTTTGCAATCCTATGTACTGACCTGTTTGCTTGTTTTTTAGATCCTGTCTCAGCATAATGTTACGGACACTCTTGCTTATTTCTGCCTGCCTTTTTTGGTACTGAACCCTGCATTGGCTGACATTAAACTCTGAAGCCAACCCTCCTGAATCCAGCATTTGTGTCCAATCACCTCGAGCATTTATGACTGACAACTTTCCCTGTCTGTGCCTTTTGCTTTTGGATTTGTGTTTCAGTTCTGTCCTTGTCTGTATACGGTTTATGTTTTGTCTGTTGCCCATGCCCCCTTTTTGGTTTTGTGTGTGTGTGTGTGTGTGTGTGTGTGTGTGTGTGTGTGTGTGTGTGTGTGTGTGTGTGTGTGTGTGTGTGTGTGTGTGTGTGTGTGTGTGTGTGCGCGCGCGCGTCTTCCATCACCTGTCATTTGTGTGGGTCCCATTTATGTGGGTATGTGTGGGTGTCTGTCTCCCGCTGTCTGACATCCTTATGGTCAGTCCACTGTCTGTGCGTCCATCATGTCTTTGTGTTTTTGCTCTTTTCGTATCTTTATGTTTCCCCCAGCCACAATTCTTCATGTTCTGGTGGTTTTTGTTCATCAGTGTCTTCAAGTAGTTCTCAGTGAATTCTTATCTTACACAGTTATTTGTTGTTTGTATTTGTCTCTTGATTTGTCATTTGATCAGTGTTTGAGTCATTGGTCATTTATCGTGCTGTCTTAAGTTCTACTCTTGTTTTTGCATTTTTGTGTTCCTTTTGTTCCTGTGGATTTCACGTCTCTGATGTTTCCTGTCCACTGTGATTTTTGCACCTGTTGTTCATTAGTTCTTTTGTTTTAAGCTGTACCTGTTTGTCTTTTGCCAGTTGATTAACGTTGTTGTTCATGTGTCATGTTCTCGTGACCTCACCTGTATCGCTATGTTTTGAAAGTACACCATATTGGATATTGTGTACTTTGTTTCAGCTGTCCTTAGTTTAGTTCCTTCCACCACACCTCCTGTTTATTATCCACCCTGGGTTTAGTATTGGGCTTTTTGTCATATTCACATAGCTGCAGCTGCTTCTTTGGCTTTTTACATATTAACCTGGATGATTAAGCACCATGGTTTTTTGTACTCTCAAGTTGGTTGCCTGCTTATTGGGGTTCGATTTGACTCTGACTCTGCCAAGATTGTAACAGAATGTGGTGTAAAACGTGTGTCAAACTAACTCTGCATCCATACAAGATCTTCTGCGGCGACCCTAAGCATAAATCGGTGCAGCCAAAATAAAGTTGTATTGCCAGCAGCAATTGTTTCATTGAGTGTTTTGACTGATTTCAAAACAGTAAATCATGTTCTGAAGCAATTGTTTCATTTGCTTCAAAGTTTCAAAAATCCCTGTTTCTGGCATTAATATGTGTCAAGTATTTTGGAAAGAGTGCAAACGATGATATCCACCCTCCAGCTGTACATAAATGAGTGCAATTTTGGAACTGCTCAATGATTCACAAAAATCTATTGTGGAGCAGCTTCACTGTGGGGCAGGCGTGTAAAGAAGCCTTGCCAAGTAATGCAATGACACTGTAACAGAAGTGTGACAACTGCTACACAATGTGACAAGGACAGCCCAGTGTGCTCACAGTAATCCGGTGTGCCATGACCGCTGACCTCTGGCAAAAGAGGCTGTCTGTCTGATAAAGTGCTATGGCTGTGGCTGTTCGTTACGTCAAAGCACCTGAGAACCTTCATCAGCAGTAGTCTATGCATGCCAGATAAAACGTAGTGCAGGATGAACAACAATTTAATCTGGGGAGGAAAAAATGACAGAGTCGTGTCTTTTTTTTTTTGGTTTCTGCAGTGTAGCAATAATGCTAGCAAGGAGCATGAATCAGCGATAATGTCAGTCCAGGTGTTTCTTCTGGAGCAGTGGGACACTCACAAACATTTGATCAAAAATTCACCTGACTGGCAAAGGACCTTTCTGACACAAGGTGCATAGTTCAGGTTTTCAAACTTTACTTCACTATCACCATGGCTACCACTGTCTAGCACTTAGCCACGGTAGCTAATGCAAATTTCTCAACCCCCACAGGCACTTTGCCTTCCTCTGGATATATGTTTATCAGATTTAATTATCCTTAAGGATATGTTTCTGACTCAGATTTTAATCAAAACATGATACTGAGTAAGTTAAAAAAAAAAACTATTGCTTACAATACATATTCATACAAAAATTCCTGACTCCATAAACTTTTGAAAAATTAATTTAAAAACTCTCAGCCTTTAAAATTTATATTTTGCACCCTGTTATCACTTACACTTTGAAATTTATTTGAAACAAAATCTATTATATAACAACTGAGTCATTTGTTTGGTGGGTTGTATGTCACGTGACATGGATTATTTGTACCATTTGCCATTGTGTTTCATTTACTGTGCAATAGTTCTTTCTAGTGTGCAATTTTCGGTCTGTACTGAATTTGCCACAACAACGGCATCACAGACTACATCGTCAGGATTGTGTTTTGCAAGTTGAGTGAAAAAAAATTTGTACTCCTATTTAAAGTTCGTGTTGGACTGTTGATGTCAAAGGACCAGTACAAACATCAAAGTCCTTTTTCTGTTGTTTATAAATTAATAAAATATCAAATGACAAGAATCTATTTTTTCCATTATATATTCAATTCAACTTTATTACAGACTCAAAGTCCACTAGATGACAATAGTACAAAAAATCAATTATAATGATAAAGAATGTCTTTTTTTAAAACAGTGTTTCAGTGTTTAAGACAGTGTTTCCACATCATGGACTGATAACAAATGGCACTCCAGCGAACGTCAACCAGGGACACGACAACTTGATCTTTCAATTGACAGATAAAATTGTTCATATGTTCCTCAGTGTGGCTTGCAGTGTGTTTACTCTTGCCGAGAGAAACATTTCATTCACACTGGTCCATCTCTACCACCTCATAAGCACACGAAAAACATCATTGTAGGCTACCTGCAGCTTTTGCAAGCTTCCTTTTTTATAGTTGGACCAAAGATGCACTGTGTACAGAGGCGCACAGTAAGATTTAAACAGCAACAACATTCATTATTTGTATACCAACAATCTGCTATATTACTGAGTTGATAAAACATTTTCACTGTAATGGCAGGTGGCTTAGTGGGGTAACGGGTTGAGCTACCAATGCGTAAACCTGGGTTTGATTCCCAGACATGACACTTCACCTGCATTATCCCAGTCCACCCACCTGTGAATGGTAACCTGCCTTGGCTGGAAAAGTAACCTGTGTAAAGACTGGCATCCCATCCAAGAGGAGTTGCAGACTTTATTGCTTTTCATGTTGAGGTATCTGAAGATAATAAACACATTTAACAAACCTCACAGCTACATCTAAAGAAGATGCTTTCCCATTCCTATTGTTGCAGTGAAGGAGAAGCAAATACCAGCAACATACATGTCACAATTTCCAGAAGTGTGTGTGAATGCAGCCAATGTCCTTGTTTATTGTCAGTGTGCAAATGTGAAATATTCTAGAATTTGACCTGGAGCATATCATAATTTTGCTACTGTGCAAGACTTCTGGAAGTAAGAATGTGTTCACATTTTAAAACTTTTTCTGCATTCATTCATTTTCTATATCCACTGACTCCAGTTAAAGATCACGAGGGGCTGGAGTCCATCCCAGTAGTCATAGAGTGTGAGGCAAGGTACACATTGGACCGAGCCTATAGCAGGGAAACATATAGACCAGGGGTAGGCAACCTGTTCCAGAAAGAGCCATGAGGGTGCAGGTTTTCTTTGCAGCCACTGACTCCACCAGGTGATTTCACTGATTAACTGATTCCATCTGCTCAGTGATATTAATCAGTAAAATCACCTGGTGGAGTCAGTGGCTGCAAAGAAAACCTGCACCCTCATGGCTCTTTCTGGAACAGGTTGCCTACCCCTGATATAGACAGACAAACACATTCACACCCGCGCACACACACCCTTGGTTAATTTAAAGTTTCCAATTCACCTAACCTGCATGTCTCTGGATATGGGAGGAAGCCAAAGCACCTGGAGGGAACCCACACAAACATGGGGAGAACATGCAAACTCCCCATAGAAAGGCACCAGGTGGGGAAGCAATCCCATGACCTTTTTGCTGTGAGGCAACAGTGCTAAAGACTAAGCCACCATGCTACCTACTTTTTATGTAATTCAAAGAAGTTATATCCTAGCACTTTTCCAAATCTTATCAAACCAGTAATTTACAAGGTTCCTGGGCAGCTGATAGATCAGGTTTCGAAGCTGCTTGTGAAACTACAGTACAAGCATGTAGTGCCATTCCAAAAACTGCAGTCATTTTTGGGAGTGCAAAATCTTCCAAATTTCTTTGCATTTGTATACCATTCCAAATATCTGTACTCACTGGTTGCACATACAAGGGGGTACAGTCAAAGGTTCCTCCATTCCTCCCAGGTCCTATGGCCAGTTCCCACCAAATTTGGTATGTGGATCAAAGTTGACCCAGAATTGCCTTTAAAGAGTTTGTTTTGGCAAAGGTTAAGGTCATTGGGGTCACAAGTCCCCCCCACCCCCCCCACACACACACACACTTTGATTTGCACCAAACGTAGCACAGATATGGAGACAGGTTCTGGAATTGCCCAAGTGAGGTCAAATTTTCCAGAGGTCAATCAATGGAGTCAAGGTCATTGGGTAAATGGTCAAAATTTAAGTTTTTCACTCCGATATGCACAAAACGTGGCACACATCTGGGGGCAGGCTTTGTATGATTTCTCTTTCTATTCTTTTAATGATTTCTGTCAGTGAAAGTTGATCCCAAATAATTAATTTTGGTAAAGGCCAAAGACCAAAAAAAATTAATTTTCAAGGCAATTTGGACCTGATGTGCATTCTGGAAATGCCTCGCAAGGTCACCCAGAGGTCAATCATTATTGTAAAGGTTAATGTCATTGGGGTCAAACATTGGATTACTATAGCGCTTGCTGTCTTTCTGCTGAAGGTTACTATCACCTAGTGCTTGTTAATAATACGAACTCATCTCCAGAGCCACACAATTATGACTCAAACACAGAGCTGCTGATCTAAACAATGAGCAAACACCATGTAATCTTCGTTTTTACTCCGCCGATGTCCAGCAAGTCACTTTTGTTCTTTTACTGCCTTTTATTATCCTGACAGCACGCAGCCAAGGCGTCTGATCTTCTTCATGCATTGTTTTACGGAGGGATTTGCGCCGCCCTCCCCTGGCAGACAGTGAGATTACACAGTGATTATAACAGATTCAATATTGTATGACAGCCTCTTCTACGTGAGAGATCTACAATCATGTTTCATTAATTCAGCTTGAATGAAGCCTCATTTCAAGCACAGAGGAGCTTAAGATTTATGTGAAATTAATAACATAACAGATGTCTTCAGTATAAATGATGTGAGTCACTTTTTTATCTCAAAAGAACACAAATAAGCAAACGCGTAAATAACCTTCAACGTTCACATCCAGGCCTGTGGAGGTGGAACCTCAGAGCTCATTACGGTGCACTGAAAGGTACCAGAGGAAGTGTCAAACAACAGCTTCATATCAAACAGCCGCCGCTTTACTTTAACACTGACAAGCCATTTTGTTGGATATTTCAGTAATCACCCAGGGATCTTGATGAAGCATGAAATAGAGCTTTTCTCTTTTTTTTTTTTTTTTTTTTTTTTTAATTTTCATGAGTTGCTATTACTTATGTTCTTTTTTTTTTTTTTTTTTTTTTTTTGGTCCTATAACAAAACGCATTTGTGTTTCGAAAATGTCTCACACACTTTCTTCAAGCTCGGGGAGCTCTACACAAGATCGCCTCAGGCCACAGCCGCCGTACTCCCCGTTTCCCTTTTGTATGCACCGTCTCTCAGCAAAAACTAAATATGGGGACAAGTGCATCACGCGCTGCCTTCCCCAGGTATTCCACCAAGAGCGGCTCAAACAGAGGCAGCGGGGAGACAGTTTTCCTCTGCCTTCAAAGACTGCAGGTGGGGGGGGGGAGATAAATCGTTCAGGTCGGGCTTTTGTTCCAATACGCCACAGAGCTGCGATCACAATCCCTTTTTCCGCTCTCTTTGTTTCTGAACTAAAGCGTCTGGATGTGACAGTGAATCTGACTTCTGCTGCAGCTTGTTTATGCTGCTCAATCACTTCTAATTCCTCAAATTGAAAATGACACCGCTGATGTGCTTTGGAAAAGCGGAGCCGTGAGGCCTCCTTGCGTGCAGAGTGCCCGGCTCGTCGCTAAAAAAAACACAATTCATTTTTATATATATTTATGAATTTTTATTTGCATATTATGCAAAGACATTTAGGCAAGAACAATAACTGAAAATAGGATTAGATTATGATTAATAGAAGTTAAACTTGACAACAATCATCACTATTTTTTTACAGCTATTTGAACCCAGACAGACAGTGATTTACTCTGTAATTAATTTAATCAAATTTATTCTGTTCCGCTAAATCAGCCGAAGCATGAATTCAACTTTTTGTCATCCTCGCAGAAGGGAGAATGTATTTATTCGTGCAGTCATTCATTGATTTGAGCCCCGTGTACATCTTTGTCAGGCGAAGCTGCAGAACTCCAGCCTGGTTAAGTCATTTAAAGGGGATACAATGCAAACAGAAACGGGAAAAAACAATAAAGGAATATCCGAGTTATTAAATTGGATATTGCACTAATGCATAATCTAACTTCATCTGAGTGGATCCAATGGAAATTCATTGTTTAGCCAGAGAGAGCAGAGGCGCTCTAATAATTGAAAAACCAATTCAAATTTATATGAGAGCTACGAGCTCTATGCAAAAGTGGGTGGATGGAAGAATGAGGTGTAGGGGTGCATTAATCTTTATGACATTATTATTTTTTTTTCTTCATTTCTAGAATAACAATTGTCTGCAGTATAATAGGATCAAAGTGAGTTTGCTAATAATGTCTGAAGAAAAAGGGGCTTACAGGATGTCAGTCAAGCACTTTCTAATGGTGTCTAATTCAGTCTGAACTCAGCGAGCCCTTTCCTCTGCTTTACACATCAATGAGCACAGCGGCCCTCCAGCTCCTGCCAACAAGACAGCGGGGCAGAAAAAACACCATTGTGCGAAACTGTCATCAATCTATTCAGCATTATGACTTGGCTAATGTTCAGTCTGACTGGTAATTACAACTGCGCGACAACGTGTACAACTCTTAACATTCGTCATACACCCTCACTACATCTAATCATCCCACTGCAGAAGTTTATTTTAAAAAGTGATTCCCCCCCCCCAAAAAAAAAACATGATAGGGTGGCGCATAGGTCAAGTGAGGATCCATTAAATTTTGTAACTAATCCGGATCAGGAGCATGATCCCATCCCAGGGGATAGTGTAGAGTTGGGACAGTAGCTGGACTACCGATATGTAGCTTTAGATTTGATTGCCAGTCACACGACGTGTGTGTGTGTGTGTGTGTGTGTGTGTGTGTGTGTGTGTGTGTGTGTGTGTGTGTGTGTGTGTGTGTGTGTGTGTGTGTGTGTGTGTGTGTGTGTGTGTGTGTGTGTGTGTGTGTGTGTGTGTGTGTCCTTGGATAAGATATTTCATGTGTATTTTCTCAGTCCAACCAACTGTAATTAGGCATCGGCATAAGCTGGGGAGGTAACCTGCATCAAACAGATCCTATGGGAGTCATAGACTTTCATCCACTTCGTACTACAAAATCCATAGGTAAGTACTGGCATCAGTGGATCTCGGGGCCTATATAGAACTTCAAGACCCACGTCCACTGGAGATAATAGTCAAGCTACAAGTCACAGCTTTATTTCAAAATAATTATTTGATTAATACTGGATCCCATTGTCTTCTGCAAAGGACATTCTATTTAAAAGAACAAAAATCTTTGTGACATGTTTTCTCACAAAACTATTTATCTATTTAATGCAAAAAAAAAAAAAAATTTCCTGGGTCTCATGAGAATATGTAGATCTAGGTTTAATTCCAGGTCACCCAGCTGTCTGTGTTTTTGGACACACATCTTCATCTGCATCATCCCAAACCACCCAGCATTAAATGGGTACCAACCTTGACTGGGGAATCAACCTACATCGGACTACAACGTCTCATCCAGTGAGAGTTGTAGACTCTTGTCCACTTCATGCTGCAATACCCAGGGATAAGCATGGGACTTTAGGACTTGCTTACTTCCACTGGGGATAGAATAGACGTTGCGCTACCAATATGTAGACATGGGTTTGATTCCAGCCCAGTCTCCTGCTTTTTTATCATACTCCCATCACGAAATAAGTTACATTTTCATGGTGCAGTTTTTTATTTTATTTTAATATTTCTAACCCTTCCCCTTTACGTAACTCTAACCATAACCTAACCCTCTCCCTTCCCCTAATCCTAATCCCCACAGATGCCTCCCCCCATGTGATGGTTTTTGACGGCATCACTTTTTTTGATGCCATCACAAAATGGCGTGATGTTGGGTTGCTGATTCCTGGTCATGCTACCCACCTGTGTCTTTGGATAAGACCTTTCATCTGCATTGTACCAGTCTACCCAGCTGTAAATGGGTACCAGCCTTGGCTATGGAAGTAACCTGATGGAGTAGACTCTCATACTCTACCTACTTAGGTATGCTGAGATAAGAATCAGAACCAAGAAGCCTCAGGTTCTATGTAGGACCTCTGTCCTTACTTCTTCCTTCTTTATAGAGCTTTATATATATATATATATATATATATATATATATATATATATATATATATATATATATATATATATATATATATATATATATATATATAGTTTGTGTGTGTGTATGTTACAAGAATATTCCCAAAAATTAAACAGATCAATTCAGGCATAATGAAAATGTCTTTGGATGTGATAGATTTAGTGCAGATCTCTATAAAAACTTGGATCCATTGGAACAAATTACTTTTTCATGACTTTATGGTAACAAATGGCACTATAATTGCACTTTATAAAAGAGTGGTCTTTTGGCCTTGGTGGCAGTCCGCTGCGCACTGAGCACAGATCACCACCAAGGCCAACTGCCCACTCTTTCACTGGATATGAACTTTCATCCAGATTGACACTAATTTCTACACATTAACAGATACTGTCACTCTAAACATGCCCCAAGGTCTTACTTTTTATGATGTTGATAATATTTTGGAAGAAACTAATTTTAAAAAATTAACATCCTGTTTAATGTTCAATAAACTGAGGGGAGGGGGATTCCTGGATCCAACCCTTGCTCTGGATCCAGTGTCATGGTTTTTATTCCTTTTCCCATACTCCACACTCCACCACTTCCTCTGACAGCCAGCCTGGTTTTTCAGTAATCCTGCTTACAGGCAGACACGTGAGGGCCAAAAACATTACGTTCTTGGTGGATGTAGTCAATAACAGGAAAGAAAATTAGAGGCAGGGAGGGTAGTCCTGCTCATGGCCCCTGTGGTGTTAAGTCGAGAGACGATGAAGCCAGAATCTCTGGCTGGTAGCCAGCACTAACTGTACTCCTTGTGCTTCTTCCTGCTGAGAGAACATCCATCTCCCTCCCCGAGCCTGACACTCAGTTTATTCCCACGTTCATTTGTCATGTCCCCAATCAGCTGGATGAATAGAAATGCTTTGACCGTGATGAATGGTGCTTCTAATTAAGACAAAAAAGAGCCGATCAATTTAAGATTGTAATTTTTATCTCTTTTTTTCCCTCTGCTGGGGGTCGCCTGATGGCCTTTGGGGACACTGACAGTAAGCTGTGGGTCATTTGACAGCCAAGAAAAAAAAAAAAAACAAGTGTGGGTTGGTGTTTGTTTGTTTAAAACAAAGAGCGTATGGCATTGAAAATTCCATCTGAAGGAACTCCCCTCTGAGATTAGTTATTCAAAGGCATGCAAATGACATCGCCATGTGCTGCTTTACAAGGGGGCTGTGTTCTTTTTGGATCTGCTTAATTGCTTCACTTCTAAAATAACTTCTCTGTTGTTTACAGGGACAATACAGAAAAGGGCTCTATACAGCAATACTATAGCCTGTTTTTCCTGCATGTGTGCACGATTTCACTGATTGTCTACTATGAATTTATCTAAAATTCATGGGTTGATTTTTTTTTTTTTTTTTTTTAATGAAGTGGATAACGTCCTCGTGATAGCAATGTTCTAACATCTTCTAAAGTTTTAAATAGTGTGCCCATTCAAGTATAGACATCCACCAAAGCTGTCTGTCATAAATTAAATACACAGGGATCCTGCAGATAACTCAGCCAGATGGGGTGTGCAGCCAGTACATTCTGTGTGCCGGTTCCAAGCCTGGATAAATGAGGAGGTAGAAGGAGGCAGGGCGTGAGCCTTAAAGTTTGTCAAACCTCAGCTGCAAGGAATGTGCAGTCACTACAGTCTGAGTGTCAGCCCCAAGCCCGGATAAATGAGTAGGATTGCGTCACGAAGGGCATCTGGTGTAAAACAAGCCAACCCAACCATGCAGAGTACAAATTGAATTTCCACACCAGATCAATCGAGGCCTGGGTTAACAATGACCGCCACTGGTGCCATTGCCCAACAGGGTGCTGGTGGAAATTGGACTACTGCTGGAAGAAGAAGAAGAAGAAGATGAGGAGAAGAACGTGTCCACAGACAGTGGGAGAAGAGGAAAACTAGAAGGGTGGAAGTGAGAGTCAAGACTTTGAATGCTGGCAGTATGACTGGTAAAGGGAGCGAGCTGGCTGATATGATGGAGAGGAGAAAGGTAGACATATTGTGTGTGCGAGAAACCAAGTGGAAGGGAAGTAAGAGCAAGAGCATAGGCGGTGGGTTCAAGTTGTTGCATCAGGTTGTGGATAGGAAGAGAAATGGTGTTGGGGTCATTTTAAAGAGAGTATGTTATGTTATGATTCCAATGGATACTGTCATCATTAAAAATGGATTGTTTCCCTGTAAAACAACTGGGAAGGAATGATAAAGGAGAAGAAGAAGAAGAAGAAGTAAGTCCTCTATTGGCCCTGAGGCCCATTGGTGACTGTGCTTATCCTCTGATTCCTTAGCATGAAACGTATGAAGCCTGCAACTTCCCCTGAATGGGAAGCCAGTCCATTACAGGTTACATCCCCATCCAAGGCTAGTACCCATTTACAACTGGGTGGACTAGGACAATGCACATGGAGTGTTTTTTTTTTTTCCAAGGACAGAGACAGGAAGCATAACCAGGGATGGAACCCAAGTCTATATAGTGGAAGGCCAACTCATATCCCTCTGAGCTTCCTGCTACCAAAACATGATGAAATTAACTAATGGGAGGAAAACATGAAGGAGTATAGCCCCACCAAAAGGAAACCATCCTCTATAGGATGCTTTTCTTGCTAAATTCTATCCATGCAATATATATATATATAATATCATTAGGTGTAGTAGGTGTTTTGATATTTACTTTAAAATGTATATTTGCAGATTTACTATAAATCATTCCACCCCACCACAAACTAATCATGACCCACCCTAGCTCCACTATGGGATGGCCACTATGCCACACTATGACTTCTTACTGATTTTGCCTCCATAGAAGGTTGGTTCATTCAGAGAAATTAATTCAAGATTGCATCACTATGGTAGAAGAAGCCCAGCAGCGCTGGTGTCTGGAAAAGTTGAGGTGTAGAAGGGCCAGACTGACAAGAAAGCAGCGTATGTGTGGAAGGAAGCCATGCGTGACGTGCCTGCTCTCCTTTCACACATGCAATGGCAGCAAGAGACTCAGTAGTTTAAAATCAATGAAAAGAATCCTTCATTGTAAATGCAGGAGCAGTCAAGCATGTAACACATGACATATCTGTGCAGTTCAGTTTGCAGAGCCTAAAGCAGCAATGGGACAATCCATTGTGAGATTGTGCAGGGAAGCTGATTTTATTCTAAACTCAGATCCAAAGTACAGGTTTCAGTATCTATAATGGATACATTTATAGCACTTATTTTGTTAAATTAAAAAAGGGGAAAATAAACAAGCAGACATTCTAATTAATTTGCAAATAACATGTCTCCATGCAAGGAACTATGCGCCAAAAATTAATTGTGATGGTCTGTATCAGGTAGTTCAAGCATTTGAAAGCACTGAATTTTTTTCTGAATCAACTACAGTGGGGTAAAAAAGTATTTAGTCAATCCCTGGTTGTGCAAGTTCTCCTACTGAGAAAGATGAGAGAGGTTTGTAATTTTCATCATTGGTACACTTCAACTATGAGAGACAAAATGAGAAAAAAATTCCAGGAAATAACATTGTAGGATTTTTAAATAATTTATTTGTAAATTATGGTGGAAAATAAGTATTTAGTCAATAACAAAAGTTCAACTCAGTACTTTGTAACATAATCTTTGTTGGTAATGACAGAGGTCAAACGTTTCCTATAAGTCTTCACCAGGTTTGCACACACTGTAGCTGGTATTTTGACCCATTCCTCCATGCAGATCTCCTCTAGAGCAGTGATGTTTTGGGGCTGTCGCTGAGCAACATGGACTTTCAACTCCCTCCACAAATTTTCTATGGGGTGTTGTGAAAGTGTAGGTACACGGACCCACAACAGGGGGCGCAAATGAACGGACAATGGAGTAGGTCAAATAACAACAATTTACTGTTGCGAATGTGCACAACCAATACAACAGATTACAACACTAGACAGGAGTCAAATCACAAAGGTGTCATGTGGGCAGGCTCGAAGATAGGAGACACCTGTCCAAAGCAGAACCGGAACCACATGATTTCCTCCGCCACCAGACCCCGGGAATACTGGAGCCGCCTAGTCCCGAACTCCCAGGTGGCCACTGCCTCCGCGTGTCGGATCTGGTACTGCTGGCGAGGAACAAAAAGCAGTTAAATGAGGGCGCGTTTGCACCCAGCAATCCGTATGGCAGGAAAGCTACCTCCACCTCTCGTTGGAAAAGTAGTTCACAATACAACGCTCAAGTAACAAAAGGATACTGTCTCACAGTCAGCTGAGGTACGTTACCTTCAAGGTAGAACGATATCTCGGCAAAGAGGTGGAGATGTCGTCTGGCTGATATACCAACACTGATCCTGATGAATGGTGACAGCTGTCAAAGATGATGAGCGTCAGCTGTCACCCTGGCTGCTCCTGTGAGGCGGCAGCGCCCTCTGGTGCCTGGAGCCCGCACTCCAGGCCGGGTGCCCTCTGGTGGTGGTGGGCCAGCAGTACCTCCTCTTCAGCGGCCCACACAACATGGGGTTGAGGTTTGGAGACTGGCTAGGCCACTCCAGGACCTTGAAATGCTTTTTAAGGAGCCACTCCTTCATTGCCTGAGCGGTGTGTTTGGGATCATTGTCATGCTGGAAGACCCAGCCACGTTGCATCTTCAATGCTCTCACTGATAGAAGGAGGTTTTGGCTTAAAATCTCACAATACATGACCCCGTTCATTCTTTCCTTAATACGTATCAGTCGTCCTGTCCCCTTTGCAGAAAAACAGCCCCAAAGCATGATGTTTCCACCCCCATGCTTCACAGTAGATATGATGTTCTTGGAATGCAACTCAGCATTCTTCTTCCTCCAAACATGACTAGTTGAGTTTTTAACAAAATGTTCTATTTTGGTTTAATGTGACCACATGATATTCTCCCAGTCCTCTTCTGGATCATCCATATGCTCTCTGGCAAACTTCAGACGGGCCTGGACACATACTGGCTTAAGCAGGGGGACACGCCTGGCACTGCAGGATTTGAGTCCCTCTCTGCATAGTGTGTAGCCTTTGTTACTTTGGTCCCAGCACTCTGCAGGTCATTCATCAGGTCCCTCTGTGTAGTTCTGGGATTTTTGTTCACCGTTCTCATGATCAGTTTTGACCCCATGGGATGAGATCTTGTGTGGAGCCCCAGATTGAGGGAGATTATCAATGGTCTTGTATGTCTTCCATTTTCTTACAATTGCTCCCACAGTTGATTTATATATTGATTTATTCACACCAACCTGCTTGACTATTGTAGATTCACTCTTCCCAGCCTGGTGCACGTCTACAGTGTTCTTCCTGGTGTCCTTTGACAGTGCTTTGGTCTTGGCCATGGTTGAGTTTGGAGTCTGACTGTTTGAGGCTGTGGACAGGTGTCTTTTATACAGATAACGAGTTCCAACGGGAGCCATTAACACAGGTAACAGGTGGAGGATAGAAGAGCGTCTTAAAGAAGTTACAGGTCTGTGAGAGCCAGAAATCTTGCTTGTTTGTTGTTGACCAAATACTTATTTTCCACCATAATTTACAAATAAATCCTTTAAAAATCCTACAATGTGATTTCCTGGATTTGTTTTTCTCATTTTGTCTCTCACAGTTGAAGTGTACCTATGATGAAAATTACAGACCTCTCTCATCTTTCTAAGTAGGAGAACTTGCACAATCAGGGACTGACTAAATACTTTTTTACCCCACTGTACATCAGTTTTTTTGTTGTTGTTGTTGTTATTGCTTTTTTTAATATTTGAAAACAGTGACTCATTATCTAAAGCAATTGTTAGTGTTTTAAAGGAGAATAATTTTCTGACTCATTCTCATGACTTCATTTTGGATCTTTTGAAAGTATGAATCATAGTCACCCAAGGAATTTTCACTGTCTGCGTCTGTTCCTGAAGCAATTCATTTCTTCAATGTTTACACAAAACAGAAATATTTTGACATTATTTGTTTGCTTTCGTGTTTTGTGTGTTTAGAAAAAGTTCATTTTTTGAAAAAAATTGATTCAATCGTTGTTTGGACTCCCGTGTTCTAGCAACTTTTGACTTTTGTTTTTTGTTGTTTTTGACAAAGCAATTAATTTGATGATTCAAAGTCTTTATATATAAAATTTGTGCTTTTATATATATATATATATATATATATATATATATATATATATATATATATATATATATATATATATATATATATATATATATATATATACGTGTGTGTGTGTGTGTGTATTTATGGCACTGTGATGTTCCCTCACACTATGCAATTGATGCTCCAACAGAAACATTTTTACTTTAGTTCTGGAATGCTCTGGAATATCTGGGCCCAGTGAAGCGTGTTGTTGTTATGAACCTTAACTGATTGCTTCTTGAACTAAGCCTTTCAAAATCACCCCAATATTGCCTCAATATCCTCATTAAGCGTACAACGTAACATGCTTTCCCTCCAATCTGATCTAAAACCTTACTTTAGCTTTATATCAAGAGTAACATGCCTAATCCAGTGTTAAACAGAATGACCCATAATAAAAAGGGTTTGAAAAAAAATAAACATCATCCCATGGTAAATGCCTAAATCTCCTTTCCATGTCCATCCTGAGTGGACAAGCAATGTTATTTATTACGAAACAAGGCCAGGACAAGGATCAGCGATTTGCTTTGGGCACTTTCTGCTGCCTGAACTACTGTTTTCACATCATATTCCAGTGTATACAAGCTGTAAGCCCGCATCGCTACGGCCTGGGCTCTTCATTTACACTTGTATATTGGCCCTTCTCTTCATCATACACACTCACAAATATTGAAAGCTACAAATTTCTGACACTGTCCCTGCTACCATGGGAGCAGCCTTTGGATTTTTTTTAAAAATAAGTAATAAGGGTTCTTGGAGATGAGGATTGGCTTGATGCAGCACCATGTATCTGAGTGACGGCTCTCCTGCTGGTTGTTCTGTTTGAGGGGCATTGCTTGATTATTCATTATTAGACATCTGTCAAAGCAAACAATGAACAGACTGCTCAAAATTGATGACTATACTGGAGTGCATATGAGCAAAAAAGCTTTCATTTAGTGACCTACTCTCCATGTTGGAGGTGACAGCCATGATGGATATAACATTACATACCAAATTTATCTTGGAAATTGAATAATTATGCACCTAATGCATGGCTGGTGGTCTGCATTTATACTGATAGCTAACAGGGCAGGCAGAAGGATAAGCACAGAAGGTGGGCAGTACAACCCCTGAGGTCTTATAGTCTCAGGAGCCATTGGAAATGTTTAACTAGTGCAAAATACATTTACTGTGGTCAAGGTTAAAATACAAGATGTGACGGCTCATTGCAAGGTGACCTTAGAACAGCTAATGGTGATTAAATACCCTTATAGAGAGACGCTTAAGGGTCGTAATGCACCAGACCACTTACAGGACGACACGGAGACACCGGCTTACACCAATCAATATACTGCGTTACAAATTTTTCCATTTTTCCTTGTTCCTCTCTACAAGATCAGACATATAATGTAGAAATAATGTCGATTCTCCATCCAATCTCCTCTGAAGGCAGAACATAAATACTTGGTAAGAAAACTCAGTGTTTCAAGAGAATGACTTTCCATTACAAGTTCTCCATTTGGTTGTTCTGCTCAGGGAAGTGAACAAACAGCTTCACATGCAGCATCACCTTTATAATTGAATGTGCATTTCCCAGACATCAAAATGATCTGAACAAAGCAGCGGAGGCCCTTCTCTTTATTTTACCGCAGCCTGACTCCACACAGGGTCCACACAGGGAGGCGGGGGGGAGGATTGGGTCCCTCAGAAGTGTCACTGTTTTGTGCAACAAAGACAAATAATGCGTCCTTCTCAGAGGCGCCAACGCATTGTACAGGTATCCGTCATCTAAGTGTCAATGTTGCCGGTGGATTTCACGCACCGCTGGCACCAGTGCACCTTTGCCAAATCACTTCCTGATTGCATAAATACTCCCACTGCCGCACTGGGCTGCATCCAATTCCACACCCGTTCACACTTCTCAGGCAAGTACATCTACGAGTCACTGGGGAGAAACAAAAAAAAAAAAAAACAATAAATGCAGAGAAGAAGATGCTCCAACTGCAAGTCCAGCATTTCCAATCCTTTACTCATTAGATCACTCATAAAAAAAAATATATATCCAATATAAAAATAAAAATATCAAATATTAAATGGTATATACACACACACACACACTCATCTTCAACCACTTATCCAAGATCAGGGCTGGAGCCCATCCCAGCAGTCATAGGGCATGAGGGGTACACCCTGGATGTCAGTCTGACGCAGGGCTGCATGTAGACAAAGAAACACATTCACACCCTCACACACACCTACAGACAATTTAAAGTTTCCAATTCAATTCCAAGTATTCAATGGAATTCTCATTGTCCAATTAATCATTTTTTATGAAAGAGATGGTTAATTTTTTAATACGATCATTTTGAGAAACACATTTGTTCATCTGTGTTATAGGAAATGCTGAGTCATTCTCTTATGTAATTGTATCATTTAGTTTTCCCCGCATACTTAGAAATGATTCATTTTGCAAACCAAATAATTCCCATCACTGCCAGACTGTGATAATTTCAAAACAATCTTTTTTTTTTTTTTTTTTTTTTTTTTTAGGAGAAGAAGAAAAAACTGTTTTTTGCAAACTTAGATACTCCGAGTCCTCACTATGCTTTTCAGTACAATCAGGACGTACACTGATTCCGCAAAGATCATAGCATCATCTATGTTTCCTTTTCCTTTTTAAGAGGAAATATGTCCTAAATCAATGGGGTTTGAACATAAACTCTACCCTTAGCTACACCTGTGCTTTAATAGCTCATATTAGCTAATTAGCCTCCACACATCAAAGCAGTCTACTCTGTCATTGAAGTAATTGCGGTCATTAGCTATTCATGTTTTTAATAACAAATTTGAAGGGGCTTAGTGTGATTACATTGTTGTGCTATGGTCCTTTGAAGACACAAATCCACTGCAGCTTTAAGCCTTGTACAACAAATATAGCAATCAAATTCCAGGTACAGGATGATGAAGAGTGGCTGAATGGTAAAAGGGGATAGTAAATCCATCTGCCAGGTTCCTTTTCATTTCTGTTCTTGTGGTATTTGAAGCATGGTGGTGGTGCACTGCTGTGCCTTTCATCAGTTGACGGAGACAATGCAGCTCTCCTCAGCACCATGGCACGGGGTTTACCTGCTGCTAAGTCAGGTATCACAGTCGGAGACCTGGCACCTTAAAGAGGCTTTCACCCTTCTCTCGATCAGCCTGACTGATTCATGCGGGCTGGGTGTGGATTTGAGTCCCTGCTGTGGCACAGCGTCTTTCATGTCGGGCTGTTTATGAGAATATGGAGATGGGTTTTGCGTGCTTGCGGGTGTTCCTTAAAGCATCGACACGACCTCAGGCAGGGCTTGATCCCTGACGAGTCAGAACCCACCTCTCGATGAATCTCTTGTAGCACACTTAATACCTGTAAGAACATGGTGCACGAGGTCCCACATCTTGGTAACATAAAGGAATTTGAAAGCAGATTAATATTATGAACAGTAATATTCCCCCGGCGGCATCTGCATGCGCCTGGGATTACAGGGCTCTGGGGTGATTACCGGCAGGGGAAGAGGGGTTACAAGTCCAAAAAAAAAAAGTTTTCATCTTTACTCAAGGCATCAGAGCATGCACACAGACAGACACAAAAATATAATGTCGGTATGTGTGTACATATGTGTGTACATCATGTTATGTTTGTCCCAACTTCTGCAACAATCTGCATGATTCACAATACCTTTGCACGGTTTTTTAAGAATATTTTGGAATACAGAAATTGATTTTTGTACATAAAACAAACCACAGATGCTGATTTCCATCACCTTATCAACCATTTATCACTGTTATTCACAATATGAACTAGAAGGGACATTCAGAGAAGGCAATATTTGAGCCTTACATGTCTGACACATACAAATTTATTCTTTGGGACCCTGTTACATCATAATGGCCTTGATATTTAATCATTTCTGTCCAAAACCAATTTATCCTTAACTAACGCACAATCATAGACATCAAAATGACTGAAGGGGACAAAAACATATTCCAGAGATACTTTTGTCTGCCATTTTGGGAGCGGGTTACCTAGTAACTAGAAGTAAATACAGCATAAGCAAACACTGTGCAGTTCACGTAGCTTCTCTATCAGCCACATTTGTCAGTGTTTTGGGGGTATAAATCAATTATCATTCATGTTTGATTGATTGATTTGATTTTGCCAAGACACACACACACACACAAAAGAAACTGTAAAAATGCCACATAATGATCCAATGAATTTCGGGTCATTGTGTGGCTGGAGTCAATGAATTAATACAATTGAATTTTACTTCATATTTGTAATAGACTACTGTACATGAACAAACTGTTTCATGAATCAATAAAAAAAAAACTATCAGTGGCAAAGGTTAGCAAGACTAATCTCCTAGTGGACAGCATCAGAAATCCCTCAAGGTTCCATGTCTGGCCCACTGCGGATATCGGTTTTCAATGAGACATGAGGGCATGACGGGCTTAAGACCCTGCTCATGCTTAGCCTCATTATTCCCCTCGCTACCAGGCTGACGCCAGGCCACGCGTGCAAACCAAGCATAGGAAATCTCCTTCAAGACTTGCCTTTTGACAAAACACTCAGCAATTTCCTCAGCACCTTTTGCGTGAGGCTAACTCATAGTCCACTTTGGCCATGTGCAACCAATAAGTCAGTCTAATGAAGACCAGGCTGTGCAGGAGAAGAGAGGACTGAAACGGGCCTCTCATGTGTCTGAAATGATCCACAGGAAAGTGGTCTGACACGCTGTTCTGCTGCTATGTGGCGGCGTGAAAGAAAAGAAACAACACTGTTTCCATTTAGAGTTAAGTCGGAATCACAGAGCGCCAGAGATTGCACACATTAGTGAGGGGAAAGCAGCAGGCTATTTCCCTTCTTTAAACTACAGTGTTGACTTTGTAGATTCCATGGGGTCTTGGGGATTGAGCGGAAGAAGGAAGGCAAGGGGCACTGCAGTATGCCGCCATGCCAAGGCTGAGTTTGTCAGCAGCATATAAGCCTGAAATTCAAAGAGCAAGCTGAGAGAAAAGCTGTCTTGGCAGCGGTTCCCTTCCATGTGTTTACTTGCAGACTGATTCCATCAGATTGCACCCAGTAGTCATCAATTAGAAAACTGAAAGATGCCATCCACACACAAGCTCAGCTACTGTTTGGATATTTGCTGTGAAGGGAGAGTTTACACAAAGGGCTACACAACCGACTCACAGCAATACTATATCATACATGGAGCTGCATTATCGACAAAAATATCTTCACTGCTTTTGTTGATTCATAATTGTGCTCTGACAAAACACCACCTGTAAAATATGACTAAATTAAAAAATAATAAAAAATGCTATATAGTTTTGATATGTAGCTTTGGCCTTATAATTTAAAGGAAAGCAGGGCTGTCCTCAGACATTTACAGCATGATGGTGCAGTATGTCTGGGAAGGGTGCAAAGAACCCATTGTGGTGTGTTAAAAAAAAATAAATAAAAAATTCAAAGTAATGATTAAAAATAGCACATTTATTCTTGTTCTGTGACTTTCCTCTCAGTGATCATCATTCAGTTTCTTAATAGTAGTTTTATTTTCAAAATGTTTTTTAATAGTGACTGTAATATTACACTTTGTGTTTTTAACAGCTTTTTTTTTTTTTACTTAATTCAAAAATAGAAAAGAAGCACTCATTTTTAAAAATCAGAATAGCTCAGATTATGACATGATGGCACTGCGCCATCACTCTGTTGTTTGGGTGGAGCCTGGGAAAAGAATGGGTGGACTTCATAGTCTTATACATTGATAATAATTTTTAAGTTGCAAAAATTAAAATAGCTTTTTTAAATTGGCCCTTTCAGCTGAAAATGAAAAAGTCTGCATGATTTTATATATATATATATATATATATATATATATATATATATATAACAATTGTTTTAAAAAGTTTAAATCTAAGTTTTTTATTAAATACAGAATAATTTGTTGCTCATACTAGCTGTGCCTCATACCAACAGATGCCCATACATTTAGATCATCATCAATTTGATTTCCAAATACATCTAATATTGTATACACTGTATGCAAATTATAAATGTCATCTTAACAGAATAGTCCATACTGTAATTTATTTATTTATTTATTCATTCATTCATTTATCAACATAGAACTCATAGCAGTTGGGAATTTAATTATGTTCATTTTTTTATTTTTTTCTGCGTTAAGGTTGATGAACATTGTAGCATCTTAAGAATATACTTTTTTCAGTAGTTTGTTGCTGCTGTTGTTTGCCTGTTTGTTTTTTTGTTTGTTTGTTTTTGTTTTTCCCCCTTGTTTTTGTTATTGTTTTATGAACAAAGCCTATTCTGGTTTGATTTTACACCCAAATTAAATGTGGAAGGTTTGACAGTTCTCAACGTGAGATACAAAAATTAAATATTGGTTCTGCTGTTTCACGTTATTTTAAAGACAATAGCCCTGGAACTGGAGATGTGGCTGGAGAATGTGGATGGCATTAAAAGACAAATATAGCTGTGAGAGCAGTGATGCTGCAGAAATCAATACAATGATGCATTTGCATTGCTTTGATCACATAAAGCAGCACGATAAGATTAAGTAATACAGATTCAGTTTGACAGGCCGATCATTAACACCACTTTGCAAACTGTGCATCCACTCATCCTGTCTTACTCCTTTGGAAAGACAAGTGTTCTACATAAGTGAATTTAGGAGAGCACATGTAAGGCCATGGCTATAACAAGCCCGACAGCATGCTGGATGAGTCTTGTCTGTGCAAATTATCACCTGACTTAAATCAACCCTAATCTAGGTTTGCTTAAATAAAGACAGCAGTGAGATAACACACTGCAATTTTCTGGGGAAGTAAGAATTGGCTCATTGTAGAGGAGGATGGATGAAATTTGGGAGAACAGTGACCAAAGGGCATGATCACTTTCCCCACATCCCCTCTGCAATAGGCTTTTGTGCTTAAATGGTATTAGCACATTTCTCCAAAGATACAAAATACAATTTCCTACAATACTGATATTGCTCAACATAGTATGACTTTCATGGCAGTTATCTCCCTCTCATTTTGGCACATATGCATGTGCATGCAATTATACTGTAAAATAAATCAAATCTCAACATGACCCAGTTGTGCAAATCACAGTGCCTGATCCATTACAAAAACATCAAATACAATGTGTTGGATTATGTCCTCATATCAGCTGTTATGTGTGTTTGGGAAAACCACCTGCCCTCTATCCCATCAGGATCAGCAGATTAATCTTGGTAAAATGTAACACACAGATGGTTGGAGTGGAAAAATAAATAAAAAAATGCAATATGAATATATTTGTCTTGCATAATATCAGGCAATATTCATCTGTCGCAAAGATAATAGCATGATGCATTGGTGTACTTAGCGCAGAGACAAAGTTAATTTCTTTAAAGGCCACATTCCTGCCAAGATCCCCCTGTAATAAAATGATTCTTTGGGGAATAATATATAAATTAAATTGCAGCCATCTATCTAGTTTGCATGGTAACATTGGTTCATTCCACATTTCATAGTTGCAAACAATGCGGTTAAGATGATATGTTACTCCCTCCCTTGTGTTCTACAGTATATTATTTTATACAGCAATGCATGCAGTCTGGTAGAAATCCAACCTGTGGCTCAGAGGCTACCCATCTTTTATGGCTGGTTTTAAGATTTAAAGCACATCAAAAGTCTCCAGATCCATGCGTCACCCACTAGACTGTACGGTTTGGGTGTTACCTGCAGTCAGAAAGGTGATACGGTAAAATGGAGCAGCATGATCACTGTTCCCCCGACTGCCCGTGGGCCTCTGTTTCCTGACAAAGGTCTTTTTCAATATCCTGAAGATATATGGAGCTGGTTGGCAGTGGTGTGAGGTCTTTCCTGTGCATTAAACACAGGGGGCTTCAGATGCAGCCGTGCAACACAACTCAGATCACAGGTAAAAGCAATCGGAGGAAGCGTGGCTTCCATGGGCGGAACACTGGCTCACGCATTGACACGCTTTTGCTGCCACATTGCTCAACAATGTTGTTTTCATCCACTGGAGTCTAGACAGTGCCATAACAGAAATACAAGTCATGTTTTAGTGAGTGAAATGATATCAGTCATGAAAGCTGTTTTTTTTTTTTGTTTTTTTTTGTACGTTTTCAGTTTGTTGTGAATGTTCAGCTGTTGTAGTATTGCATGTATGAAAACTGACCTAATTCCAAATTACACAATCAAAATCTGCAGATATGTAAAAAAAAAAAAAAAATACTATTAGGTCTTTCATGAATGTGTAGCGAAAGGGGTGGATTTTTAGTTTAAACAACCCCTGAAAATGGTGCCTTTAGCTCAGCAACCTTGACCTAATGACTACATCCCTACAGTGAAGCATGGTGGTGGCAGCATCATGCTGTGGGAATGTTTTTCAGATGCAGGAACTGGGAGACTTTTCAGGAGTGAGGGAAGATGACTGCTGCAATATACAGAGACATCCTGGATGTAAACCTGCTCCACAGCTCCCTTGACCTCAGACTGGGGTGACAGCTCCTCTTTCAGCCAGACAATGACCCAAAGCACACAGCCAGGATATCAAAGGAGTGGCTTCAGGACAACTCTGTGAATGTCCTTGACTGGCTCAGCCAGAGCCCAGACCTGAATCTGATTGAACATCTCTGGAGAGATCTGAAAATGGCTGTGCACCAACACTCCCAATACAACCTGATGAAGCTTGAGTGGTGCTGCAAAGAGGAATGGGCAGAACTACCCAAATATAGGTGCACCAAGCTTGTGGCATCATATTCAAAAAGACCTCAGGCTGTAATTGCTGCTAAAGGTGCATCAACAAAGCATTGAGCAAAGGGTGTGAATACTTACATACGGGTGATTTCTTAGGTCATTCACTCATCTTCAACCGCTTATCCAGGACAGGGTCACGGGGGCAACGGCTCCAGCAGGGGACCCCAAACTTTCCTTTCCCGTGCCACATTGACCACCTCTGACTGGTGGATCCCGAGGCTTTCCCAGGCCAGTGTGGAGATATAATCTTTCCACCTAGTCCTGGATCTTCCCCAGAGTCTCCTCCCAGCTGGACAAGCCCTGAACACCACCCACGGGTGGCACCCAGTGGGCATTTTTACGAGATGCCCGTACCACATCAGTAGGCTCCTTTAAACATGAAGGAGCAGCGACTCTACTCAGACCTCGTCACGAATCGCCGAGCTTCTCATCTTATCTCTATGGGAGACACCAGCCACGTTCCTGAGGAAGCCCATTTTGGCCATTTGTACCCATGATCTTTCGGTCATGACCCAACACTCATGACCATAGGTGAGAGTAGGAATGAAGATTGACCAGTAGATTGAGAGCTTTGCCTTTTGGCTCAGCTCCCTTTTCGTCACAAAAGTACAGCAGAGCGAATGCAACACCGCCCCTGCTGCACTGATTGTCCGGCCAGTATCACGCTCCATTGTCCCCTCACTCATGAACAAGACCGCAAGGTACTTATACTCCTTCCCTTGGGGCAAGACCGTATTCCCCACCCAGAGTAGGCAATCCATTGGTTTCCTGCTGAGAACCATGGCCTCAGATTTAGAGGTGCTGATCCTCATCCCAGCCGCTTCACACTCGGCTGTGAACCGATCCAGTGAGTGCTGGAGGCCACAGGCTGATGAAGCCAACAGGACCACATCCTCTGCAAAAAGAAGTGATAAGACCCTGAGCCCAAGAAACTGAAGACCATTCTCCCCTCGACCATGCCTTGATATCATGTCTATGAATATCACAAACAGGATTGGTGACAAGACGCAGCCCTGGCGGAGGCCAACCCCTACCGGAAACGAATCAGACCTACTGCCGAGAACCCAAACACAGCTGTCACTTTGTGAGTACAGAGATTGGATGGCCATGAGAAGGGACCCCTTCACTTCATGCTCCCACAGTATCTCCCGGGGTACCCGATCATATGCCTTCTCCAAGTCCACAAAACACTGGATGGGTAAACTCCCAGGCACCCTCCAGGATCCTTGTGAGCGTGAAGAGCTGGTCGATTGTTCCATGGCACCAGGGAGGCTGAGTAGTGTGATGCCCCTGTAACTGGTACACACTCTCTGAGCCCCCTTTTTAAATATAGGGACCACCACCCCAGTTTGCCACTCCTTAGGCACTGTCCCAGACCTCCACGTAATGTTGAAGAGACGTCTCATCCAAGACAGTCCCTCCAAAAAAAGAGTTTTTCATGTTGTCTTTATGGGATGCTGTGAGTAGAATTTTGAGGGCAAAAATTAATTTATTCCATTTTCTAATAAGGCTGTAACATAACAAAATGTAGAAAAAGTGAAGCACTTTGAATACTTTCTGGATCCACTGTACGTACGTGAGCATTTCTAAGTTGTAAGATGTACTGTAACGTGAGTTTTGGTGCTGAAGAATTTGGTGATTCTTAACTTGATTTTGTCACCTGCACCCTTAACCTTAGATCTTCATTTACAAACTCATCCGAAATCTCATGCCGGGGTACACAGAACCAAAGTTTTATGCAATTGCTTCAGAAAATGAGATGTTTTATTTCAAACACACTACAGTGATTTGGTAACATGAAGTGGTTTTGTAACTGACGCATAACCTGTTCAACCCCTGAAGTGAAGAGTTTGATCTGGCTGAGGATCTGGTGGGTTGCCTTGAGTTACTAAATCCCCAACAGCTCCAGTGCTATGTGAAAAGGGACTCCCTGGAAAAGAGACTAAAATCTTCCCTGAATGCATAAAAATGATTAAATAAAAACACTAAATGGATCAAATACTTCAGAAAATGAGTTTGTTTTTGAAATACGTGACACACTCAAAGGAACAATTGCTTCATAAAATGATTTAATGTGTCAAAATGTTCCAAACATGAGCCAAAGCAATTATTTCAGAAAATAATTTTATGTTTGGAAATGCTGTTAACACAAAATAATTGCTTCCAAATGTTACCAAATTCATTTCAAAAGTGTAAGCACTTAATGAAGCACTTATCACCAAATGATTAATAGTTTGGATACTGGTAACTCCAAATAAAACAAATGTGTGTGTGTGTATATATACACTCAACAAAAATATAAACGCAACACTTTTGGTTTTGCTCCCATTTTGTATGAGATGGACTCAAAGATCTAAAACTTTTTCCACATACACAATATCACCATTTCTCTCAAATATTGTTCACGAACCAGTCTAAATCTGTGATAGTGAGCACTTCTCCTTTGCTGAGATAATCCATCTCACCTCACAGGTGTGCCATACCAAGATGCTGATTAGACACCATGATTAGTGCACAGGTGTGCCTTAGACTGCCCACAATAAAAGGCCACTCTGAAAGGTGCAGTTTTATCACACAGCACAATGCCACAGATGTCGCAAGATTTGAGGGAGCGTGCAATTGGCATGCTGACAGCAGGAATGTCAACCAGAGTTGTTGCTTGTGTATTGAATGTTCATGTCTCTACCATAAGCCGTCTCCAAAGTCGTTTCAGAGAATTTGGCAGTACATCCAACCAGCCTCACAACCGCAGACCACGTGTAACCACACCAGCCCAGGACCTCCACATCCAGCATGTTCACCTCCAAGATCGTCTGAGACCAGCCAGTCGGACAGCTGCTGAAACAATCGGTTTGCATAACCAAAGAATTTCTGCACAAACTGTCAGAAACCGTCTCAGGGAAGCTCATCTGCATGCTCGTCGTCCTCATCGGGGTCTCGACCTGACTCCAGTTCGTCGTCGTAACCGACTTGAGTGGGCAAATGCTCACATTCGCTGGTGTTGGCACGTTGGAGAGGTGTTCTCTTCACGGATGATGCGAAGGAGATGTGTTGCACTGCATGAGGCAAATGGTGGTCACACCAGATACTGACTGGTATCCCCCCCAATAAAACAAAACTGCACCTTTCAGAGTGGCCTTTTATTGTGGGCAGTCTAAGGCACACCTGTGCACTAATCATGGTGTCTAATCAGCATCTTGGTATGGCACACCTGTGAGGTGGGATGGATTATCTCAGCAAAGGAGAAGTGCTCACTATCACAGATTTCGACTGGTTTGTGAACAATATTTGAGAGAAATGGTGATATTGTGTATGTGGAAAAAGTTTTAGATCTTTGAGTTCATCTCATACAAAATGGGAGCAAAACCAAAAGTGTTGCATTTATATTTTTGTTGAGTATATATATAATATGAAATTCCAACAGCACTAAATGACTAAATGAATCAATGATTCAGTGTTTCAAATGAAACAGACATCAGAAATGATTCATTATTTTACAGCAGTGAAAACAAAATAACCCACTTACTTCAGGAATTGTCCAGTGTTTTAAAACTCTCAGAACACTATGTTGGTGACATCTAGTGGACAGTAGGACCCCAGCAAACACTATTCCTGGCTCCGCCCCTGGTCTGGTGTGAATTTAAACAGGCCTTCAAGCCTTTGCTGTGGGGGAAAAATTCAGACCTGTTCCAAGCAAGATAATGTGCATCAAACTGAAAAAAAAAAGAAAAAGAAGTTCAAAGTTCTCAATTATAAAAAGTTACACAAGCAAGTGAAATGAAATTAAGGGGACAAGCCATAATAATGACAAATTGAGATTTAAAGACATGACTTATCCTTTCCAGGAAACAGCTTCAGTTAGGTGACCGTGAGGTTTTGGTTAAATTGCTTCAAATATGGGGGGTAGAGCAAAGCAGAAACTGAGAAGAAATGAAGTCCAGCTGTTAAAATTAGCTGTTTGATGTAAAGTCGGCATGCTGATAGATATAGATCAAATTAAATTCAACCTGTTAGCCTCTTTGCGTCCTTGAATCAGATTACGTATTACACATTTTCAGGATGCAAACCTTCTGGCTCTGATGAACCTCGCCTGATTCTTCGGCGCCCAAATTTGATAGTGTTCTTGCATGGCAAGTCACAAAATACAGTGTGACAAACAATACAAGGAGCAACACATTGGTGCTAGTGCTTTTGTCATTTTCGAAACTTGGTTATTCCAGTTAAGGGTCGTGGGGATGCGGGAGCCTATACCAACAGCCACTGGGCAAGAGGTGGGGTACACCCTGAACAGGCAAGTACTTGACCAGATAGACCACAGTAATTCTGAGTTCTAGCCAAAAATATACAGTAATCAGCTTCATCAAACACAGCACTCAAATCTAATGCCAGTACACTGAAGTGGAGTCTGCATCTACAGCCAATAAGAAACAAGTTCAAAAACATCATTCAATGACAAATATTGAAGAATTTGACGAGAGATGACTTTCGAGAATTTTTGATCAGACAGTAAATGAGAATCCGGGCTATGATTTGGCATTACTGCAAGATTGAAGGTTTCTTAAGAAGTGCTTAAGCATTGGTCTTGAGACAAGAGGATCCTCGGTTCAAACCCCAGCCTGACTGGAAGTTGCTCCCTGTGTGTAATGAGCGCCTTGCATGGCAGCACCCTGACATCGGTGTGTGAGTGTGTTTGTGTGAATGTGAGGCATAATTATAAAGTGCTTTGAGCATCTGATGCAGGTGGAAAAGTGCTATATAAATGCAGTCCATTTACCATTTAAAAGATCTTTCAAGGTCCAGCCTTGAAATAGCTCCTAGTGGCATTATTCTAAGAAAAATCTTTCAAATTCCTCAAATTCTTAGACATTTCTTAAAATTTTCCCTTGGTAAAATGAAGGTTGTCTGCAAAGCACCTTGGGCCTTAAGAGAGCTCCTAAGGTGCCAAACTGGTAAGAGTAGGGAGGAGGACTTTTAAGAAGCCTCAGAGTATCTTAAGCAGAGAAGATGTCGGAAAAGACAGAGAGGAAGCAGATATTCTTCGTATGCAGGATGACAGTGAGTCAATAACATGCTACCAGCTTGATCTGCTTGATCAATCTTAATGTATCTATAAGTTATTTAGGTTTTTGATATCATATACACAATGTTAATATTATCATTATTTTTATTGTTGTTGGTGCTATTAACATTGTTATTTTCTTTTATTATCAATTCTATTTTGTCATTTGATTTTAAATGAACCACAATGGAGTGTCATGCATGGATTTTTAATGTATTTACAATTAAGTTACATATTCACAATGAACGTACTACATCTCACGCTTTTAACAGATAGATATCTGGCTTGTGAATAAGGTATGTTCAAACATTTTCAAGCTGTGTGGCAATTAATTTAATTTTGCTGGGTTTCATCATCATAATAAAGTTATGTAGTCCTCACGATTACACGTCTTAATGCAGTTCAGGTTATATGATCGGTTGATTTCACTGTCCATTCATAACAAGGAGGGCGGAGCTCTTGGAGGACTGAGTCATACCTAGCAATGGGGTCAACCCCGCCTCATCACAAAGATAGGAGTTTCTGTCCCCTCCTTGCGCAGACGTGCTCTCAGGCACCTACTGGCTCACTCTTAGGCTGAGATTCCTTGCCAGGAAATTTTAGGCTAAGTTAGGAGCTCTTTGAGTTGGTTCGCAGTTACAGGCCCTGGTTTTCTTAAAATGAGTTCTTTGGAGGTTCAGAGTTTCTTAAGACAAGGTCATTCAAGGTTCAGTGTTTCTTAAGATGAAGTATTTCAAGGGTCAAGCTTTCTAAAGAAGAGGTCTTTCAAGGTTCAAGGTTTCTCAAGATGAGTTCTTTTGAGGTTTCCTAAGAAGAGGTCTTTCCACAGCAGTTCTAAGAAAGTAAGAACAGCTCCAGTGGTGAGTTATAAATTAATCTAATTTAATATAAAACCTCCCAGTCATGACCACAGAGCTTGAAGGAGCCAAAGTGGCAAAGAATCAAGAATAGAAATAGTATATTTAACATCCATAAACAAGTTTGATATGTTTGAAGGAAAATCGTGTCAAATTCAGACACATATCCTAAAGAATTTCCAAGCATGAATAAGGAATTCTGGGATATTTTGTTTGTAATATTCTTGAGCATACTTTTAAAAAAATTGTTTTTTTGTAAAGACCAAAAATTATTAGCAGAATTTGACATGTTTGACAGTTCCTTCTGAGAGACTTCTTTTCAGAAAAGTTGGAGACTTTGTGGATGTTTGTTTTATTTTGTTTTGTCTGGCTAAAATAACGATTATTGTCAGTGGTGTCACAGAAACAGCAGCACTTTATTAATCCTTTCACTCACATTATGCAGTATTTTATTTTCAGGCCATAAATCTCAGCAAGGCTATATTTACAGTTAAGTCAGATCATTCCTGAAAAATTCATTCTGCACACTACAAGAAAGACATCACTCCAAAACTCCATTTTCAATATGTCAAATTTACTAAAAGCAATTCATGGTAACTATTCTGATTTTGTTCACGTGTTCTCCAATAATTCAAAACATGTTTGGGAGCAGGAGTGATACCAAAGGGGGTCAGAGGATGGGCAGTAAAATTTTAGAAAAAAAAACTTTTTTCATGTTGTCATTATGGGGTGTTGTGAGTACAATTTTGAGGGAAAAATGAAGAGTGTCAGCTGCCATCTGATTTAAAAGCCAGAGTGGCAGGGGTGTTATCAAGGGGAAAAACTCTGCACACCCAATGAAAACTCAAGATAAAGTGATTTAGTACTATTTGACAGCAAACATACAATATCCCATGTGATTCACAGCTGGAGGTAGACAGCCATTCAGAGAGAGGTTTACGTATGCTTCTTCTACTGTATCTAGCACGATCTGTGATTGGTGGATTCCTGTTACCAGTCTATTCTGATGTGAAACTACCCAATGGGCACACTCAAATTACTAGGGACCATCCCAATCGTAGTTTGACTGCTGTCTTCTCACTGGTGTTGTTGCAACAATAATTCTGGATAATAAGCACATTTCAGTATTTCATACATCTGTATCATAAACACTTCAAAGATTTACCAAGTTATACCAAAAGAAATGCATAGGTGGCTCATTAAAAAACCAACCTGGTCTTACAGCAAGTCGTGATTCAACAGCATGAAATATACATTAATCTATTGGTTCGTGATATTGTGACGAAAAACGCCTCATTTTCGTCACAGCAGCGCAAATTCATTCTCATTCATTCCGTGATGGCTGCATGAAATTAAAAGTGAAGCGAGGGGGTCAGGGTGGTTATGGTTAGCGTGGGGGGAAACAGTAAGATTACGTTATGGTTAAGGTTAGGGTCGGGTGTAGGAGTAGGGTTAGTAATAGTGAGTTTAAAAAAACCCTGTCTCGAAAATTTGACTCATTTCGTCACGGGAACACGAAAAAAAAAAAAAAACATGAGATTGGGCTGTAAAAAAACAAGCAGCTCCCACAAGTACTGTCTCTACCAGCAGCCCTGCAACCACAGAGTGTTGCATCCATGCCAGGGTTCGAGACTGCCTGTGATCACCAGCAGATGCACCATGCTCCAGCAGCTCTGCTAGGGGATCAAAACATCTGTGCTCCCCATGTTCAGGGCCCCGGCTCTGCTATGTTCACTCTTCCAGACTTAAATATGGTTCGCCCATTTTAAGTGGTTAATCTAAGCGGCCATTTGGGTAAATTCAGAGGTGTTTTAACACAGCAAGGTATGCAACTCGACCATGGCTTGAATATTCAGTATTGCGCGATGCCAGCTTCTGACTGGCTTGTCGCTAATTTAGTTCTAATTCTTATCGTGAGGACATATTTACTCAGTGTGGCTACACTAATAGGAAAAAAAAACACTCTATAAAGACCATGGCTTTTACAAACACGCAGCAAGCATCTCACCCTCCAGGGCCATGGTCGCATGGCAGTGCCGGTCAGAAACAGGGGAAAATATTGTCCATCTGCGGGGTCATACTTCAGTAGAAAAGAACAGATACTACATTAAAAGCATGGGTGAGGTCATTCAGTTTCTCACTGTTAGTGAACTCGCTCTGTGTGGGCACAATCCCAGGGATATGGATGAGGAGAGACTGTTTACTCGGCTCACTGATTACACTGTCAAAAAGATTCTAAACTCACAGATATCACAAATTTCATCCAGAAAAATAGCAAATATGCTCATTTTCCACACTGACCTGCATGCTTATCCCTCTCTGCAGATCAATGCTGCATCCAAGGAAGGGAGATGTAGTCATTTTGGCCCATAAAAAAGACATAACAAAAATTGCCTTGAGTTTGCCAAGGCTAGCCACAGACTAGCCCTATTTGCTCACCTCTATTTGGGAGTAATTTGTCTCTGATGTGAGAAACATCCATATTTCAATTTGTCACATCACTTAAGCCTCTCTTACAGCTTACTGTATGTGCTGCTACAGGCAGTCTATGGGTGAAAAAATGGCAAAACCTTGCATGAGGCATGAGTGTCACTTGTGTGTACTCAGCACCATAGAAGGTTGCACCATAGAGAGCTTCACTGCTGCACATGCAAATTCTACAGGTCTTGTGAAAGTTCAAGAACTCACACAGCATGGATGGGACTCGTACTACTATCTTATGCCATATCCAAGTCAGGAGCATGGCTAGTATGGGCCGTGTGATGACAGTAACCCGCACGGACTTTGCACAGGTGTCATGTGTCAGACGTACTCCACAACTGCTATTTGTATGGCCCACAAGACAGAAGTACATCTCACGCTCTACTAGGGATGGGTATTGAAAACCGGTTCTGCTGCGTACAGCGCTGTGACCCCGCTGGTCCTCTGTTTTGCTGCTTTTCAGAAGTGGCAGGTCCACAGTTTCTTCACTAACCCCCCTCAAAGCCATTTAAAGATGTCAATCGTGACTCACCTTTGTGCTGATTAAAGTTACTAACTGGGACTCTCGTCTTGTTGCGGGCAAGAAACGACAATCGTTCTTCGTTCCTCATTAATTTTTCATGGGGCAGCACACGCACTAGTTCTCTGGCGTGAGCTGGACCCACTTCACCAGTTCATAAACTGAAGTTGCTCCCCCTCAGGTAAAGGAAATAATAATAATTATAATATCATCTGTGTTGTGGGACTAGCTGCATGGCTCCAAACGTTTATGTGCATATCGCTAGTTCTTCCATCATGAAGACGTCCAGGATATCTGGCATCAACCACGAGGCCTCACAGGCGGCATTCTACCAGACGGTGGTTGACAGGATGATGCAGGTGACAGGAGACCACCATCTGACTCTTTGATGCTGAGTCGAGCAGTTCTCAGTCTGGTAACGTGGACAGCCTTGTTACCTCGGATAAAATAGTATTTAGAGTAAAACAGAAATCATCAGTATTTACAGAATTGATTGAGTTAATTTTGTAAAATCAATATAAACACAGAAAGGTGAATATATCAATGATACACAGATGACACAATAAAACAAACCTTTATTTCCATTGTGGTCCATGTGAGGCTAAAACTTGACAACACTTGATTAAACGTAAAGATTACAAAGACATTATAATCTCATCACTTAATGTAAGTCGCAGTAAGTGTGTAGTTTATACACTCAACAAAAATATAAACGCAACACTTTTGGTTTTGCTCCCATTTTGTATGAGATGAACTCAAAGATCTAAAACTTTTTCCACATACACAATATCACCATTTCCCTCAAATATTGTTCACAAACCAGTCTAAATCTGTGATAGTGAGCACTTCTCCTTTGCTGAGATGATCCATCCCACCTCACAGGTGTGCCATATCAAGATGCTGATTAGACACCATGATTAGTGCACATGTGTGCCTTAGACTGCCCACAATAAAAGGCCACTCTGAAAGGTGCAGTTTTATCACACAGCACAATGCCACAGATGTCGCAAGATTTGAGGGAGCGTGCAATTGGCATGCTGACAGCAGGAATGTCAACCAGAGCTGTTGCTCGTGTATTGAATGTTCATGTCTCTACCATAAGCCGTCTCCAAAGGCATTTCAGAGAATTTGGCAGTACATCCAACCAGCCTCACAACAGACCACGTGTAACCACACCAGCCCAGGACCTCCACATCCAGCATGTTCACCTCCAAGATTGTCTGAGACCAGCCACTCGGACAGCTGCTGAAACAATCGGTTTGCATAACCAAAGAATTTCTGCACAAACTGTCAGAAACCGTCTCAGGGAAGCTCATCTGCATGCTCGCCGTCCTCATCGGGGTCTCGACCTGACTCCAGTTCGTCGTCATAACCGACTTGAGTGGGCAAATGCTCACATTCGCTGGCGTTTGGCACGTTGGAGAGGTGTTCTCTTCACGGATGATGCGAAGGAGATGTGTTGCACTGCATGAGGCAAATGGTGGTCACACCAGATACTGACTGGTATCCCCCCCAATAAAACAAAACTGCACCTTTCAGAGTGGCCTTTTATTGTGGGCAGTCTAAGGCACACCTGTGCACTAATCATGGTGTCTAATCAGCATCTTGATATGGCACACCTGTGAGGTGGGATGGATTATCTCAGCAAAGGAGAAGTGCTCACTATCACAGATTTAGACTGGTTTGTGAACAATATTTGAGGGAAATGGTGATATTGTGTATGTGGAAAAAGTTTTAGATCTTTGAGTTCATCTCATACAAAATGGGAGCAAAACCAAAAGTGTTGCGTTTATATTTTTGTTGAGTATATATATGTATACAATTTAAATAAAATAAGTAGGTGAACCCTGGGCACAGTGGATCAGAAATGTTGTTTCGTGGCAGCATAAACACATTATGCATACGTTTAGGTCATTCTATTGTGGATTTAATACAGCAAGTTATTGTTTATAAGACTGTGTTATTTATTTCTCTCCAAGTGTAATTTACAGGTGTTTAAAATCAATTTTAAAATTTTTGATTCACTGTGCCCATTCATGGGGCAAGGTGAATCAGTGTCTGGGACACAGTGAATCAACTTAGAATATAATGAAAAAAACACATGATTTTAAAGATTTCTTGAAAATTATTAAATTATTAAATATATGCTGATGCATATTCAAACTGTAATCCAGCAAACCAGCTATGTAATGTGTGAGTGTCTTATATAGTGATATAAGTCCTTTAGAAACTACTATAAATACAACTTTCATCATTTCTGTTCAAATGTGAAAACAGTTCTTTATATACACAAATTCTAGAAATAATTCATGGAAAAATAAATATATAAGATTCAACAAGTAATATTTGTCATCCACTTGATACTGGGGCTTAGTAAATCACCTTCTAGACTGATTCACCGTGCCCCGAGTGCATGTGACACACATGAGTCATGTTATCAAATAGGAGAAGACATAACACATGCTCATCCATTGGATGGGGTAGTCTTCTAACTAATAACAATTTTTGGGCCACCTTTCCTCTGTTGTGAGAAATAAATACAAAGACACTGACATACACAAAAATTTACTTTTGACAGGAAAAAACTGATTTCACTTGCCACTTAGTTTTACCCTTAATGTATCCAAAAACAAAACACTAATTTATAAGGGGATGTCTTTATTCGCCCTATTGACATATCCCATAATCCCTTGCACTCCAGAGAGTCGCTGCAGTCATATCAACATAGAGAATCCACATGATGACAATTGTAAATGAATATTATACTACAAAAATGTAATTTTTTTATGCTTTTCGTCACGTTAATAAGAGGCTGCATGCATGATACTCTGAAAACTTGCTAAAACAATTATAACAAATAATCCGTATCTGCTACGTTTAATCTGCGTGGAATTTAATAAACGCAAACCGAATTTCAGACATATTATATATATTAGTCTGGAACAAAGAGGACAAACAGTGTTGTAAAGAACAATAATCAAGACGTTAAAGAGCAAATGTCACTTTCCCAGAACGACATGAACAGGAAGTGAGCATAGCTCACAGCAGCTCCCATTGAAAATAACAGAGAGACAGCCTGTGATTCTCACGTTTACATAAAACAAATGCAACAACAATGTCTATAAACCCAGAGAATATATTCATGAGAGTTTTAGGCACAATATAAAATAGTTTTATGTTAATGGTGTTGTCTGTGTGCAGCAGTTACAGTGGAGCCCGATCAGAGCATCTCAATGCAGTTCTCAATGTTACTGAGATCTCGCAGCGCGGTGAACTCTTCGAAGTTTTGCGGGATTTGAAATGTCAATAGGGCGAATGCATAAAAATATGGCATAACGGCTGCAAATATATATGTAGTTTTGCAGATATAGCTACTGATTCACTGTGCCCCGTGATTCACGTGCCCCAGTTTCCCCTACAAATTGAGCAGAGAACAGTAAGATCTCAATAAATTAAACAGCAACTGTATCCCTGTAGTGTAGACAACAAATTTAGCACCACATTTTGGACAAAAAAATAATGGACTAGAAGAAAAGCTCATCTTTTGGACCAGAAATCACATTAAAAAATAAAAATGGTGGCATGATCCTCTTCCCTTAGCTGACTGAACTTAACTTTAACTGTCTTTTAAAACTTGCCTTGTTGCTAATCGACTGCAAGATCTATATTTATTTTTATATTTTATATAAGATATATTTTATCTGAATAGTTCCTGATGTGTGGGATACGTGGGTTATATCTTGATCTTTCAACCTAACCGGTTTTTTGCAAACCTTCGCAGCAATAACAGTTCGGCACCAACGAAGCATTTTCATTCTGAGAGCAGACTTTGTGAGCGATAATCGGGGCAACGACAAAATGTAAGGCTCGGTAAATTATTCAGATTAATTTATCAAAACCTTTAACCTTATTTTGTGATGTTTGATATCATCAATTGCCAGCAGAATATTGGAGTTTATAATACCTGTGAACGAAGCACTGGCTGCAGAGCGAAAGACCAGAAATGAAGAACCCAAACTCCTCTCACGCATATGTGGCACAACCTCAGACCCCGAGATCAGAAGTTGATGTTCCATCTCTCTACTTCTATGGTTTGCACAACGTGTTTAAACACTGAGATCCTGGTCTCAAGGAAGGAATGCTCAGCTCATATTTGGTGTGCCAGTGGTTTGGAAAGAACCAAAAAACCACTTAGATGATTGCTACTTCTGCCTTGTAAATGTCAAGGGATTTAATAAGAAAAACAAACAGCACTTTCAATACCCCAGCGTACCATCTGCTATACGACCGGTTCTCCACAGTGATGAAATCTGTACTGAAGCTCCAAGACATTGATGACAACAAGTTTACTTTTTCCACATCTTCATCCACTTATGATGATGAAGAAGAAGAGGATATACTGTAGCACATGAGACATGGGATGCAGATTGAGCTTCTCTGTATAGCCAGTCCTACTACTGATTGTTTTAAAGTGACAGCGTTACTTTTTCATTGATTTTGGTTTAAAATTGCAAATTTAATTATGTGAGACACACAAAACTAAGAAAAAAGTAGCTTTGCAGTGGTGCCTTACCTGTGATGAGCATAATGCTCCAGATTGTATTTTTTCAATATATTTCACTTATTTAGTACGTATTTGTATACTGTGGTCAATAATGCTACATTAATGCAATAAACGTAGCTCTGGAAATGCATTCTTGAAGGAGTAGATGCCATCCATTGTAAATATTATTCCATATATGGGTGCTGAAATGCAGTGTCAATTTTTTTTTTTTTTTTTACTTTTGGCAAAAAAATATATATATATATATATATATATATATATATATATATATATATATATATATATATATATATATATATATAAAATTTGTTTTCATATCTCAGAATCAGTTTTCATATCCTCGACCCAACTCCAGATAAAGTGGAAGAAAATGGATGGATGGATGGATGGATCTCAGAAATGTGATGTGACTGGCAAAAAACTAACACCAGATTTGGATTCAGTGCCCCCAAATTACCCAAAATCCACTGAAAAATATGCAAAAAAAAATCGTGTTGACCAGTTGAAATTTGATATGAAACATGCCCCAAGTACTATGGTATAGTAGTACTATGATCATGTCACTTCGGAACAAAAAGGGTTTTATTTTACAGGTTTGTTTATTTATTATTAATTACAACAGTTTTATACAATAAGATTTACATTCTAAACGTATTAAAGGTATTTTATTTATTGATTGGTTTAGAGTTATTCTGGCTACCACAGCTGCCAGCTTGCTTGTTTGTCTTTCTGTTTGTTTGTTTCATAAAACAACTGATTTCTTTTTTACAGATGTTTATGGAAAACTGCTGTCTTTGTTGGCAAGGAAGGTTTCATGCTCTTTTATCAAACTTTAAAAATCCAAGCTAAATGGAGTTGATGTTAAATGTCTTATTAATGCTTCACATCCCCTCTGTGCCTCAGTGTTATTTCGATCTCCAAAGTGAAGCCTGGTTCACATGGCAAGATAATTAGGCCAATATCAGACCCGATCTGTGACAAAGTTAATCTTATCAGATATTCCTGCTGTGTGTGCTGTGTTAAGAATGCTCTGATCTGCTCGAAAGTACATCAGGGGTGCTCCGATCGCAAATCGGGGATATTCAATTTGTTGGATTGTCTTGGCCCAAAATCACAGTGTGTGTTGTGTCCTCCGACCACAATGAGCACGTAGCCTGCTGAATGTGACGTGTAGCCAATCAGAAAGTGAGGTGACGGATGCACAGAGTGGAAAATAAAATCAAAACAGCTGTTATGGCTTACCAGAATGTCCGGTGGTTGCACTGTCTCCAATCCTTTTAAAGAACGCCTTTTCTTTTTCTTTTTGTATCGTTTTTTTATCCCTCTGTTTTAAATAGTCCACAAACTATCTCTGTCTGCTTACTCTGAAGTCTGTCTGACCTGGGAATGTTCATGTGTAAAATCTGTTCATGTGTGGTGTGTTGACTTCACCATGTGGCTGAACACCACACACTGTACGACCAAGCCTGTTAGATCTATGATTTTTTTTATCTCCACGTGTGTGGTCTCTCAGGTATTAGAAACCTACAGACAATTTTAAAATCCTGCCATGTGAACCAGGCATTAGCTAACTGAAAGGAAGCCTCAGTGAGTGATTTAACACTGCAACATCACTTTATGGGAATTGTACCTATATTGGGCCAGTGTTGCCGACTGAATGGTCCCCCCCTAAAAATTGGTCCATCCTGCCTTCACTGTGCATACATCATTTGGGACCACAGCAGCACGTCTGAGATGGATTCTCTTCACCCAAAGCAATCAAATGGATTAATGGGATTATTAACCATCAGATGGCAACGTAAAACGTCTTAAATCATTTTCAAGTCAGTTTTGAGCAGAAACAAGGCCGTTTTAAGCAGAAATGAGGCAATAATCTGAGTTGTTACTGACGCTCTGAAATGATGTAGGCACCACGGCAGCTGCTGTGCATTCTGATCGGCCTGCCGACTTTTATTACAACCCCAATTCCAATGAAGTTGGGACGTTGTGTGAAATGTAAATAAAAACAGAATACAATGATTTGCAAATCCTCTTCAATCTATATTCAATTGAATACACCACAAAGACAAGATATTTAATGTTCAAACTAATAAACTTTATTGTTTTTGTGCAAATATTTGCTCATTTTGAAATGGATGCCTGCAACATGTTTCAAAAAAGGTGGGACAGTGGTATGTTTACCACTGTGTTACATCACCTTTCCTTCTAACAACACTCAATAAGCATTTGGGAACTGAGTACATTAATTGTGAGTGTCATGACTGGGTATAAAAGCTAAGATAATCAGTGAATCGCTGGTAAGGCTCAGAAATGATGCCGCAAATGGTTTGGACCTGGACAGCTCTCAGACAAAGGCAGTATTTTTGACAGTGGTTAGATGACAGACACATACTTTGCAGTGAAATTTATGTGAACCAAAGAAACTAGCCAAATGTGAGTTGAAAGATTTGTTTGACTTATTAAGGAAACATTTTGTTCCAAAGACTAACCACATTGCCGAACATTTTCAATTTCACACCAGAAAGCAAAAGACAGATGAATTAGTGATTTTTTTTTTTTCTGGCAAGTTTGTGGAAATTGGCAACAACGTGTCAATTTGGATCTTTTTGAGTGAAGCTTTAAGAGACAGATTCATTTGTGGTTTGAGAAGTAAGAAATTATGTGAACATTTGTTAACTGCTGCTCAAACTAAGGACTTAACCCTTGTAGAAGCTAATGAAATAAGCTTGACTTTTGAGATGTTGGAGAAAAAAGCAATGAATTTTGAAGACAAAATTGGCAATGCTAAAGCTGTTTTTAAGGAAGGAAAACAGAGCCAGCCATGCTTCAGATGTAAACGAAGTGGACATACACCAGAAAATTGTCATTTTAAAAATACACAATGCTGAAAATGTCTGAAAATGGCCATATTGAGCCATAAATGACAACCAGAAAAGGTGGAACTTCAGTGGAAAAGAAGGGCGGGGCCAGAGTGAATGCAAATTATCTGACAAGAATGGAGACCGAAAGCCCGCCAGAGGAAGAATCTGCACATGGTGACAGCCCACGAAGGGAGGGAGGAACTGCACAACCCGATAGTTTCAGAGGAGTCATCTGATGACAAAAGCGCTGCAGACAGGTGTGACTTCAACACTGCAAGGAGAAAAAGGAGAGGAGACACCCAGCGAGAGGTGGAGCTGCCAAAGACGCAACGCAAGGACGTCAGCAACTTCCCATGACATCTACAGTCATCAAAGGCACCAAAGGTCCAGGTTAAAGTGAATTCAGACTTAAGGGTTAAACCACAGAAAGGTAGAAAGAGCAGTGATATGAATTTTTTTGAAGTAAAGACACATGGTGAAACAAAACCATACTTTGCGTATCTGGATGCAAGTGGTCAGAAGCTTAAAATGGAGCTTGATACAGGTGTATCTGTTTCCATAATGTCTGAAAAGATGTACAAGTACAGGTTTTCAAAGTTTAAACTGGTACCAACTAACTGTGAATTGGAGACATACAGTAATGAACCATTGGTGGTTAAAGGGCTCCTTCAAGTGGCAGTGAAGTGTAAAGGTAACACTCATTCATTGATCTTGTATGCTGCGAAAGGAGTTAATGGTCCAGCTCTTTTGGGAAGGGACTAGCTTAAAAGATTACAGTTAACCCTCTGGGGCCGACGCTGTCGTATACGACGGCGAAGACCAAGCTTTACTAAATTATAAATAACTTTTTAATGATATGAGATAGAAATTTACTTTTTTTTTTTTTTGCTTAAAAGTTAACTGTGGACTTTCGAGCCAGCCATCGGCCATCTTTGTACTCCTCATAGAAGCTGTGTGATGACAGGCGCAATGTGAGTGTCCAATCGGAATTGGTTCACCGTCACATGGTTTTCCAAAATCCAATCGTAGGGCAGATTTACCTCACATGAAAAGCCAAAGATCGTTTTCAGGAGTGATATGTTACTAGTTGGCCCATTTGAATAGCCCCCTGGGTGCTCCAATGAGTACATACTATTAGGCGCCAGTGCGCCCTGCGCCATTACGCACAGTGATCAGTGAAAGCAGACGGAGAGCCTCTGATGACAATCTCACATGCTCAAACAAAGAGTGTGTAACTATCAGGAATGCTCCACTAGTTTACATGTGAATGTTACTGGATAGCTCTGTTGCTTTCTCAGCATAAAGCGCTGTTTACCATATCAATGGAGCGAGGGGGAGGGCCGCTCCTCAGACTGTAAGGAGCCAAAGTGTGAATGAAAGCTGCTTTAGGAGCAGCACAGAACACTCCAAAACACAGTAGAAGTTTGTGATGTAACCTTTGTGTAATAGCAGACAGAAATTGCTTTGAGATGAAGACAACAAAATGCATAGACCATTTTGTATATACTGTTGAAAATGTGCATTTGTGTTTATTGTAGAGAAGCTCGAATCTTCGACTGAACTGGGTTGATTGACGCGAGGACATTTCACTTCAAATCGCAGAAGATGAAGTGAAACTGTGAACTCTGAAGTGAACTGAAGTGAAACGTCCTTGCGTCAATCAACCCAGTCCAGTCGAAGATTCAAGCTTCTCTGCTATGGAAACCACCTGGACAACTGAGAGCCTACACAGAAACATTTGTGTTTATTGTTTGAACCTTTTTGTTGTACAGTCTTTCACACAAGACCTCAAATTACCTTTATAAAGTGTCAAAACAGTTGTTTATTATAATTTGCTGTGTTTATTTTCCGCTTTACTTTTTCCTTTCTTATTTCTGATTGTAAACCTTTATCACACTTATAAAACACAACAAAAGCATATAGATTATGAAAGCACAGGTTGTCCTGAAAAAGGAGACATAAAACTTGATTGTGGGATGCAGGGAGAGCTGTTAACGGCAATAATAAAACATTTATGCCAGGCGAGTAAGTAAGTCCCTTCAGCTGCTCCCTTGTTTGCACTCGGGGTCGACACAGCAAATCCAAGGTGGATCTGTTATGCCAGGTGAGTGAACTGTCCAAAAAATGCCCTCGGACCCCAGAGGGTTAAACTGTTTTTTGTAAAAAGAGTGGCAACTGAAAGTGTTGAGGAACTGTGTGGGAGGTACTCAGCGGTGTTTGATAAGAACTTGGGGAAAGTGAGTGGCATCAAAGCCAAACTCCAGTTACACCTGGGGCCATTCCAAAGTTTTGCAAACCTCAATGTGTGCCTTATGTTTTGAAGGATGCTGTGGAAGCCCAGTTCAATAAAATGGAAAAAGACAGTGTTATAACCACAATAAATTACAGTGAGTGGGCCTCGACCACAGTTAACATTCCCAAGGTGGATAATTCTGTCTGGATTTTTGGTGATGATAAAGTCTCCATAAATCCATGGTTAGAAGTACTCTATCAATACCCAATACCAAAACCACAGGATTTGTTCACAAAACTGGCAGGTAGTGACAGATTTACAAAACTGGGCCTGTCCCAATCTATTCAGCAAGTTGAGCTGGATGAGGATTCGAAAAGTTCCTGACAATTAACACACATAAGGTTTGTACAAAGTAAATAGACTCCCTCATGGAGTGGTCAGCGCACCTGCCATATTTCAAAAGCTGATGGAAGTGTTGCAAGGGTTAGGCAGTGTCATATGTTACTTGGATGGCATATTGATTACAGGAAAGGGCCATGAACACCACATGCGAAATTTGGAAGAAGTGCTGAAAACATTGAAAACTCACAATCTTACAGCAAACAGTGACAAATGTGACTTTTTCCAGCACAGTGTGTCATATTTGGGGCACGTGATCAATGCAATTCACCCTCTGAAAGACAAATACAAATGTGAGGCTATTTCTCAAGTGAAAACTCCAAGTACTGTGACAGAGTCAAGGTCTTTCCTGTCGTCGTTGAATTACTATGGGAGGTTCATACAAAATTTGTCAACAGTGATAGCACTGATGACTGGATTTCTACAGAAAGATGCCAAATGGGACTGGTCAGGGTCGTGTGACAGGGCTTTTGAAAAAGCTAATAAACAACTCATTTCAAACAGAGATTTAGTTCACTACAACACTGATCTACCGCTGATTCTGGCATGTGATGCATCACCTGCGGAGGTGGGTGCAGTAATTTCTCATAAAATGTCAGTGAGAAACCTATTGCTTTTGCTTCACGAATGCTAACAAAAGCCGAGAAAAACTATTCACAAATTGGAAAGCTCAGGATTAGTTTTTGAAGCACTGAAATTCAATGACTGTTTGGATGCAAATTCACGTTGATCACAAGCCTTTGTTGAAGATCTTAGGTCTAAAAACAGGAGTTCCACCATTGGCAGATGCTAGAATGCAGAGATAGTCTTTAATTTTAGCAGCCTATTTGTATGAGATAAGGTACAAACCTTCTGAACAGCATGGAAATGTAGACACATTGTCTAGATCACCAATTGTGGATGATGACTTTCCAAGGTTAAATACAATGCTTTGAGTTTCTTATTTAGACACTCTGCCAATCACAGCTCAGCAGATTGCCAGTGAAACTGCAAAAGATCCTACATTGGCCAAAGTAAAGCAGTTTGTTTTGTCAGGATGGCCAAAACATGTGTCAGATGAAAACATTCAGCTGTATTTGAGGAAAAAATTTGATCTAACCGTAGAAAATGAGTGTTTACTCTCAGGATTTCGAGTAATCATCCAAGATAGTCTAAAAGATAGGTTATTGGCAGAGCTACATGACAGCCACTGGAGAATGGTGAAAATAAAGTCTCTGCCTAGGAGCTTAATGTGGTGGCTTTCCTTGAATGAGGACATTGAAACGGAAGTAATGTGAAGTCTGCAAATATCAGTGTCGTGCGCCTGATAAAGCACCAGTGCATACTTGGAAATGGGCATCAGGCCCATGAGGACTAATACACTTGGATTTTGCAGAATCAAAGTGTCAGATGTTTCTGGTATTGATTCATGTATCTGCAAGATGGCCAGAAATTTTCCCTATGACGACTACTACCACGTGTAAAACCATCGAAGTTTTGAGAAACTTGTTTGCAGCTTAAGGGTGACATAAAGAGGTGGTAACTGATAATGGACCTCACTTAATTTCAAGTGAATTTGAGACATTCCTAAAATTGAATGCAGTCAAACATTTCAAAATTCAAGCATACCATCCAGCATCAAGAGGTCTTTGGCAAAAAGCAAAGCACTTGGTGGTCAGTCCCTGTAACACTGTGTTGCAATTTTTTTGTTTGGTCAGAGAAATGTACCACATGTGACAATTGGGGAAAACTCCAGCTGAAATGTTTTTGAAAAGATAGGTTCGAACAAGGTTGTCTTTGGTAAAACCAAATTTCTCTGAAATGGTCCAAGATTGATGGGCACAGAAAGAGTCCAAGAGTAAGGGCAGACTCAGGAACGTCACTGTAGGACAAGCGGTTCTTGTTAAAAACTACAAGGGAGGAGAGAAACTGGTGATTGGAGAGATTACCCAAGTTCTGGGTCCGGTGACTGATTTAGTGTCTGTGAATGGGCCATGTATAAAAAGACATGTAAACCAGCTTTTAGAAAACAAAAACAAACAAAATGTGAATGAGGGAAGTACCGTAATGTAAAAAAAATGATGCTTCTGAAGTTGAGTTTGTTTTTGATTTTGGACTGACTGAGAAAAACGCATCTCAGGACACGGAATCTGAGAACTGTGGGACAGTAACAGTGGAACCAGTTCCTACAGCACATACTGCTGGAAGACCAAAAAGGGTGATTAAGCCTCCAGAGAGACTGAACTTATGAGAAAAAGGGATTACTGCACCAACTGTTTAAAAAAAAAAAGTTTTGTGTAAGGTGCAGTAACAGGTTTTCAGGGGAGGACTGTGGTATCCAGAAGGAACCAGTAGGGGGCCTCAGGCCTATATAAGGCTGGGTTTTGCTGCACTGCGGAGACGGTGTTGGTGACGGGATATGAGAGCAGCAGGAGAAACACCACAAGAGTGTTCTGTACTGTATTTGTAATAAAGTTGGCATTCTTTTCCTTAAGACACAGTCTTGCTTGCTTCCTGGAGACTTAAAGACGTGCTGTTAAACACAACAATTATGTCATCATGACTTCAAAATACCATGCAATGAGGGATTTCATATGCTTATGTTGTTGATATTTTAAAGTCACAGTGATGCAATAGCCTTATATGGAATTGAGAAAACCGGTGTACCGGCATGGGTGGCCGAGGTCGAGCCAATTCCACGCCTCGATGGGCCAGGCCTGTTTTGGTGGAAAAAGGGGGAGCCATATCAGATTAGGTAGGTGGCCGCAACGTTATGGCTCATCTGTGAGTTACACTAATCAAGCACAAAAATTTTACTGATCAATATGTGAGTTTGATCAAATCTCTCACCACATTGGTAGTGGAGATATTATGGTAGAGGTGGGTTTTTTTGGACTATGTTTTACGTCTTCTTGATCTTTGAACAATTTGGTCCAAAAGTTAAACATCTGGTCTGGAAACACTAAGGGCCCCTTCACACATACCACGAAAGATGTATAAACCGGAAGAAACCAGCGAACCAAACACGAAATGGGGAACCACGAACCATCTGCCTGCTATTGTGAGGGACGCATGGTCGCACAGGCGTGCACGACATATCAGCAACTGTTTTTTGTGCACGCGCACGAAAGGGAACACAGTGTGAGCAGCTGGAATGTGTTGCACCACATCACGCTGCTGATAATTGCTGTATAATTAGTGAGAATCACTGGGTTGATATCAATAACAAATAAAAGGGGATGCAATACAGAACCCTGAGGTTAGATAACCCTGGTTAAATAAAAAATAAATGCCATTCGCGTGATTTGAAACGGCAGTTTACAAAAGCTCAGATCACCAGATGGAAACTTTACCACTGTGCTACAATCACTGTCTTATAACAGGAGTGGAAAATGACTAACATCAACAAGGAGATAAATGTATTTTTTTTAAAGAGAAAAAAGTGCCGTAATAACTGTCAAAACAGCAATTGTTATGCCGTATATTTAGTGATACATGACTGAAAGTAGCATATTTGTTGTTATGTGCCGACGCGGGTTGAGGAGCAGACCTGCGTCTGACTGAACCCAGCGCTAAATAACCAGAAAGCGGTTCCAAAAACAAAACACTTTTATTTCCCCTTTTGTGCAATACTTGGTGTACAACATAAAAGTGCGTTTGGCTTGGCTGGTGGAGTGAAGGACGGCGCACTCTCCAGCGCCCAAAGGGATCGAAGCCCGGCGCTTCTGGACTCACATTCACCGCCAAACACCCCCAGGTGGACACGACAAACTGACTCTGTGAAGGATAGAAGAGGTGAGGTAAGTCAACAGCTACAACTAATATCCTTCAAAGGCACACACTATCAGCAACACATTCAGGTCTGAATTTAAGCTTTATGTAAATGAGCAGCTTCTCACAACAAGTGGAGGATCATCATTCCGCACGCCACGGCAGTGAGAAGCGAGCTGCACAATTCTCATCAATGTTCAAATATACTGCGTAACAAAATACCAAATTACTGTGAACATTTATTCAGACAATCACCTCTGATGTGTGCTGACAGCATGTGTCCCTCACCCGTCCTCCTTCACAGGCACGATGTGTCAAACCCAGGCGCGGTCCTCAGCGTCTCACAAACGAATGTCACAAGGTCGAGTTCCCGGCAATTCTGCTTGAATCACTCATGGCTTAAATGCAGAACGCCATCTCATTATCTGCTTCAGCTGAAAGTCTTTAAGTCTGCACGTGAGCATCATCCACAGGTGCTGCGAGTCATTAGGCCTGCACATGAACATCCTCCACAAGTGCAGCCAATAATGTTGATGAGGGTGAAGGATTCTTCTGCCAGCACCGTCTCCACAGACAAAAACCAGTTTGCATACCACCTGGAGAGCAAAGAAAAGAAAACAACACAAAAACATCCAGCCAAACCCCCCAACACACAACAGTACCCCCCCATCAACAGGAAGCCTCCCGGCGACCGAACAGACCAGGCCCGAGAACAGCACCTCCCTCCGGGGTCCATGACAGCAAGCAGACGGCGTAACGCTCCCAAGGTCCACAGCAGACAGCAGGACAGGGCACCGCGGCTGGAAGGCCGGCTGGCATCAACAAAACCCCAAAAAAGTCCCATATACAACCCAACATACAAGAAAAACACAAAACCCACCCAAAACCTCCCCAGGGGACCGTCCCATCCAACCCCGGGAAGAAAAGAAAAACTCCCAAATGCAAAAACCCAACACAGCCCCAACAACACAATACAAACACAAATTCACAAAGAAAAATAACAAACAACCCCCCCCAGAACGATATGCAGAGCCAAACCCCCCCCCCCCCCCCCCAGAAGACCTTTACCGCCAGTTCCAGGAGAGACAACCAAAACCGGAATCCCACAGAGGTCCCCAGGTTTACATGGAGGAGCAGCGCCCCCCAGAGGACCGTACCATCAACCCCAGGAGGCCCCCTCCCCACAACCCAGGAACCCCAGACCCGGCCACACTTGGTTAGTCAGCCCCACAATCAATTCCCCCCCCAGAGGACCGTCCCATCAACCCTGGAGGTGGAACCTGGAAGGAAGCATAAAAACACAAAAATCCAACCCCCGGCGGACTTCATTAAAACACCCCGGGGGCAAATAAAACAACTGGAAAACCCAGTTACCTCCCCCAGCACCCCGAAAGACCCCAGATCACTCCCAGAGCCAGTCGTTAGCTCCATTTTGGCGAACGGCACAAAATTACTAAGCCGGGGAAGGAAACAGGAAAAACTAACCCGGTCCCAACCCCGAAGCGCAGCGGAAAACCGGAAATACGTCCGGTGCCCCTACCCAACCATACCACCAGCCTATCGGGAGGGGTGGAACTACCGAAATGGCGAACGGCAACAGATCGGCCCACCCCTCCGACTGAGGTATGTTCCCGCTGCACCACACCCCGGTAACACCAATGACGAATGGTCAAAGGCCCACCGAGGCTGGAGTGGAACCGGGCCCTAACCAAACCCAAAAAAATGCCCCTGACAACCCCCCCAGGTGCAGAGGACTTCTGAGAAACACTCAGCGTGACCAACCTGCACCAACCCACAACCCACAAGAAAAACAGTCTTAGGGCAAGTGAGGTTGGGGTTAGGGAAGCAGGGAAATAAAAACAACAAAACAAAATGACCCAATCCCAAACAGAAAATACCTAAGTTCAAATGATAAAAACCAACGATTGGCTGAGTCCAGCCGAGCTCCGAACCGCCAGTCGTTCACTCCACCAGAACCGCCTCTAAACACCCAAATAATTTATAACCCCTTACAAAAAAACAAAAACAGCCCACATAACTAGTTTTTTTTTTTTTCTCTTTTTTTTCCCCATTATTGTGCCTGTCCAAGAATACCTGGAGATATCCTTGAAGGGTCCTAACAATGGAGAGTCATTACTCCACAACGCAGTGACGCAAGTTAAGGCGTCACGTCGGAGCAAATTTGTCACATATGAGACACGGCTACCATCAGAAGAGAAGGAAGCCGGTCGCTGAGCAAAAACCAGAGAACATTGCATCAAAAATGGAGCACAGGCTTCAACGTTTCCCGCATAAGGCTCCGGATGACAAATAATTGGTTCGGAAGCCGAATCTCTGGGTGACGGAGTTATCTGCACCGGTATCGATGGTGCCGCAGCTGGAGCAGCAGGAAGCGGAACGGCTTGCGCTGCAAGCTCCGTAACGCGGGCATCTGTTTGTTTAATTTGGTTTGCGAGATGCTGTAATTGCTCCCATATTTTCTTCAAGTGTTCTTGAACTCTTTCGGCAAATGGAACCGCTTCTGCCGCTGGGTCCATTTTAGAATGGCCGGGAACTACTGTTATGTGCCGACGCGGGTTGAGGAGCAGACCTGCGTCTGACTGAACCCAGCGCTAAATAACCAGAAAGCGGTTCCAAAAACAAAACACGTTTATTTCCCCTCTTGTGCAATACTTGGTGTACAACATAAAAGTGCGTTTGTCTGGCGGAGTGAAGGACGGCGCACTCTCCAGCGCCCAAAGAGATCGAAGCCCGGCGCTTCACCACCAAACACCCCCCAGGTGGACACGACAAACTGACTCTGTGAAGGATAGAAGAGGTAAGTCAACAGCTACAACTAATATCCTTCAAAGGCACACACTATCAGCAACACATTCAGGTCTGAATTTAAGCTTTATGTAAATGAGCAGCTTCTCACAACAAGTGGAGGATCATCATTCCGCACGCCACGGCAGTGAGAAGCGAGCTGCACAATTCTCATCAATGTTCAAATATACTGCGTAACAAAATACCAAATTACTGTTAACACTTATTCAGACAATCAATCACCTCTGATGTGTGCTGACAGCATGTGTCCCTCACCTGTCCTCCTTCACAGGCACGATGTGTCAAACCCAGGCGCGGTCCTCAGCGTCTCACAAACGAACGTCACAAGGTCGAGTTCCCGGCAATTCTGCTTGAATCACTCATGGCTTAAATGCAGAACGCCATCTCATTATCTGCTTCAGCTGAAAGTCTTTAAGTCTGCACGTGAGCATCATCCACAGGTGCTGCGAGTCATTAGGCCTGCACATGAACATCCTCCACAAGTGCAGCCAATAATGTTGATGAGGGTGAAGGATTCTTCTGCCAGCACCATCTCCACAGACAAAAACCAGTTTGCATACCACCTGGAGAGCAAAGAAAAGAAAACAACACAAAAACATCCAGCCAAACCCCCCAACACACAACATTTGTGGCACTATTGACTTGTCATATTGTCATAGTTCTGCGATGCTCGTGTTCTGCCGGACACGTGTGTTCGGCCAGACACACGTAACAATCATATCGCTTGTTGCGTGATCTGACGGTCCATTTCATATGCAGCAGTCTGCCGAGGTGTGCTGTGTGCGGCCGCTGCAGCCTGGCTGTGTGCACTCAGATGTGCCTGTCTGGCCCCCATGTGATCATGTCTGTAAATTGGGGGTACGTACTTCAGTTCTGAGGTTACGGTTCGGTTCATTTTCGGTACAATATGGGAACAAAATGCAAAACCTAAATTTGCTTGTTGTTTAAACCAACAATTTATTGTAACATTATACAAACAGGAAAATTAAATAATTGCAAAGTGCTGTCTGGTAATAAGTTAAATAAAATGTTCTCAAATAAACGACAAATGTATGAAATATTATAAAAAAATAAACTAGAAAAGTAAAGAACAGCACAATTGTTCCAACATGAATCCCTGTTCAGTTTTATTCAATCTTTATATTTTTTGCCAGAAAAATTAACTTGTCCAAAACTGTCACACTCCATAAGGGATTTTTTTTAAAGTGAATTAATGTTAAAGAATCCCTTTACTTTTTTACAATTTACAACCACCTTAAAATATTTAGAACCACAAATAAACTTGATTCTTGGTTTGTTTATTTATTTTGCCAATAAAATTGGCTATCACTTATTAAAATAAAATAACTTCTCAAGGCCAGGGCTTCTCAAACTCTGGGGACTATTTAATCACAGTGCAGCAAACGAGGTCAGTAGGGTGAGCGAGTACGAGTGATGAGGATTGTAGATATCCCTCCGCTCAGTGCTTTACGGCTGCAGCAGGTTGCGGAGGAGGAGGGGAAGACCCGCTGCCACTCGGTGACAACAGAGACTTTCACTTTCAGTCACCAAACATCAGAAAAGTCTCTGGTAATGCCAGAAAAAGTAGCTAGATTTGTCGCTAGTCGCTTTTGAGAAAAAACATCATCAAGAGGGTTTGGAAAGTTGCCAGATTTAGCGAGAAAGTCACTAAGTTGGCAACACTGAATGTAAACACATGCGATGCGAACTCACCCGTGAACAGCCCTGTACAGAACCGAACGTCCTGTACCAAAATGGTTCAATACAAATACATGTACTGTTACACCATTACTGTAAATACATATCAGCATGTCATGCAAGTGTGCTCTCCCCCTGCATGCCACATGTGCTGGGGAAGCGTGAAACACGCACATGCCACATGTTGGGGGAGTGGGGGGGGGGGTGCAAAACACACACACCACATGTTGGGGGGGGTGTGACACACGCACACGTGTGATACACATGCACGTGACGTGTGTTGCTTTTTGCAATGCCATACTCATGGGGGCACTTAGACAAATTTCAGATCCAGCTCAAAAGTGATTGCTCACTATTTTCATGCTGACAGCACGAATGGCCACACATGTGTCCAGCGAGTGGTGTTGCATGTTTATGTGTGTCACCTGGAATTTGGCCGACACCTGCCGTGAGAGGGATCGAATGGGCTCTAACAGGGCACTCCCTGTCTTTCAGCCAATGGTGTGCGTGAATAGTTGTAGCGTTGCAGCTCCAGTTTTTCACAAATGGCATGCAATTCCTCCTTCGTACGCTAGTTGGCTTCAATCGGGTTATGTATGAAGGGGCCCTAACACAAGTAATGTTCCCACCTAGTTGGATGAAAATCTGAAAATCAGCCCTCTTTACCCTGCGAACAGACAAAGTGGAAAAGCAGGGTATTGTAATTGGTTCTGTGTGTGTGTCTGGATGTGAACAAGATAACTTAAAAAATTTAAAAAATTTAAAAAAAAAACAGGTAGACAGATTTTCACCAAACTTGGTGGAAATATTCATTTGCCAGATATCTTGAGATATTTAACTTTTGGTGAGGCTCGAATAAAGGTCAAGGTCAACAATAAGGTGGTGCGAAAAACATATTTTCTGCTATATCTTGACAACCAGTAGGGCAGAGATGATATGAAGTTTATATTAATCTGCAAAATATTTATGATTGATTGGTAACATGATATTGGACATAACTATATTCCAGTGTGCAGACTGTGCAGGGTTTGCATCAGCGCGCTGATGCCTTTCATTTAGTTATTTTGCTCACACACACACGCACACACAGAAGAGTGATTGCAATACCCTCCTTCTCTGTGCACGCAGGGTAAAACAAACAGAAATGAAGAGCTGAAAAAGAATGAAAGCATAGAAACTGAAATGTGAGAGAGAGGTGGAGAAGTGCTGCAGAGGGGTCAGCCCTCCCCTCTCAGTTATTTCCTTGTTGTTGTTGCCAGCCTCCTCCACAGAGTGGTGTTGGCACTGCCGTCTTGGAGTGAGGCACGGCCAGCCCCGTGTCCTATAAACACACACAAATCATTTACATGCTGTACTCATCAAAGGAAACTCTTCCTCAATCCCCGCTGAGATTTGCTGATGATCTGAGCTTCCAATATTGCATCTCAGTGTTGCGGCTAACCTTTGCAACTGCCAAGAATGTAATTAATTTTTTAAATACAGCTGTTGACCTATTATTGAGAGCCACTGGAGACACTCCTCTCCTCTGTATAATGGAACGCGTTATTGCATGGGTGTTTACAAGGCTTGCTTAAAGAGAAACAGAACGAGGGAGAAAACCTTAAATAAAGCAATTTGCCTAATGTTGCTCTGGGCTTTGTGCGTGTCAGTCAAAGCTCGCCGTTCCTTGATTCATTGTGGTTTGTGCTGGCAGTTGCATGTGAGAGGAGAAGTGGTGACACGGTGTGGAACAATAATTACCCAGCAGTGTTAAAGTCCTCCGGTGTCTTGGCGCGCTCATAAATAAAATATGTCTGAGATAATGGATTTATGTTCAATAATTCATCATTGGAATGTTTCAAACCAAGTGATATAATATGTGTCGCAGTGTTCTGTAACACAGTGCTTAGCCAAATGAGGTTATCTTGAAACGGATTTATTGACAGGGCTGTTGCTGCATACGTCTTCTCAGAAACCATTGCTTAATTACTTCCTGCAAAGTACATCAAGCAAACAGAGTGATTTTAAACCACTAACTGTCAGTATTAACTATGCAGATGAGCTCACTGCGCATTCAGGCTGGACCAGACGGACCTGAACGTTACACGCTCTGTCCTCCAAAGGGGCCAAACTTGCACCTCTGAGTCTGATCAAGATAGTAGTCATTCATGATCCTGGTGCCCATCCCGCTTGGTCGGGGGTTTGGTTTGATGTCCCATCAGAGAACCTGGTCTCATTGAAGCAAGAGGACCAGGTTGTGGGAAGAAGGTGACATCCAGGGTTGCGGTCTGTTCAGCTGGACCAGGGTCAATCAGAGGGCCTGACGAGCCAGAGCCAGTTGGACAGCTATAAGACTGGCCTTCGTGTCCAGAATGTCCCCCTTGTAGTCACAGGAGGAGGCCAGGCTGGCTGGCTCACTCCTCCTCATAATTAATGACATGGGTTTGTGCAAATAGGCATGTTGCATTAAGTGACATTTACATTGCACATGTAAATCCCTGCAAGTAATTCAGACTATAGCATTGCTTGTGAAATCTGAGATCTTTTACGTAATTGTTAATATAAGTCGACTGTCAAAGTTTGTATCTTAAAGTACAACATAGACACAAGTGATCCATCTTAAAAGCAAGATGACACTCAGAAAGCATGTATCTACACCAAAGTCCCACCGTATCTGGCACTGGGGGTCACAGCCTTGGCCTTGACAACAACACCTTCATTTTAACCTAATCTTCAATCTAACCTTAACCTTACATTAACCCCTAACCTGAACTTTTACATTCAATTAACTTTTAAATTTCAACCTAACCTCCAACTTTAATCTAATTTTAACTTTACATTAACCCCTACCTTTAATCTAAGGCTAACCTTAATCTAACCGTAACGTTAAAAGAATCCCATGTAACCTTAAATATTTCTTGCATCTGTTTTATAAAAATGGGCCCTGGTTGTTTGTGTCTTTTTTTTTTTTTTTTTTCCAGTAAAAATGCCAAATTCTGCTTTTGTGGCTTTATTTTGAAAATACTACAATACAATAAATTGAGGTTGCAGAACTAAAATCCACAATGTGTGAGCTATAATCCCATATACCAACCAGATCAACTAAGATGTAAAGCAAACTGTGAGGATTGTCACCTTAAGATGAAATTTTAACTTGGTATATCTTTGACCATTGACATTCTGCAGTAATCACTGACAGCCTGACTTACAAATATCAATTACATGGGCAATCCAAAAGTGCACGTTGAGGTGGACACAGGTTTGCTGGTGTTTTACGAACATCAACTGCACAGTTGATAGTGGGCAGCGATGTAGACAGCATCATGTAAATGAGAATTTTGCTCAGGTTAATGGCCATAATCGTAAACCGAATTTAAATAAGCCCCTTATGTAAGTATCTTTTACGTTGTTATGCACAAACTCTGACACATAACTGAGTTCACATGCTGGCAATTAAAAAAAGAATCTCGTAATTCAGATATTTAATTGCTGTTCTGCCTCTGTGTGTGTATGGCTTCGATCACAGAGAAACTGGGGAAAGCTGATGTATGCTTATGAATTTTGGGTCAAGGATGAACACTAAAAATGGAAAGTTGATAGGAGTAATATTTTTTGGAGAAATTAGCGATATTAGCTAACAGTGAACAATGGACATTGTGCTGAAATGCACCATGGGAGTTTGGGGTTTTAAATATTGTTATTGTGGTTCATGTTAGGGTTACTGATTTACTGTGTTTTGGTAGGTTAATTGGTTCAATCAGTTCAGTTAAGTGTCATGTTACTGTGACCATGAGTGAAAACTCTACTGCATTTGATGTCTTCCGTCACTGTCTCCATTTGTGAATGTGTAAAAATAGAAGCACCTGCTTGAGGCAAAATGCAGAAAAGACAAAAAGCTCTCCGTGCATGCTTGCATATAACTTCGATCATGGACAAACTGGGGAGAGCTAACATTTGCCATTTGGTATGCTGATGTATTTTTGGTCAAGAATGAAGGCTGCCAAAATGGAATGTTTAAAGGACTCATATTTTTGGAGAAACTACAGATATTAGCTAACAACAGTGAACAGTAACTACAGATATTAGCTAACAACAGCGAACAATGTGATAATTGTATTTAGTACTCAGGCGTGTCGTCACTCTCTCAGAGCTGCGTGTCGTCAGAGCAAGCTGCAAAAAGTTTGTACCTGAGTTTTCTGAGGTGGTGTTTGTAGTTGCCATCTGCCACGCCGGTGTTTGCCAACCCGGACAGTGGGAATACCACCTCAACCGGCAACTTAGCCCCGCGACTGGACAGCAACAACGTCTCCATTTTTTCCAGTTTGTATAATAAACACTGTCCATTTGTTGACAAAATATATAGAAATCAATATAGCAACAAACCATGGATAACTAAGGGGCTTCAGAGGGCATGTAAAAAGAAAAACGTACTATATAAACAATTCATAAAACTACGAACTAAGGAAGCTGAAAGTAAGTATAAAACATATAAGAATAAGTTAATCAATATCATGAGACTCAGTAAAAAAATATATTATAATGAGTTACTTGTCAAAAATAGAAATAACATCAAAAACACATGGAACATATTAAATGAAATAGTAAAAAAGAATACAGTAACTAGAGATTATCCTTCATTTTTTCAGAGTAACAACTACATCATGATTGATAACGACAAGTCTATTGCTGAACACTTTAATGAATACTTCGTTAATGTGGGTAAAAATCTTGCCAGTAAAATTGACTCATCAACTAATAACTTCTGGGTAAATAATTCAACGTTTAACAAATCTGTTTCAATGTTCATTGGTGGTACTCATGAAAGGGAAATACTTGATCTGGTTCATGGTTCAAAAAGTAAGAAATCGACTGATTTTAATAATTTGGATATGGCTTTATTAAAAAAGTTATTGATTGTATAGTAAAACCGTTCAATTATATTTGCAATATGTCACTAAGTACTGGTAAATTTCCTTCTCAAATGAAAATAGCCAAAGTAATTCCTCTGTTTAAAACTGGTGACAAACACACATTTTCTAATTATAGACCTATGTCACTCCTGCCACAATTTTCCAAAATTTTGGAAAAAATATTTGCTAAAAGATTAAATGATTATTTACTGAAGCATAACATCATTTGTGAAGAACAATAAGGATTCAGAAGGTCTCGAACTACATCACATGCTTTGATGGACTTTGTGGAAAGTACAGCAACTGCAATTGACAATAAACAATACACAATAGGTTTTTTTTTTATTTACAGAAAGCGTTTGACACAATTAACCATGGAATACTATTAATTAAACTGCAGAAATATGGAATCAGAGGTCTGGCATATGAATGGATAGCTAGTTATTTACAAGGCAGATTTCAGTATGTTCAATTCAATAATACAAATTCTGAACTCAGGGATGTCACATGTGGGGTGCCGCAGGGCTCAGTGCTGGGTCCTTTGTTGTTTATAATCTATATAAATGATATAAGTTGGGTGTCGAGTTCACTGAGATGTGTCCTTTTTGTGGATGATACAACTGTGTTCTGTAGCGGTGAAAATCTTGAACAGCTTCTGGACATAGTGGAGAAAGAACTGGAAAAATTTAAGGTTTGGTTTGACGCTAATAAGTTGTCACTCAACCTTGGGAAAACTAAATGTATTATATTTGGAAATAAACAGGCACCCAAATGTAAAAATTTAACTATAAACAATAAGGAAATTGAGTTAGTAACAGAGAATAAATTTTTAGGTGTTATAATTGATAATAAACTTAGCTGGAAACCACATATAAATTATGTGAAATCAAAATTGTCAAAAACTATAGCCATTTTGTATAAAGCCAAAGACCTACTGCCGCAAGAAGGGTTACTTACTTTATATCATTCTCTGATGGTACCATATATGACATATTGTGTTGAGTCATGGGGAAACACTTACAAATCAAATACCAATCCAATATTCCTTTTGCAAAAACAAGCCATACGAATCATCTGCAATAAACAATATCGTGAACCAACTCATTCTCTATTTGTGTCTTTAAATTTATTAAAATTCATAGATTTGGTCGATTACATTACAATTCATACTTTATTTCGAGCGAAAAACCAAGCCTTACCGAGACATGTCCAGAGTCTGTTCTGATTGAAGGAATCCAGATATAGTTTAAGAGGTTGTGCAATTTTTATGAAACCACCAGTAAGAACAAATGTAAAGGGTTTTTGTGTGTCTGTGGTTGGGGTGAGGAAATGGAACAAATGTTCAACAGAGGTTAGAATGAGTAGTACCTTAGTAAGATTTAAGAAACTACTCAAAAAGAACATTATGTCTAAGTATCATAAAGAAGCAAATATAATTTGATTTATATGGAATGTTCAATTTATAAGTGGGACTTATTGTATATTTGAATGTGTGGGTATGTATATGCGTATGTAGATATATAGATATGGGTAGGTGTATATGTATATAAGTGACTGTGTATATGTATGTATATATTTATGTTTGTAAAGTATATACGTATGTATATAGGTATATATGGCACAGCCCAAGCAGAGGGTCACCCCCAAGAGCCTGGTCTGCTTGAGGTTTCTTCCTTATAGGGAGTTTTTCCTCACCCTAGCTGCCTAGTGCTTGCTCTGGGGGTTGGTAAGGTTAGTCCTTATTGGCATAAAGTGCCTTGATTCGATTTTCTTGTGATCTGGTACTATATAAATATAATTATAAGTGAATAGTATATTGATGTGTATGTCTGTGTGTCGACATGTAGTAGTGAATTTGTATTTATGTAAATATGACTGATTAGAATTGTTGGACTTTACTAGCAGGGGTGGGCGCTAATAAGCTTTGCTTCAGCCCACACCCTTTCGGACTCACTAGTTTTGTCTGTGTTTGTTTGTGGAATTGTTCTTTTTTTCTATTTGAATATTTTGTGTGCCGAATAAAAAAAAAAAAAAAAAATTACATTCTGAACTCACACGCCATTCCAGCAGGGGGGTGGTAAATCACCTTTACGCCTGTGTGTGCTTTTATTTAGTAAGTTCAATGTAAGCACATAATATAATTGAAAATATGTTTAAAAAAAATACATGGATAACATGAGAAACTGAAAACACTTATTTCCATTGTGGTCTATTTAAAAATCAAATGACAATAGTAATAATAAAATGATGATGATAACAGGGTGTATATAACAAGAACCTAAAAATGTATAAATGGATTAAGACAGTAAATTAACATTAAAAAGCACAATTAACAGGATATAAAAGGGTTGAGTTCTTCCTCTATAAACTGTTGAGATCTAAAGTTTTAAAACATTCTGGACTTACACACCATTCCAACTCATTAGAGAAATTTTGAATAATTTTTTACCACCCTTGAAAAATGTCAGGCACCTCTTTTTTAAACACTACCCAATCTAGAACCCATGGGAAATGTGCTAGTATTGTATAATTTCACCAAAATTGATCTTCAGATTAGGTGCACCCCTGCAGTGTCCCTCTGAGGGGCGCCAAACTGTCTCAACAAGCCACATGCACAAGACTGTAAATGTTTTCACCGATACTTATTGATCATGTGAACACCGCTCAAAAGGCTATGCCACAGATCAAATAGGAGGTCAGATATGTGATTATGTAACAGATTATCCCATAGCAGTCTAAAGCCAGATGTTTCGGGCTAAATGTTGTTTGGAGCAGGAGAGCTTCTAAATGCACAAACAGAACTTTGATGTTCAACATGAAACCCCAAATATGTTGGAGTGTAAAAGGTAGGGGGAAGAAAAACTATTTTGCACAATACAGCCCCTTTAACTCACCAGCAACCAGACACAAATGGAAGAGATGCAACGACAATGTTTTTCATCAAAATACACAGAGCAAGGTGCTTCAATCTAGAGGATGCCAAAGCACTCAACAGACAAAATAAGAAAATAATTTACATGCAAATCAAGAGGTATCACTTCAATCACTTTTTGCATGTAAAATCGTATTCATATTCACAAAGCCATTCAATTACTGTAGCTGTGACTCAAATTTTCCCATCTTGGTGTTTGGTGTTTGGAGAAGCTGGCCCGTGTACATTTAATAGGGAGCAATTCTTTTGTGTGGCTCTGAGAGATCACCGTGCGTGTGTCAGTCGGAGAAGATGGCAGCATGCATCAGTGCATGAAATAAAGCTCCTGCTGCAAAGTGACAGGCTCTGGGTACTGTTGGCAAATGGATATTAAATTCACTCTGCAAACACCAACAGCAGCTCCGGCGATGGAAAAATTAACTAGGGAAGGGAAATGGAGTTGCGAGATATACCGCAAAATCCTGTTTGTGATCTGTCCGTCTGTCAAATCTCTATCAGAAAAAAAATGAAATTGTTCAGGTTTCTTTTTTAAAGAAGAGTCTACTGTCATATACTGTTCAAAGAAATCCATAAACAAAGGGATGTCAAAGAGAGTTAGGAAAATCTATGCACTCAGTGAAGATCAGCAGCTCCCGGACCTTCATAGCGGACAGACATGCAATGCAAAAGATAAGCCGCTAGAGGGGGTCATGTTTTTAACAATATTTCAAGCACAACTTGTGTGTGCATGTTGTGTGTCAAAAGTGCCTATTTTCATTATTACAGAAGAAATTGTTTATCTCTCTATCTATATCTGTTCAGAGTGCATATGTTGATTTGCAGTAGTTCATGAAGCTCATAAAATTATTGGAGGAATTACATTTACATTTCTGAACATCCTATTATGTACTTAGACCTCTGATCAAAAATCATACTTTCAAAATCCAAATGTGTGTGAAATTCTATTTAATAAGCAAGAACAATCAGAGATTTCTGACGTCCGCCAGTCCGGATCCAGATCACCTCCAAAATTCAGTGGAGTCTTCCATGCCCTAATATCTATCTGTGGTGTAAATTTGGTGATAATCCGTGAAGTAGTTTTGATGTAATCCTTTAAAGCCTATATAAAGTGGAATCTTGATCCAGAATCTGGAGTCAGATCCAGATCACCAACATAATTTAATGGAGTCTTCCATGCCCTAATATGTATCTGTGGTGAAAATTTCATCAAAGTCCATGCAGTCAAAATCCCTGCAGTAGTTTGATGTAATCCTTCAAAGCCTATATAAAGAGAAATCTTGATCCAGAATCCAGATCTAGATCCGGATCACCTCCAAAATTTAATGGAGACTTCCATGACCTAATATCCATCTGTGGTGAAACTTTTTTCAACATCTGTGCAGTAGTTTTGACGTAATCCTGCTAACAATCAGGCAGAGATATAAATAAATAAATTAATGCCCATGAATTTATTACGTCCTTGGCGGACATAATAACAAGACAGAAAAAACATTCAGTAGTGATAGCACTACTTTTATCCTTATTATTACTAATCTTTGATTGTAGACGTTTGATTTTATTCATTTTGGTCCTGATTATTTTTGGGGTTCGGTTCGGTTGAGGTGTTTTTGGTGTTCTTTTTATGTGGTTCCTGTTTCCATGTCCTTTTATGTCTCTGGTCACCTGTCCTGTCTCTCCGGGTTCTGTGGGTGTAAGTGTGGGCATGGGTTGTCTGTCCTCGGTGTTCTCCTCCTGTCGGTCATGCGAACAGAATATTTGGGAACAGAACTCCCAAATGTAATTGAATTTGTTGTAATTTGTGTCTGATTGAGATAACTTGGTGACAAATTAACTAACTAATAGACAGAGACAAATGGCAAAAACAACAACCTTGGTGCAATAACATTATTATTATTAGTAGTAGTAGTATCACTCACTCATCTTCAACCACTTACTCCAATTAAGGGTCCCAGGGGGGCTGCAGCATATACCAGCATTCATTCATAGGGTGTAATGCGGGTTACACCATGTACAGGATGCCAGTCTGTCACAGGGCATTGTTATTATTATTATTGTTATTATTATTACTTTATGTGGGTAACTTTATTGGACTTTTCCTACATATGTAACTTCCTACATTGACCACCAGATGTCAGTACAACACCTTGAATATATTCTTTGTCTGCAGCTGGATGAAGCTGGCCTACACTGCTCCAAAAAATAAAGGAAAACTTTTCAGAACACATCAGATTTTAATGGGGAAAAAAAAAAAAAAAAAATCATGCCGGATATCTTTTCTGATATGTATTGGCTGGGTAATGTGTTAGGAATGAAAGAATGACACATTGATTGATGTAAATGAAAATTGTGAACTTACAGAGGAGCTGAATTCAAAATCCAAAAATTAAAGCAAAAAAATTATGCAGCAGGGTGGAATATTTTGCAAAAATTTTATTGCAACAACTCAAAATGATCCCCAGTAGTTTGTGTGGCCCCCACGTGTGTATACATGCCTGACAATGTTGGTACATGCCCATAATGAGACGACGGATCCTGCGGGATCTCCTCCCAGATCTGGACCAGGGCATCACTTAGCTCCTGCTGGACAGTCTGAGGTGCAACCTGGCAGCGTCCAATAGACTGAAATATAATGTCCCAGAGGTGTTCTGTTGGATTTAGGTCAGGTGAGTGTGGGGGCCAGTCAACAGTATCAATTCCTTCATCTTCCACGAGCAACTATCTACTATCTCCACATAAGGCTGGGCATTGTCGTGCACCAGGAGGAAACCAGGACCCGCTGCACCAGCATAGGGTCTGACAATAAGTCCAAGGATTTCATCCTGATACCAAGAGCAGGCAGGACGCCATTGTCTAGCCTGTAGAGGTCTGTGTGTCCTTCCAGGGATATGCCTCCCCAGACCATTACTGACCCACCAACAAACCAGTCATGCTGAATGATTTTGGATGCAGCACAATATTCTCCACGGCATCTTCAGACCTGTTCACATCTTGTCACAGGTGCTCGGGTTGAACCTGATCTCATCTGTGAAAAGCACAGGGCACCAGGGGCGGACCTGCCAATTCTGGTGTTCTATGGAAAATGTCAATCCAGCTCCACAGTGCCGGCCAGTGAGTACAGGGCTCGCTACAGAATGTCGGGTCGTCAGGCCACCCTCATGAAGTCTCTTTCTGATTGTTTGGTTAGAGACATTCACACTAGTAGCCTGCTAGAGGTCATTTTGTAGGGCTCTGGCTGTACTCATCCTGTCCCTCCTTGCACAAAAGAGCAGATACCAGTCCTGTTGATGGGCTAAGGACCTTCTATGGCCCTGTCCAGCTCTCCTAGAATAACTGCCTGTCAATCTCCTCCATGCTCTTGAGACTGTGTTGGGAGAGACTGCAAACCTGGTAATGGCATGTGCTCTATACATGTGCCATCTTGGAGGAGTTAGGCTACCTGTGCAACCTCTGTAACATCCAGGTACAGTGCCAATGCTTCCAGTAGTGACACTGACCCTAGGCCAGTGGTGTCCAAAGTATTCCAGAAAGGCCCGAGAGGTTGCAGGTTTTCTTTGCAGCCACTGACTCCAGCAGGTGATTTCACTGATTGTCACTTTGAGCAGTTAGGATGAGTTCATCAATCAAATCACCTGCTGGAGTCAGTGGCTACAAAGAAAACCTGCACCCTCTCGGCCCTTTCTGGAATACTTTGGACACCACTGCCCTCGGCAAATGCAAAACTAGTGAAAATCAGTCAGAAAAGATGAGGGGGAAAAATGTCATTGGCCTCCGCTTGTAAAACCGTTCCTGTTTTGGGTGTTGTCTCATTGTTGCCTTCCTAGTGCAGCTGTTCTTAATTTCATTAACACCAAAGCAACTGAAACTGATTAATAACCCCCTCTGCTACTTAACTGACCAGATCAATATCCCAGAAGTTGAATTCTAATCCAATTACATTTGTTTTCATGAATCTGATTGGTTCAGCGTGTGAGATTTCAGACCATATAATATCTGGGTAACGGTGACAAAATATTCGACCGTTTCACATTTGGATGTATTACTCTGCGCCCTGACCGGTGTTCTGACGAGATGTCATTCCTGTCGAATGTCATTCCTGTCCTCCTCGCAACTGCTCATTCGCAATACTGTCGGGACACGGAACTGTCGATTTAAGCGACGAGACACACAATTCAACAGAACATTGGCTGCACGTGTTGTTAGCTGTTAGTGCTGTTAGCTGAGACAGAGAAAGTCGTGTACAGATGCTGCTGCCGAAATGGGTGAATTTCAGCTACCATACGAAAGTATTGATGTGGATTATGATACAGAATTACCGTTTCACATTTGATAGATTTTCACGTTTGATGGATTACTCTGCGCCCTGACCGCTGTTGTAACAACGCTGCCTCGGCTCAACAGTAAGCCTCACCGGCTGAATTACCTACAGAAAAATAAACCGTGCAAACGATGGAATTGGATTAGAATGGGAATAACCCCCTTGTGTCTGATGATTTGCGGACATTCATGCTGTTATATGATCACAAATACCATTTTGGTAAAGCTCAATTTGTGACCGTATAACAGCATGAACATCTGCAAATGATCAGACACAACAGGTTTATTCCCTAATTGACTTGTTGCTATAATCTGATTAAAAAGTGTTCCTTTACTTTTTTTGAGTGGTGTATTTACATTCAATAACCAAAGAGACATTAAAGTGTTGCATGTGCTGATAACTATATTTGTTAGCATTCTTTGTGTTTGCTAGTGTTTTTATCAATTTGCAGTTGATTTTTAATGCAACTACCTCTCACTGAATTGATGCAGATGTATTTTTTGGATTTGTAAGCATTTCTGCATTTGCTGGTGCTGTCTTAATTCGGAAGTGCTGTGGCCTTCCCACCATGCATACCTACAAGCTACAAGTAAACAAAATCTCATATCTGATCCCAGTGTAATTTACCACTGGGTTGGCAGGAAGAGATTTTATCAGGTTATCTGACATTAAAATGGTATCAGATTCACACAGGAAAAACAAATAGTCCCAAACTTGAAGAAAAAGGCCACACTGAGGAACAGACAAGAGTGAAGAAGCAAATAACTAACTACAGTACCAACAACATATCTTACAAACAATGCCCTCCAAAAGTCTTGGAACACTTGGTATTTCACACATTTTAATTTGTTTCTGCAATTTCAACTACCAAAAAAAAAAAAAAATACATACATTATCTTCCTTAAAAAACTGAAAGCAAAGCTCTACAACTTGATATAAATGAATTAAAAATATGAAAACCAAGATGATGGGTTGCATAAGTAATGGAACACTTTGGTATAATACCTGTATAATCCGCTTTATTGCCAGTTTTCTTCAGACAAGTCAGGGGATGGATACATGAACATTTCCAAGTCACTGAATATGTCTTGGACTTTATTTACATCAGTTACAAAGAAATACAAACAGTATGGCACTCTATAGTAAATCTGTATGGAGTAGACAGTTCTCAAAAACTGAGTGGCTGTGCAAGAAGAGTGAGGAAAGCCATCAAGAGGCACAGGCCAGTCAGAAGAAGTTACAGGCCTCTGTGACTTTGATTGGAGAAATTGTGCACAGTGCATGTTTTGCATTTTGTATCAACAGTTATACAGCTTCATGATGAAGTGGTACAGAGGAGGATTTTCTTAAAAAAGAAGACCTGAAAGTTCACCGACATTTTGCCAGAACATACATCTGAGATGTAAGCGTAGATTTGATGTTTTGGTGAAAGAAAATCCTCATTTATACCACTTCATCATGAAGCTGTATACAGTGTGACCAAAAAGTATTTAGTCAGTCCCTGATTGTGCAAGTTCTCCTACTTAGAAAGATGAAAGAGGTATGTAATTTTCATCATAGGTACACTTCAACTGTGAGAGACAAAATGAGAAAAAATAATCCAGGAAATCACATTGTAGGATTTTTAAAGAATTTATTCGTAAATTATGGTGGAAAATAAGTATTTGGTCATTAACAAAAGTTCAACTCAATACTTTATAACATAATTTTTGTTGGCAATGACAGACATCAAACATTTCCTGTAAGTCTTCACCAGGTTTGCACCAGGTCTCCTCTAGAGCAGTGATGTTTTGGGGCTGTCGCTGGGCATCATGGACTTTCAACTCCCTCCACAAATTTTCTATGGGGTTGAGGTCTGGAGACTGGCTTGGTCACTCCAGGACCTTGAAAGGCTTTTTACGGAGCCACTCCTTCATTGCCCGAGCGGTGTGTTTGGGATCATTGTCATGCTGGAAGACCCAGCCACGTTGCATCTTCAATGGTCTCACTGATGGAAGGAAGTTTTGGCTTAAAATCTCACAATACATGGCCATGTTGATTTTTCCCTTAAAATGGATCAGTCGTCCTGTCTCCTTTGCAGAAAAACAGCCCCAAAGCATGATGTTTCCACCCCCATGCTTCACAGTAGATATGGTGTTCCTGGAATGCAACTCTATATTCTTCTTCCTCCAAACACGACGAGTTGAGTTTTTACCAAAATGTTCTATTTTGGGTTCATCTGACCACATGATTTTCTTCCAGTCCTCTTCTGGATCATCAACATGCTCACTGGCAAACTTCAGACTGGCCTGGACATGTACTGACTTAAGCAGGGGGACACGCCTGGCACTGCAGGATTTGAGTCCCTCTCTGCGTAGTGTGTAGCCTTTGTTACTTTGGTCCCAGCTCTCTGCAGGTCATTCATCAGGTCCCTCCATGTAGTTCTGGGATTTTTGTTCACCGTTCTCATGATCATTTTGACCTCACGGGATGAGATCTTGCGTGGAGCCCCAGATCAAGGGAGATTATCAATGGACTTGTATGTCTTCCATTTTCTTACAATTGCTCCCACATTTGATTTATTCACACCAACCTGCTTGACTATTGTAGATTCACTCTTCCCAGCCTGGTGCACATCTACAATTTTCTTCCTGGTGTCCTTCAACAGCTCTTTGGTCTTGGCCATGGTTGAGCTTGGAGTCTGACTGTTTGAGGCTGTGGATAGATGTCTTTTATACAGGTAACGAGTTCAAACAGGTGCCATTAATGCAGGTAACAGGTGGAGAACAGAAGAGCTTCTTAAAGAAGAAGTTACAGGTCTGTGAGAGCCAGAAGTCTTGCTTGTTTGTGGGTGACCATAACTTATTTTCCACCATAATTTATTTCACTGGGGTGGTGTCTCAAGGGTACAGCAATGGTACCCTTTGTTGTGTGGGCCGCTGAAGAGGAGGTACTGCTGGCCCACCACCACAAGATGGTGCCCTGCTTGAAGTGCGGGCTTCAAGCACGAGAGGGCGTCGGAGCGACCGGGAGTGACAGCTGTCACTCATCATCCGTACCAGCTGTCACTCATCCACTACTCATCACCACCACCATAAAGGCCGGACTGCAACTCCACCTCCCCGCCGAGAAATCAGCTACCATTCAGGTAATTTTCTCTGCTGAACAAAACATTGAGTAATAGTCTGAACTTCCTTGCAGCCGTTTTCCTGTGGTGTGTCCTTATCTGTGGGATTGGTGTTTGGTGTGATCAGCGACAGCTTCGCCTCACACCCCAAACCAGATAAGTGGTTAAACAGGAGCTGCACAAGTGTGTGATTGGAGGTGGAGGTGCTCCCTCCTAACTAAACACTGACTGTGGGATTACTGAGTGTGCAAACTCACACTCATCAGGACTGTCTCTGTTCTCTGCCAGCAGTACCGGTTCCGACTGCTGAAGACAGCGGCCACCTGGGGCGCAGGGCTTGGCAGCTCCGGTGTTCTTCAGCTCCGTTGGTGGTGGAAGCTGTGTGGGATCCGGCTCTTCTCTCGCCAGGCGTCTTCTATCGTCGAGCCTGCCCACACGTCACCTGGTGTATAATTGACATTCCACCATATTGTTATTGTCTGTACGTCGTTGTGCGATTCACAACATTAAATTGTTACTTTTGGCTTATCCATTGTCCGTTCATTAACGCCCCCTGTTGTGGGTCTGTGTCACGACACTTTCACAACACCCTTACCATAGGTACACAGTTGTACCCTTTTATACTGTACCTTTTAAGAGACAATTTTGTACCTTAGCAATACATTTGTACCTTAATCCACTGGTACAAAAAGGTACCCCATTAGATGGTACAAATTTGTTCTTGTTAGGGGTACCACCCTAGCGATGATGCCATTGTACCTATAAAGTGGCAAAAAATGTCCTTGTTAAATAGAAAGGAATGAGAGCAAATGAAAGCAATGTTTTGTTTTCCCCACAATCAATTATTTAAAAGAAGTACAAATTTAAATACTGGGAAGTAAGTAATTTCCGAACACCACAATCTTCATTTACAATAAACTTTAATTAATGAATAAAGTTTTTACATTTAAATCCCAGGGGAAACAATTTAAAATGCTTAAACTCATCTGTTTATAAAGTAGAAAGAGGCAACATCAAAAGATTAGTCAATACACAAGTACTAAAATATTTGTACAATGTGAATGTCATTTTTAACTTCTTACATGGTATTTCAATGCCACAAAGACATAAAAAGGACATTTCAACTGTTCTTACACACAAAATTTCATTACCACAAAGACATCACCATCAACTGCATATACGAGTACTGCATATATATCGTATATCAAGAGCATTAAAATCTAGCTCTGCTCCAGGCTGTATCACAGTCCATTCCTGTTCAAATCTGACTGAATAGGCATAAAAGTTCTGGCTAAAATACTTTGGAAATATCAGTTTTCCACAAAGAATCCACGTAGTGTCCACATTAAAAAATGTATTTCACTTGGAAAAAAGAGGAATTCTCTCACCATGCAGCACATCCACAACAAAAACATCGTGTGGGGCATACTTGACATTGTTAACGGTTACTTCTGAAACACGTTGAATAACTTTATCTTCACTAAAAGAAACATCAGTAAAATATTGTTCTAGACTCTAGAGCACACTGGAGTGTAAATAGTAAGAAACAAAATGGAGTGCTAGTACTGCTTCTTGGTACCTTCTCAAAATCATCAAAGAAATTATTTGAAGAAAACTCTCAACATTGTTTAACTGGTACCAGTTGCTCACAGTGGAAGCTATAAAAATTACGACAATTACTTGCAACATTCTTAAAATACTGGTGTTTGGCTTCAAACCTCATGCACCAACGAAGAGGGCCAAACATTGACGTCAATGACATTCAGAATAATGAATTAAATAATGGCACTTTGGTGGAATAACATCTCCAAATACAGCGTTCCACTCAGTCAAAAATTCCTGCACAAGTACTCATACATCTAAAAGAGGAAGGTTCTCTCTTCTCACTGTGGGAGCTAGGACAATATCTACAATTTCTCGGCACACCAGGTATACACGGCAATATTGACACTCAGGAGGAATACGATGTGTGATCAAAAAAGGAAAAAGTCGAAAAAGGCACCATTTCTGAGATGCCGAGCCCACAATGCCTCCTCTTTGTAATAGTCTTTCAGACAACTGTACTGGCTTATTTGCGCTATCATTTTGACCTATTGTCATTCTCTGTAGTTCTTCGTTTACTTCTTGTATGCTGATATGTTTCTGTTTATGAGCTTGGCACAGGACATGCTTCAAAACTAAAGGTACGACACCCTCTAACAGATCATGCATTACGTCTGGAGGTAAGGACTTAGTAACATCAAAATAGGGAAGCACATTAAACGGACAACTACACTGTACCCCATAAGTTGCTCTACTGTCAGGATTTTGCTGGATACATTCCAGGTGATACTGGTGAACATCGGATGTTCTTAAGACATAACTATCTTCCTGAAATTTCTCTTTTATATCTGTATATGTTCCCATACAATGTCTACAAACTCTTCCTGAGTTAAATGACATATTGAATCCACCAATCATGTGAGCTGAAAGGTTATCCCCTGAAAAGGTAACTAGGGCTGCATGAACGTTCTGCTCAACCCCTCCAACAGTGAGGGTGAACCCATCTGTTGAGAGCACTTTAAGATCATCTAGCAGTGGTTTTAGGATAACTTCTAAGCCACACTCCTTTAAATGGGAATAAGCACACCAGTAATGCTAAATGAATATGCTTCACTTGAGACCTGTACCTTCCATGTACATTACCTACAGTATAGTAGAAGGGCACAGTTTGTGTTTTGTTTTCTTTGAACCCAAAGGGTTCACTACCTCAAATTCATCCTCACAGAAATGCAGTCGTAAGGCATTTGGATATTCTTTAAAGAAAGGATGCTCCTTATAGTACAATCCATCACAAAAGTCAGTCAAAACCTGTTCATCTTCAGTATTTACAGAGACTATATCATCCCACACATCCTCATGGGAACAATATTTTTTCAAAACATCAGAAATGGGAACATAGGAGAAGCTACCTATTTTATGTCCTGTAGACCCTCTTAAAGTGTATTGAACTGGTTCGGTCAAGTCTAACCTCGACTTGCAATATTCTTTCAGTTTGAACTGAGAAGAGCTTCCTCTTGATGCTTCCTCAAAAAAATCATTAGACTGTAAAACCTGCTGAAGTTCAAGACATCCTTAGACATCAAAACCATTTTCTTTAAGATGGTAAGATATACTGTAAATTCATCGTAATTCTGTTTTTTGTTTGTTTTTTTTTTAAACAAAATAGAAAGTTTACATCACTAAGTATTTCTTGCTGAACAGATTCTGGTAAATTGTTTTTCCCCCTGCATTTTAGGATGAAGCTACAAAGATTATTTTTAAAGTTATATAAAATTGTATCCATACAAGGAGGGGGATGGACATCTGCATCATCACACATAACCCGCTCATGTTCATCTTCAGAAGCAGGCTCCTCACTAGCAGGATCATCAGTAGGTAAAATGCAAGATCTTTGTTTTGAATAAACGTGACATCTGAAAGATGGGTAATTGGAAAAAGTGGATTGGCAGTCATTGAGTCCACATGTGATCGAGAAGCCTGCCTCAAGGGCATGAACCAACTTCATGAGAGTGAAAGTTTTTCTTTGGCACTTGGGGCATTGGTGTACACGAGGCATTTAGAAAAAAAAGATTTAGTAGATGAGGTTTATCACTCTGGTTACAGTCGTTGGCAGAAGCCGGTCTCCCTTCACATTAATTTTCACAATACATCACTGGAGGAAGGTCAGAGTGTTCTTATTTTTGGGTTGGTATTCAAGATTGAAAACACTGGATCAATGAAGACATTCACTGTACAAATTCAATATAATATTCAATTTGTTTTTAACAAATGATACAATCAGCAAGCACCACATCTGCTGTTCTGTGTAAATAAATACACTTCCACGGGTTGAACCTAACAACATTTGAACATTATCATATTCCAACATTGTTGCCATAGACATTGTGACAGCTAAAGATTCTGAAAAAAATTTAGTCAAAACACAATACACCAAAAAGCAACGCTGATTCAGAAAACAGAAACATATTTTTTTTTAATACACGACACATTTGTAGAATGTTTATGTTGCTGTTGACTTGCTTTGGAGCTGTGTATCCAGTCAATCTAAGACAGGAAAATAAAATTAAGAAACTCTGCTCAACTGAGATTTTTTTAAGCATTTCATTAATTGTATTTTTATCTATTCATTTGTGATGACAAATGTATAGATTTCAGTTCATTGTTGATGAGCTGTAATGTGTCCACTCCCTCCAAGACAGATAGGGAAATACAGTCTTTAAAAAAATAAAAAATTAAATGTTTTTATTTAATTATAATGGCAAATTTGTAGGATATTTTCATTTATTGTTAACTCACTCAGGAGCTGTATTGTCTCCACTCCCTCCGAGACAGACAGTGAAAATACAAGTATGAGAAACTCTGTGAAACTGAAATATTTTTATTCCCCCGGGCTACTTAGAGTGCCTTTATTAGAGAGAGTGGTGACATGATGAGTCGAAAAAATTGGTCACGTGACTCATGGTGCCATCTTGGGGCAAAAATAGCGTTGGCTGTAAATGTGTCTGCATGTAAATCTGGCTATTTTATTTATTTATTCACTGAAAATACCGGGTTGCTGTGCATTTGGATGCCAAATAGTCACAGCAAGGGCTTCAAGATTTACAAATTCCCTTCACATCCAAACAGAAGAAAAATTTGGGAAAATAAAGTCAGCCATGTGGGATGGAAGCCGACATCATTGTTATTTATTGTTCAGTCCCACGTACAGTAAAACTCACCTAAACCGTTGTATAAACCAGATATTCGCAGTCACCGGACAAAAAAGTCCCAAAGTTTTTGTATTGTTTTCCATGTAATAAACACCGCATATAACGGATTTTGTACAGCAGATTTTTCACTCACATCAGATAAAATGACCCATCCGATCTTAATGTATTTCCATTAAGAACTCCGAGCAGTCCGGACGTGCACCCTAATAACGGTACAAATTAAAGTTCAGCTCTGACACTCCCCGATTTGTGGAAAGTGGGACCAGAGTCATTTCTGTGATTAAAAATCCGACTGTTTATTTTTTTCAGTGTTCAGACTCAGACCTGTTAAATCAAACACAAAAAGCTGTGATTTGATACTTACTTTTCTGCTTTTAATCCTTCGTCTGCCATCATATTATAAGTTTTTATAGCGCGCAAGCTGATAAATGGATCAGAAAAGTCCACACATTTACAGCATGAAGTCAGTAAAAGAGGAAAATGTACAGCTTACCTTGAATTTGGAGGTGAAGATTGTAGAAAGAAAAGCTTGCTGAGGGTCAAATTAGTTCAGAATAAAGCATAATCGAGAGACGGATAACTTTAAAACTGTCTCGCACGTCATTGCATGACTCGGAGTTAAAGAACAGCAGCTGCATGAAACAGACTTTAAAGTAATGAAATAAATCATCATAAATTGTAAATTTGATAGCTTAACTATTTTAACATTTATTTTGATGGCACCTGTACCTGGGTGTGTTGCTGTATGTGGTTAAATGATTTTAAAAAATATTGAAAACATTAAAGGTTCATTCAGTAGTTCAGCGCAGTTGGAACCAAAATGGCGCCATGTTCTGAGATGACGTCACTCTCTCGATCAAGGCACTCGAGTTCCTCCACTCTGCTCCCGCCTCCTAAATTGGGGGCTCCGCAGAAAGCGTGAGGGAAAAGTGCGTGTGTAAGCAGAAAATGAAAAAGTTTATGGAGCCGAGGAGGTGCAGAGTGTCCTGTTGAAGAGAGAGAGAGTGAGAGAGAAAGAGAAAACTGCAGAGGAGCTCAAACCCGCCGCCACCGACAATCACTCCGCTTCAGATTTTGTTCACCTCTGGGAGAAAAAATGGGTTTTCCGACATGTAGTTGTCGAATTGTTGTCAAAGTGTTTCTGCTTCATTGTTTCGTCGCCATTCAGCAAATCTCCGCGGCTCCTTCTCCCATTATCAGGTTTCCCGGAGACGATACCCCAAAAACAGACAAAGAAGTTGCTCTGGTGAGTTTATTCACTTATTTATTCTTGAAGCAGGAGGTCGTGATACTGAGCTGGGAAATAGTAACAGCTTTTTTTCTCCACCCTTAAAAACAAAGAACCCACTGTGGGTTTTGATTAGTTTTATTACTGTTTTTTTTAAAAGCAACAAATAAAAAACAATTATGCTCTTAATTGGGTTAAAACCTATATATCCTCATCAAAATTAAAGATTTAAAACAAAAAACTGCATTGCATAAGTATTCAACATACAGTATAAGTACTTACCCATGATCACTTTTACAGCAAATTGGCTTTATTGACATTGAGATCATCTAGAGCACCCTTTTTATATTTACAAAATCCTGCGGCACACCACCAACCAAAATAATATTATAATGCTATTACCTCTGGTTTTGCGCAAAACCCAAATATCATTATTATTATTATTAATAGAAAATCAATACAGAAAACACCACATTTCGAAAATCCTCAAGCATTTTGCGCTCTTATCTCAAGTAGGGCTGTCACGATTAGGAATTTCTGGAGACGATTGTCAAATAATTGCGATTGACGAATATATTGTATTTTTTTTTTCTTTTTTTCCCCTTCTTTATATTCTACTATTGTAGTATAATTACACAACTCTGGAAGAACGTTTGGCTTCTGTGAGTGGAGAAACTGGGAATGGTGCAACATTTTTATTTTTATCTTCATTTTACATACAGTCCCAACTTTTTCTGATTTGTGGTTGTTTCTGTTGCATTTCTGAAATTGTTTCTCCTCATCAGTCACGTTTTGTGCTTAAACACTGCATTAAGCTCAAGACTGAACAAATAAATACCTTTAGAAAATAACAGCTGTTAAAGTTCAGAGTTCTCACCTGCTTTTTGTGATCTGTGCGTCTGAACATTTTTTTTTTTTTTTTTTTTTGTGGCTCAGTTCATTCATATATTCTCATTTTTTAAATATGTTTTTAAAGATATTTGACCGTTTATTTCATCTCATGATCTCATAAATTCAGCATACGACGCGCACATGGTGTGAACAGGATGGTAACGGCAGAATCACACCTTTAGAAAAAGTTCAGAGAGAAGTAAAGGCAGCTTCACGTTTCCGTTTTAACGTTCACTCGGGTTAAAATCCTCTCTCTGCTCCGCGCTCGCTGCGCACTGAACGTGTCGCGCCTTCATTCAGGAATCTCCCTCACCCACCCCCTCCCCTCCCTCGCAGTCTGCAGCCTGTTAACTCCGCGCGCGCGCACACAGGCACAGACACACACACACCGACAGCTCCGCATTTTAGACGGCTTTTGAAGGAGACGGCACTGTTTTAATCGGCCGTCAGCCTCCTTGTTATTGTCCCGCCTTAAGACGAGAGCGAGGCTGCAGCACGTTTGACATCAGATTCTGTCGTTTTATGCTTTGTGGATAAAATAAATAATTCACGGTAATCGCGAATATGAAAAATAATCGCGAATATGAAAAATACCCACGGCACCCCTGACGATCGATCACCCCGGTTGAGAATCACTGATGTAGGGTATCTCAGGGGTTTCATTTTAGCATTTTTCAAATTTTAATGAGGCAGTCTTGTGAAATACTGAAAGTTTAACATTCAGAGTGACTGAAAAGCACAAGTCAGGGGAAATCATCCGTGCCATTGAAGATCCATTGCATTGTTGTTCATGAATATATTCATGTTTTTATGACCCAATCATACAACTGTAAAGTTTTAAAGAAGATTCAGCATCCACCTTCACAGTGATAGAGAGAAAGAGAGCGATACAGTGATTAGTTTGGTTCATTTCTAAGACAGGGACAGGGTTGATATAAACCAGTCAATTTGAAAACAATACAGGATAAATCCCAAATCTGCCTCAGATCACCAGATTTCAGAAAATGTTCCCCACTGACCATTGCCAAGAAATGTTTCATACTTTCATAAAATAATGTTATTATTCCCAGTAAACACCGTACAAAACTTCAGCGTTATATCTTTATGGGTTTTTGAGATACTGGGGTTTTAAAAATGGGGTGTGACAGATTTTACTGCAAAACTGAGTGGTACAGAAAAAGTTACCCATTTAAATAAGTCATTATCTATTCTTGCTACATTCATGAAATTTTCAGGAGTTGTTCTTGCTTATAAGATGTCTTTAACCACTATAAAAGAAGATCCACAGTTGAATATTTGCCTGTGTTTAGCTTGCAGAAATCTGTAAAAAAAAAAAAATCAAGCTATTAACTGATGAACTGCAACTGTGTATCCTCTTTTGTAGCCTTTAAAGAGATCTAGTATCCAAGAACAACACCTGAAAATGTCATGCAGCTAGCATGAATAGTTCAAAAGTAATGACTTACTGAACTTTGCATCTTTTTTTGCAGTAAAATCTCTGTTAGTAAGACATTACCTTGTAGGCGTGAATACTTCAGTTGAGTATTTTATGTTTTGAGTTATACAAATTCTTACTGCATAACATTATTTGATTTTTCACTCGCCTCTTTCAGCACTACCTGAATAAGTTTTATGGATGCCCACAAGACAGATGCAACCTTATGGTGCTCAAGGACACTCTCAAGAAAATGCAGAAATTCTTTGCACTGCAAGAAACTGGGGAGATTGATGCCAAAACTGTGGAGATCATGAAAAAGCCCCGCTGTGGCGTGCCAGATGTGGCCAATTACAACTTCTTCCACAGGAAACCCATGTGGCAAACGAAAGACATCACCTACAGGTTAGAGAAATACTTTGAGACTCTGCTGGAGGTGTACGAGGTCTGTCAATAAAGTAACGGTCCTTTTTATTTTTTTCAAAAACTATATGGATTTCATTCATATGTTTTTACGTCAGACATGCTTGAACCCTCGTGCGCATGCGTGAGTTTTTTTTCACACCTGTCTGTGACGTCATTCGCCTGTGAGCACGCCTTGGGAAGGAGTGGTCCCGCCCCCTCGTCGGATTTTCATTGTCTGGAAATGGCGGAATGAAAAGGACTTTTTTTCCATCAGAATTTTTTCAGAAGCTGTTAGAGACAGGCACCTGGAAACCATTCGAAAAATTTATCTGGCTTTCGGTGAAAATTTTATGGGCTTCACAGAGAATAAGGTCTGTTACTACAGCTTTAAGGACCCCTTTAAGGACGCTCGGCGCACCGCGCTCCGAGCTGCGATGACGCGGCACAAGCCACCGGACCATTTCTAAACGGATGGCTCTGTGGATACGAGACCATCGTGTGCTCTTTCTCTGGTTATCACAAGAGCTGGACATCAGCCATTTTCCGGCAGATTTCACTTTTAACAAGAGATTTTGTCATGGAAAGCCACGCGGAGGCTTCGCGCGTAAAGACAGATTCGCTTTGGAAGCGAGACAAAGAAACACCTCTGTTTCGGCGTGTCAGAGGACAAGTTTGGACATGTTCAGCTCTCCACAATTTCTCTGATACTTACTGGACTGGTAAGCATTGAAAGCCGAGATAGGCATGTGAAAATCCGACGAGGGGGCGGGACCACTCCTTCCCAAGGAGTGCTCACAGGTGAATGACGTAACCGACAGGTGTGGAAAAACTCACGCATGCGCACGAGGGTTCAAGCATGTCTGACGTAAAAACATATGAATGAAATCCATATAGTTTTTGAAAAAATTAAAAGGACCGTTACTTTATTGACAGACCTCGTACACTCTTGTGATTGTCTTGGTTTGTATGTATGTAACTAAAGGGTGGATATTTTAAGAATGCCTAGTGATTTTCATTAAGCTTGGCGGGTAGATTGAGCTTATTTCTGGGAAGAAGTTTGATCATTGATCAAGGCTAGATGTCAAAGTCAAATTTACCGTTGATAAGTCTGATGTATACGAGGTCTATTAGAAAAGTATCCGACCTTATTATTTTTTTCAAAAACCATATGGATTTGAATCATGTGTGATTACATCAGACATGCTTGAACCCTTGTGGGCATGCGAGAGTTTTTTCACGCCTGTCGGTTACGTCATTCGCCTGTGGGCAGTCTGTGAGTGAGGAGTGGCCCACCCTCTTGTCGTTTTTTTCATTGTTTAGGAATGGCTCAGAGACTGCTGCTTTGTTTGATCAAAATTTTTTCAAAACTCTAAGGCACAACTGAGTGGACACCAATCGATAAATTCAGCTGGTTTTCGGTAAAAATTTTAACGGCTGATGAGAGATTTTGGTCTGTAAGTGTCGCTTTAAGGACGGCCCACGGCGCCTGACAGCGATCTGCGCTTCGAGGCGGCAGCGTCTCGCCGTTTCAAGTTGAAAACTTCCACATTTCAGGCTCTGTTGACCCAGGAAGTCGTCAGAGAACAGAGAACTTTCAGAAGAAGTCGGCATGAGGAGTTTATTCGGACATTCCATTGTTAACGGACATTTCGTAATGAAAGAACGTGCGGGCAGAGTCGCATGTCGGGCCGGACCCGACCGCGGGGGGTCGCGACAGGAAAAACACCTCCGTTGGAAACCTTAACGGGCAAGTTGGAACATGCCCAAGCTGTTAAACAATTTCTCAGTTACTCACTTGTTGAAAGCCATCAAAAGCCGACTGAATTTTACAAATGGTTTTCAACACGGAGGTGTTTTTCCTGTCGCGGCGCACACAGATTCGCCAAGTCGTCACGGAAACGACTCAGCGAATTTGCGCGCACGTCTTTCATTAAAAAATGTCCTTAAACAGTGGAATGTCCGCATAAAGTCCCCATGCCGGCCTCTTCTGAATCTTCTCTGTTCTCTCACGACGTCCTGGGTGAATTAAGCCTTAAATTAGGATCTTTTCAGGTCGAAACAGGCCGACGACGGCGCCTGGAAGCGCTGCAGGACGTCCTGCTCTGTGGGAAGTCCTTAAAGCGACAGAAATACCCCATAATCTCTCATCAGCCGTTAAACTTTTCACCGAAAACCAGCTTAATTTCTCGAATAGTATCCACTCGGATATTCCTCACAGGTCCAGAAAAAATTTTGATAAAGCAACGCACGCCGTCTCGAGCAGCGTGTGAAACAAAGGAATTCAGCCGAGAGGGCGGGACCACATCTCACTCAAGGCCTGCCCACAGGGAAATGACGTCACCGACACGTGTGAAAAAACTCACGCATGCGCACGAGGGTTCAAGCATGATTGGTGGAATCGCACGTCATTGAAATCCATATAGTAAAAAAAATAAAATAAAAGGTTCGGTTTATTGTCTAATAGACCTCGTACATAGGGCTTCCTAGCTGGGAATCATCCCTAGATTCTTTTTTACGAAGCAGCTGAGAGTTTTGTCTGCTATGAGTTTGTGAAAATTTGATGTGCACATGTTAACTAAAGTCAAAATACCACAATGCATGCATGTGTACAGGGTGGTGGAGATCAGCCTTTCTTAGACAGTAGTATGGAAAAAAAAGTATGGAAAAAATTAGAAGCCACTGGCCTAACACATCGCACCAAATAGAATTATAATTATTTTACCCTGATTTGGTGCATGTCATGCATGTATCACACATCCAGATTATCAACCATATGGTAATGTGTTGCAACCCACCAGCTGCCTCAGTGATTGAGATCAAACCATAAACATATTTCTTTGGCTCACAGTGTAAAATTTCTGAGTGTGTATTTCATTCCAAAAAGCTCACTTTGTTGAATGCAGGAAAGTAGAAATACAAAGCTGGAGTTTGTTTGCTTTTTTTTGTGAGATAGACCTCGTCTTTGCCCTGCCTAACCTCCCCCGCAGCGCGTGCACACACACACATGCACTGTGATCTGAAGTACTCGCGTCTTGTATCCTGCTAACAGCAGCATTCCTCAGCAGCATGCGTTAGGTCTTTTATTTTGGCTCTGTTTGAGGTCTACAGCGATGTGAAATTGGTTTATTTACATCAGCGACTTTGTGCGTCTTGATCATTCCTGTTCGTCTCCCCGTGTGTTTGTCATGAAGCCAAAGACCATAAGAGCGAGAAGATGTTAGACTGTTTAGAGAGAGGAATGTGTAGACTTGGTTATAAGAGGATTTGCGGCTGAAGTACATTTTCAAGAGATGATTCACATTCTGCTGCTGGATGGCTTTTGGCTGGATTCTGTTCCATGATCTCAAATAGAGAAAAGAGACTGGAAAAAAAAGAAGAAGAAATAAGGGAGTACGCATGACACAAGGTCATTCGAGGTAACACTTGACCTGTAAGTGCTCGTGCGTAGGAGTTCAACATCAGAATTTTGGTATGTCAGAGGAAATGGGAAAAAAAGAAGGAGACTGAAGGTCCACGGAAAGGAGGAGGAGCTGGTTGCATGAACTTTGGCAGCAAAGCAGCTAAACGCCGTCCGAGTTAGTGACCAAACTCTAGCGGATTACAACAAGAGGCCCGGGCCGGGCCTCTTGTTGTAATCCGCTAGAGTTAAACACAGAGAAGTACCGCATCCTGCGAGCACAAAGCCCAGCCCGTGCCTTGCAGTCGCAGGATGCGGTACTTCTCTGTGTTCCCAGGGTGAAGAAGAAGTCAGCAGGTCAAAGAGCATTTTCGTATCGTGCTGGGTTGAAACACTGAAGTGACCATTTGTCTCACTATGCATGTTCCATGTGTTGATTTCACCTGGTGTTTTAGGTTTTTTTTTTAATATTTTGTATTCATCTTTGTGCTAACTCAGCTGTTGTTAACTTCAGAATCCTGGGACACACTCCTGATCTGGATGAGGAAGTCATAAATGATGCTTTCTTCAGAGCCTTCAAAGTATGGAGTGACGTCACCCCACTCTCTTTCACCCGTATTATGGACGGAGAGGCCGACATCATGATTAATTTTGGCCGCAATGGTATGGTGTGGTATAATACTTAACATACACCAATTATAAAAAAATTATGCACTCTTATCTTAATGTGAAAAAAAATCTTTACAACTTGATGAAAACTCAGATGAATGGATTGCATAAATACGCACCCTCAGCACACCGTCATCAGCAACCAGAGGAGCCTCTTCAGCCACAGTCTGCTCCTTCCCAAGTGCAGGACCAACAGACTGAGAAACTCCTTTGTCCCTCAGGCCATCAGACTGTATAACTCCTCACTCAGGAGGAGGAGGAGTAACAGGAAGACAGATGACGGGAAGAAGAAGAACAGAAGTAGCCAGTAAACCAGTAGCGAGCAGTATTTCCAGTATTCATATTTGTGTATTTACATTTATATTTGCAAATTGTTTTTTGCTTTCACTTTTGATGCTCTGTGTGCTTCTTACCCTGTGTGCTGCTATACAATGCTGCTGGAACCTCAGTTTCCCTGAGGGAGTCTTCCCGAGGGATCAATAAAGTTCTGTCTAATCTAATCTAATGGATTGCATAAGTATGCACTCCACTTTTACATCCATACATCCATGTCATTTTTTGAAGCACTTTAGTTAATTTAATTCAGTCATTAATAAATAGCAACAGTATATTAATCTAAGCTAAATCAGTTTGGAGCAGGCCATTCTCAAAAACAGGAAGATTGCACTAGAAGCAGCCTAGTGAGGCAAGCCACCAAGATGCCGGCGGTGTTATATAGGCTTCAGTGGCTGAGTGGAGACAGTGTGCACAGAGCAACTTTTGCGAGTGATTTTTAGCCCTCACAGGTAGCCCTCCATGGTAGGCAAGCATAGAGAAGGTCTTTGTTTAAAAGAAGACATAACAAATCTGGGCTAACATTTCCCTTGTGCCTCCTGGAGAAATAGCTAATGACCCTTCCAAATAACCGACAACACTGAAAACAAGCAAACCAAAAAAAGTTTAGTAAACAATTGTGCGATAATTGAGTCACAAGTGCAGGGTTTTTGCAGAATTTTTGAAATTCAAAATGCATTGATAAACTGCAATCTATTTTGCACGCTAATGCTAACAGCCACACACTGTAAGTGCCTAATGGTAGTAAAGGCAAAAAAGCAAAAAATAAATAAATAAGATGACAAAGGCAACAGCATAAGTATGACATTGACCACAAACATAAAATATTAGAATCACATTGCAATTTTGCATTAGATTAGATTAGGTTAGACAGAACTTTTTCAATCCCTTGGGAAAATTCCCTCAGGGAAATTGAGGTTCCAGCAGCATTGTATAGCAGCACACAGAGTATCAAAAGTGAAAGTAAAAATAAAAAAATACATATATAAAATATACATATAAATAACTATCATATCAGTTTTGCCGCACATACCAGAGAAACACAAGGTTTGTCAAATGTCAACAAATCATATTAATCCCGATTTTGCAGAATTCCTAGAAGTTTCAGGTAAACGTCATGTGCAAGGTGTAAACTGCATAGTTGTTTAAGAGGCACCACTTGTTAAACTGCCAGGATTTGTTTTTAAAATGGCAGGTTTTTTTTCTGCTTTGTCCTGATGTATGAATGTTGAATGTTGTTATGAACAGAACATGGAGATGGCTATCCCTTCGATGGCAAAGATGGCTTGTTGGCTCATGCTTTTGCTCCTGGGCCAGGAATCGGGGGAGACTCACACTTTGATGATGATGAGCAGTGGACGCTGGGAGAGGGCCAAGGTACTGCAAACAGATGAAGCAACACAACAGAGACACAAGTAGCTTTATTCCATAGTGGTTTTTTACCCAGGCAGTAAACTCTGGCTCTGCAGAAAGAAGAAATGCATAAGTGCCAAAATCTGCAGTTCCTTCAATGGCCACTTGAGGCTGGATCCAAAAGTAGGTCAATCTCCATTGAAGCCAATGTTGCAATGCAAAAGTTACAGGAGAAATAAACATTTTTACAGCTAAGCACAAACTATTTTGGTCTCTATTGCTAGTTAACCCATTTGTGACAACTGTATTGATGGTTTTAGAGTATCTCAGAATCCTTTGCACGCTGGGGAGGGAGGCTTGAGAATGGTTCAGCTTAATGCTAACTTTAACATTGAAAATGCCATAGACAACCTACCATCCCTAGTTCTCGAGACCAGGCACCTAAGTGGCTCTACGCTATTCTTTTCTACTCTCCTATTTTACTCTTCCTTTTTAGATATTTAGATATACCTTTGTATACTGGCATAGTTCCACCTTAGAATTGGAATATAAAATATAACATATACCTTACTGAATTTTCATGCTAATGCATTAGCATCAGTCCCATTTTTAAGTTATAAAATACATCTATCAACTGTTTCAGAAGACCATAACAGGTCAGTTTAACATAAAAAAGGTAAATATTACTCACAGACATATGCTTTTTAGGGTTTTAGCGGGGAAAAATTAAGATAAAGCGAAATAAAACAAAGAACCTACAAAGCAGCTGATCGAAGCACTGCTTTACTGGTTCAAGGTTCAAAGCAAAGCCGCGCTGCAGAAACGCATTATTACAGACCCGCTGCAGGGTCTGAAATCAATGTAGAGAAATGATAATTTTCCTGACAAACACCCCCAAAAAGAACGGCCGCTCTGAAGGACTGATAAGGGAATTGTTAAGCAAAAAGACACACAACCCTAACAGCAACATGCTTTTTTTAAATTTATTTTTATAAAACTCACATTAAAGACTCATGATTATCTTAGTTAAACATCTAAATACATATTTTGGTTGAACTCATCTCCATAACTACGCAATGTTGCAAACAAGTGCCGCAAACGCTTGTTTACGCTGACAGTGAAATCTCAGCCTCCCCAGCGCGAACGTGATTATGCGCAAGATTTGACACCATAAAGGCATCAATAGAGTTAGAGGACTTAGCCAAGGATATGGACATGTGGTCTACTGCCACCATGATTCAGACCTAAATAAGCAGCAGAAAATGATTGAATGAATCACCAGTTCAAGATATTTTAAGCCACAAAGGTATGAATAGTGTATGTGCCAAATGTGCCAAATCCAGCAGCTAGCAGAACTTACTACTAATTGTGACTAGCTGCTTTGGACACAGTCATGCTTGTTCTTTCTCTATTAATTTAATACAAATTTCTAAGATAACATGGCAAACCCATACAATTAATCATATGAACAGGCTTACTGTACAGTTAATCATATGAACAGACTATCTAAGAAGTCTGAGTTAAATTTTAGCATTATTTAATTTCATGTTAGCATCATTAGCACAAATTAGCAGGTATCAGTAACTTGGTGAAGTTAGCTAAACTGGTGTTGCCCAGACTCAGTCACTTGTGATAAGAACCAATGATCAGTCCTCAAAAATATGTGTAATCAGCCACCCATATCGAAGGTGACCTATCCTGTTAGCCTTAGCTAGGTTGGTAACTTAGGTGGGTGGGTGTGTACGGTCTTCATTTGCCAGGCCAGTCTTGCCCACACTCCACATCTTTATCAATTTATGGGTTAGCCTAGATCAGCCTTACTTAGAGACTGGTCCATTCACAGCTGATGGTATGTGAGCGACCCCTAGTGGTACATACGTATATTGGCAAAATATCACATTTTAAATTACTGCTTAAATAGTTATTTGTTATTTTATGCAGCATTAGCATGTATTTATTATTATTTTAAATATGTTTAAAGTGCCACATACATGACATTTGCAGTTACACACATAACGTATGAAAGTATTTAACAAAAGCAATTCACGAGGACTGCCCAGGAACGAATGATATCAGTTTAATTAAATGTTGTTGGTCTTAACTTTGTCTTAAATTTCTGGTGTTCAGTTTTGCGAACTGCAGCCATCTGAATTCTGAATAAACAAAATTATACTAGTTTTAATATTTTGTGCACACATTCCTTGTCCCTGATACAGCAGTTCTGTGTATTTCCCATTTACAAATAAATCACACACTTCCAGTTCTGAGTGTACTTGCTTTCTAAATGCTTTTCCCACATTTAAAACACCCTCGTCAAAATATGAACATCCGATAATGTATCTGTGTAGGCTCTCAGTTGTCCAGGTGGTCTCCATAGTAGAGAAGCTTGAATCTTTGACTGGAGTGGGTTGCTTGAAGTGAAACGTCCAGTCGAAGATTCAGGCTTCTCTACTATCTGATAATGTAGTTCATTCCTGTGCTGGTGGGAAGTTTAGACATCTGTCTCGTCCCACATTTGTCAGCTGCCAGTTTTCCTGTGCAGGCTGGCTTTCATGCTGTACTCCTCAGGATGTTGGGCCGCACTTCACTGGAGACTTTGTCTTTTTCACAGTGGTGAAGGTGAAATTTGGCAACGCTGATGGAGAGTTCTGTAAATTCCCCTTCCTCTTTATGGGCACTGAGTACAAGAGCTGCACATCGCAGGGTCGCGATGACGGCTTCTTGTGGTGCTCCACTACGTACAACTTTGATGAAGATGGCAAATACGGCTTCTGTCCACATGAGTGTAAGTTCAACCGTGGCCTTTGTATGATTTGTGTCCTAAATCTGTTCTTTCTGAATCTTTGTGAACCACAGAAATATGAACTGGTTTGGTAAAATAAAGCAGTTTCTTCTTGGTATTAGCCAAGTAGTACTTCAAAACCAATTCTGTATTCCAAGCTGCTGTTGATTTTGGATGGAAGGGAAGTGGGCTGGGAAGTAGGCCAGAAAGAGTGTTGTTTTGTTTGGAATGATGACAGAATGCTTCCTTTCTAAGTTGTTGCCCCACTTTAACATACTGGGCATTGTCAAACACTTTTGTTTATCTCTTCAGAGTTGGTGTCCTTGGTAGTAATATGCTAATTATAACTACTGAAGTACACATGCAAGATGTTTTCTGTGGAGGGAACATACGAGTTAAGTGTGGCTAGTTGTTGCTGGAAAGATATTTTGTGAAAGTGCCTACATTTTCACATTTAGACTACTTTTCATAGATATTAGGAACATTTTTAATGAGAGATGTGACAGATTCCAAGCCCATGGTTCAGCTCGGCTATGGTGTTTTGTTTTTTTTAAGCCACAGATCAGATCATTTTTGGATAAACCAAAAAACAAAACACAAATATGAACTGACTTGCAAAGCTGATCTGAGTTCAAAACTTCAAATTCTTATTTATTTATTTATTTATTTATTTATATTACAAGGGATTTTTCAGATTAATTCATTAGTCCTACCTTCTGATCCAAATTCATTCAGGTCAGTTGTCCTGGAGAGCAGACGCTCAGAAAAGGTCAAGAATACTTATTATTTTCTGGAGCTGTGAAATTTTAGCAAGCTCAGTTGTGTGTACAAGCACAAGGCTGGTTTTAACAGGCTACATTCATGATTGCATGACATGCACACGTAGCTGCTTTAACCTCCACTCAGACAGTGATTTTACCATGACTTTATCAAAACTAATGGAGTTATCTTTTTAAAAACAAGTCCCCATAAAAATCACACTTACGTAAACTTTGCAATTAATCTGCAGTTCACATTCTTGCTGAAATGTGGGGGGATGGTCCGTACAGATCAGTTAAGCCTAGTCTACACTAGCAAACATTTGTTTGCAAACACCACCAAACTTCATGTTTGGTGGTGTTTGCCATGAAAAGTTTGCCCGAGTTTGGTAGTGTGGACGTATTGCCAAACACCACCAAACTAGTTTGCAAATGTTTGGACATGTTCATTCTTGAAAACATGTTTGGTGAAGTTTGCCAACAAACAATCAGAGAAGAGCTGGTGATCATGTGAATTATTAGTTGGACAAAATGGCAGCCTCCAAGAAGGAAAGAGTGTGGGGATTGAAGAGATACAAAATTTAATTGAGGAATATGAGAAACATCCATGCCTATACAACACCATAATCAAGTGTGTGTCTTGCTTTTGTATCAGTGGCTCCACCTTCTGAAGGAGTTCCTCGAAAGCTGCCTCATCCATCCTCAGAAAGTTCTTATAACTTGGTTTGTCTGAGGACTGTATTTCTTTAAGAAGGCAATTGTAGGCCCCATACTTGTGTCTTTTCTTAATCCAGGATTTGCACCACAAGCGAGGTTTGTGTTGTTTTTGGCGGCGGCGGCGACGTTCCACAGCAATTACACATATTACTGCTGCAGATGCCCTGATGACTGTTATATGGCTGGGGGGGGCCTGGCTGCCGGTTTGTTTGTCTGTTTGTTTTCCTCCCAGGTGGCGTGCATTTGGGACTGAGTGGCTGTGTTGCTGAGGCTGTCAGGACCTCACCCTGATCACCTGCGACTCGTCAGGATTCACAGCTGAGGTGCATCTGGATGGATTGGAGCATGTTGGCATTTAAGACTGGAGTGCACAGTGTGTATTTGCCAGAGACTCGACCTTGTGACCAGACGGGTGAGATCGTCGTCTCGGGAGCCATCTCATCAGCAGCGGATGCTGAGAAACGTCCAGGTTTGATGCACAGTCTGTGAAAGAGGAGGGGGTGAGGTCTCACGCTCGTCAGCACACTTCCTGAGGTACGTTAGATTTTGTGACTAACAGTTATACAGTCAGTAAATGTGGTGTCCCTCACACCTTATTGTATTGAGCTGTTTGTTAGTCATGTATCAGCTTCCACTGCAGTGGAGTTTTGTGAACGGGAGGTTCCATGCCTGCAGGTTGGGAAGCTGATCAGCAATCAAGCCAGGAAGTGTTTGCTGTTTGTACACCTTTAAGTGTTCTGTGTGTAGAGTGTGGACTCACATAATGGTTCCTTCTTTCACAGACTCGGTTGTTGCGGCCACCTGGGGGGTGTCGGCGGGGTCCTTGGGTCCGAAACAGCTTCTGGCTCCGGACCGTTAGCGCTGCTGGGAGCGCACCACGCCAGACCGCACCTTTCTTTATTATCACTGTTATGTATTAAATTCAGTTAGCCTTTGTACCGTGCTCTGCTTATTTCATACTGGGTCCTTCAAACGCTGGTCGGTTCTCCGAGCTGCGTCCGACACATAACAATGACTTCTCTCTTGAATTTTGCCATTGTTTCTGATCATTTTTAGAGGGAAAGTACAAAACATTGGAAAACGTTACCAAACATTTGTTTGGTAATGTTTGGTACTGTTTCATAGTATGGATGCCCAAGCCAAACATAAGCAAACGCGGTGTTTGGTAATGTTTGCAAACAAAAGTTTGGTCAAGTTTGCCAGTGCAGACTAGGCATTATGATCCACTTCACCACTAATTTTAGCATATGTATAACTGTTATCACCAAAAGCTCTTTTGATTTCTCCAAATTGTTTTTCTTACAACCTGCATTACACAATAATGAAAACTGAGTGAAATACAAAAACAAAAACTTAGAAGGTCCTGTCGGAGAGTGCAGCAGTTACATGAAAATTAATTATTTGTGATTCGGTGACACAATAATAACCGGCTCTGTGTGGCCTTAAAAGCCAATTAATTCTGTCCAAAACTTAGCGACATATAACCCTTCAACTGTGTTTAATCCATATTGGCTACAGACTGTTAGAGTTGAACACTTGCTTTTATTAATTTGCAGATAAATTTCCTTCTTGTGGCCTTGCTGTCACAGCCATGGACACATTCTTTTCTCTTGGTAGATCTCTGGTTTATAGGATGATGACTGAGAGAAATATGACACCCGGAGGAAAATGGATGTAGAGAGGCTTAGCTGCAAAGCTGCGTTATCATTAAACTAATTATACACCCATGCGACTTCAAATTGTAGTGTCATTCAGCAAACAGTCTGAACTGTGGAAGTAGGATCCCAAAGTGCTGAAACAGATCCTTGCTTTAGAAGAAATTTTAATTAAATATGAGACAGTGCCACATGACAGTGCATCTGGAAAGTATTTAACGCTTCACTTTTTCCACACTTTGGTACAGCCTTATTCCAAAATGGAGTAAATTCATTTTTCACCTTAAAATTCTCTTCGCAACACCCCATAATGACAACACGATTTTTTTATTTTTGCAAATTTATTAAAAATAAAAAATGAAGAAATCACATGTACATAGGTATTCACAGCCTTTGCTCATTTTTGTTGATGCACCTTTGGCAACAATTACAACCTCGAGTCTTCTTGACAGGGTTCCCGCGGGGTCTAAAAAAGTCTTAAAAAGTCTTAAATTCAGAAACTAAAATTTTAGGCCTTTAAATGTCTTAAAAACACCCACATTTTCACCGCAGGTCTAAAATTTAATTTACTCAAGTCTTGAAAAATTACATTCGCTCCGTCCATTCCGAGAAGTGTCTGTAGAACAGAAAAATGAAACGCTTTCCAACGCGTCGTGACGTCAGACGCGTCGCTTCGGAAGCGGCAAGGGGGCGGAGATTGCGGCCATGTCACACTCTGGCTGTTTCACAACCTGAAAAAAGTTCAGCGATCGCTATCTTGAATTTACGTCGCCTGAACCACAAAAAAGCTTTAAAAAAACAGCAGTAGAACGATTCTCCCATCACCCTGCTGGGAGAAGCTTTTTTTCAGCTACTTTTCAGAGGGACGTCGACCGAGGGAGGACTGATGACTTGGTGGGATATGGATCGAACTGCGACAGCGGGCCGACCCACACGGAGAAGCCGGCCTTCAGGCATCATTCCTGGGCAGACCGAGGCAGGCAGCCGGCGGGATGGAGCAGACCCCTCAGTCCGAAATCTCCCACTTTTTGGATATAGGCGAAGTCCCAGTTTGCCCAACGGAATTTACTTCTGCAGCTTTATCGAGGTGAGAATAATGTAAAAATAAAACGTAACGTTTACTGAACTGCTGTAAAGGTTTAATGATCGGCTAACGTTAGCGTAGCCTTTTAGCACAGTTGATCTGAGTGAATGCGTTAATTTCTAAATGGTTCAGTCTTTTTTATTTTTTACCAAATAAAGCTACAGCTTTTTTCAGACACCACAAAAGCTCAACTTTAAATAACTTATTTTTTCGGGCGTTTTTTCTCGTTTTTTCCCTTTTTTATATATAAACTGTTTAGTGTTTCTTTATATTTAAAAGAATATTTTTATTTGTCCCAATCAGGAACATTTGCTGTGCAGACAACCAAACTTCCATTGATGAGCTGAACACCACAAAGTCCAGTCGAAAGAAAACATCTCTGCTTTTCAGCAACACCACCAGAGGTCAAAGCTGCAGAAGAGACCTTCATCTGGTCCCGGGAATCCAGCAGAACATCACCTGCTTCTAAATAAAAGGCTCTTTGAACAGCAACTATTTCATTATTTTTTAAAAAGCTGTTTCATTTTATATTTTAACAATAAGTGAACGGATCATTAAAAATGTCCACAAATCAAAGTCAAAAGACATTTGCACAGGTAGAAGCTCTCCACTTATTGTGCTCAAATTCATATTTTAGAAATGACTCTGTCCTGATAACAACATTAAAGCCAATGACATATTTTGACGAAATTACAAGTTTAAATGACTATAGATAAAAAAATTCATCATGAGGTTTATGTCACAGAAATCCTACTTTACAATCACACTGCAGTCATTGTTAAATTATTTCCTGTTGCATTTATAATAAACATTTGTATTTATTTAGTGTCTTTTTCTGGTTGAAATGAGATACAAAAAAATCTACCAGACTTTAAAAAATGTACAAGTTTACATGTTTTATTTGTCTAAAAATAAATGTCCAAGGTTCCTTATGTTAAACAAGAAATTATCTAATCTGAAATAACAGGTGGTTTTAGTTTACAGATGAAAGGTTTCTAAATAACCATTTATTGATTTTAGCTATTTTAATTACAAGTGTTCTAAACTTTTTTTTAACAGTAATCAGAAATTTTGAGGTAACAACAAAAAACATTTCCAATGATTTTTCTTCAGAAAACTGCTCTATAAATGAGCAGTCCTGTCACACGTTAATGTTTTGTACAGATCAGTCGTTTCCACCGATCTATTTTGTAGAGATCAGTGATTTCTGAAGAGAGCTGGCTCAAAGATGGCTCAGCTGCTTTCGAAGTCGAATGCTCTGAGAAGAGCACACAAAGTCGCTGAAGTGAAAGCCCTTGAGGCTGAGATTAGCGCAAAAGGAGATGAGCTGAGATATATGGTTGTATAGCGCCTTTTGAAAATTTAACTTTTTTCCGGTTGGTCAATGTTGTGTATTATCACTCAATCTTGTTTTCTGCTTTCGGTGTACTTTGACATGTTTGAAACCAATACAAAATGACATGGTTTTGAGAATCAAATGTGATTGTCCTTTTTTTTTTGGGGGGGGGGGGGGGGGGGGGGTGTCTTGAGGTTGGTCTAAAATTTTTCTCATAATGGTCTAAAAAGGTCTAAAAAAGGTCTAAAATTTAACTTGGTGATTCCTGCAAGAACCCTGTCTTGAATATGATGCCACAACTTTGGTGCATCTATCTTTGGGCAGTTTTGTCCATTCCTCTTTGCAGGACCTCTCAAGCTTCATCAGGTTGGATGGGAATTGTCGGTGCACAGCCATTTTCAGATCTCTACACAAATGTTCAATCGGATTCAGGTCTGGGGTCTGACTAGGACACTCAAGGACATTCACAGAGTTGTCCTGAAGCCAGTCCTTTGATATCTTGGCTGTGTGTTTAGGGTCATTGTCCTGCTTGAAAGATGAGCCATCACCCCACTCTGAGGTCAAGAGCACTCTGGAGCAGGTTTTCATCCAGGATTTCTCTGTACATTGCTGCATTCATCGTTCCTCAACCCTGACTAGTCTTCCAGTTCCTGCCACTGCAAAACATCCCCATAGCATGATGCTGCCACCATTATGCTTCACTGTAGTATGGGTGCCTGGTTTCCTCCAAATTTCACCCAATTTATTTTCTCCCTTCAAGGAACCAAAAAATGAAGAAGCATCTTGAAATAGTTGAAGTTTGTTTTTAAGGACCACCCTAACCATACAGGCCTGATTGGTGGATTGCTGCAGAGATGGTTGACTTCTGGAAGGTTCGCCTCTCTCCGCAGAGGAATGCTGGAGCTCTGACAGAGTGACCATCGAGTTCTTGGGCACCTCCCTGACTAAGGCCTTCACCCCATGTGATTTCTTAGTTTGTTTTTATGATGATGATTGTTATTCAGAATAATAATAATACATTTGCAAAAATCTAAAAGCCTTTCTCACATTGTCATTATGGGGTATTGTATGTAAAATTTTGAGGGGGAAAAAAAATCAACCATTTTGGAATAAGTCTGTTACATAAAAAAAAAAAAAAAAAAAAGTGGAATAAGTTCAGTGCTGTGAATACTTTCCAGATGCACGGTATTTGCCATTTCAGACTTGTTTGCTTTTGATGCTGAAATTTCTAAATTTTAAATCACTCAGGAACACAAATTAACTGAAATTCAACATGATGATTGCTCGGAAGCGTTTTGTTTTCCTGATTTTCTTGATTCCAGGACTTTAAACCTTTTTATTAAACTGGTGACATTTTGGCATAACAACACACTACCACAGCTGTGGGCTGGTTGCTGACAATAATGAGTGTTTGAGCTGATGTTGAAAAACATGGAAATATTTTTAAGTACTATATGTAGTGTTGATATTTTGTCATTTGACACTTTTGTGTCTTTCGTGTGTTGCAGTGCTGTTCACTGTGGGTGGAAATGGCAACGGGGCTCCATGTAAATTCCCCTTCAACTTCCAAGGGGAGAAATATGATGGCTGCACCACTCAGGGCAGAGATGACGGTTATCGCTGGTGTGCCACCACTGAAGACTACGACCGTGACAAATCGTACGGTTTCTGCCCTGAAACCGGTAAATCAAAAGCTACAGTATGGAGGACTAAGGAGAAATTGAATCTAGCCTTCTTGACTGTCTGTTCATTTGTGTATGATTACTTGCATCAATGAATTGATGTGTTTTCATGAACTTACGAGGGCAGGCTGAAAAGTTCTAAGGCTCACTATGATGCTGTTAATGCATTAACTGTATCATAGTGAGCCTTAGAACTTTTCAGCCTACCCTCGTATAATGAGGACGTCACATCTACATAAGAGCAGGACCCTCATCGAGGCCACCATGTTGATACCGTAACACAGAAGGGACATGCTTACTTCATCTTTAACATTTTCCAGCAACTGAAGGAAGACTGAAAGAAAAAAAAGAGGAATCAGTGGTTGCCCCAGGTTGCTAGCGCAGGGTAACAAGTTTGAGAGCTCTCATATTTTTGTTGAGGATCATACTTATTGCTTTTTACAAAAGAAGGAAAGGGAGCATGAATCCCTGTCACCAAAGAAGCAAAAACATGGCCAGTGACAGCATAATGCAGTCTCCAGCCTCACCACTAAACTTTTTCTAAAATGGGTGACATATCAGAATCGGAATTGAATTTATTGCCAAGAGGCATTATTGTAAAACGCTTTGAGCGTCTGATGCAGATGGAAAAACGCTATGTCAATGCAGTCCACTTGCCATTTGATCTGGTGTCATTGGTGCATAAACAACAACAAAATACAATATTTCTGTAAGACGTAATAGGTACATAAACAATAAAAAGAAAATACTTCTGTAAGAAGTAATAGGTGCATAAACAACAATAAAAAGAAAATAATTCTGTAAGAAGTAATAGGTGCATAAACAACAATAAAAAGAAAATACTTCTGTAAGAAGTAACAAGTGCATAAAGAACAATAAAAAGAAAATACTTCTGTAAGAAGTAACAGGTGCATAAACAACAATAAAAATGAAAATACTTCTGTAAGAAGTAACAGGTGCATAAACAACAATAAAAATGAAAATACTTCTGTAAGAAGTAACAGGTGCATAAACAACAATAAAAAGGTGCATAAACAACAATAAAAATGAAAATACTTATGTAAGAAGTAATAGGAGCATAAACAACAATAAAAAGAAAATACTTCTGTAAGAAGTAACAGGTGCATAAACAACAATAAAAAGAAAATACTTCTGTAAGAAGTAATAGGTGCATAAACAGCAATAAAAAGAAAAGCAGGCCTGATAGTACATATAATTTACATTTTTTTGAATGCATTGGTGATGTACTAAAACCCCATTTAACATGGCTCGAGATGTCTTCCTTTCCATTATAACTAGCCCAAACAGGTTTTGAAAAGTTACAGAGCAGTGTTTCAGGTTATTTGCAACTGTTACTGCAAATTAGTATTTTGGCACCATCCACAATCACACATTCTATCAGTTCACTAATGTTGGGTTTACTTTCCTGTTCTGTTGTATATTTTGTGCCAAATTATGGATGAAATCCAGGGCAGAATTAGGTTTCTCCCTGTGGTTGCCAGCTTGTTAGCTGGGTGGAGCCGACAGAGCACAAGTGTTCAGTGTTTTGCACTACATGCATGTTCAACCACAGCTCTTCAGAATTTTTGACAATTTATCCAGCATCTTCAAAAAACCCAGTAGGTGGCAGTCAGGTCTATGGGATATTACATTGGCGAAACAAATTTGATTTGATGTTTGAAAGTTTACTAGCTCTAGTTGGGTTCTCCTCATTATCCTCATATGTTCTTTACAAGACGATAGCATTTATAGTTTATGAGTTAGTCTACGCAGGATGGCTTTGTTGGACCTGTTCTCACTCACTCATCCTTTCATCTGAATTTTTGATGTCCAAGCCCTGCACTGTTACCATGACAGGGAATAAAAGATTACCCTGACTGTTGTGCAGACATTGGTATTTTGTTTCCCTCTGCTTGTCTGCACGGGGTATGTGCTTGTTTAGATAAGCCTTTTGTGGCTGTGTTTGTTTGTATGGGAGCTATATGACGCCCTGCTGTGTGTTGTTCCAGAAGAATGCTCCATTTGGGTTTTTAATCTTTCCTGTGGTCTACTAAAGGACTGTAAAAGCATTTTAATAATGTGCAATGGCAAATTTTCTTTTCCATTCAGTCAGTGCGACTGGTTTTAGAGTTGAACTGGCATTGGATAGAAGTAGGATTTTATCTGGATCTATTTGCCTTTATGTAATACCTCGATCTGAGTAAGACATAATTTTGTGCTAGACTGAAAAATGATCTGTCTTTGAAAGTAAATCATTTTGGGTGGATTTTGCACCTGATATATTCTTGATTGATGTTAGGTGTATGGTGCCAGTTGATCCTGTTTCATCATTAGTTGCACTCATTTCATAGATATATATATATATAATGGTTACCAGATTATTTCAAAGGAATAGTTTGATATTTGAGTGCATTAGGTATGTCCTAAACCCTGCATTTTACTTTAGCAAATTTTGCTTCATCTTTGACACGTATTATTTGGTGCACCCCCCAGCCATGTCAACAGTGGGAGGTAATGCTGAGGGAAGCCCCTGTGTTTTCCCCTTCACATTCCTGGGGAACACGTATGAAACTTGCACATCATCTGGACGCAGTGATGGAAAGATGTGGTGTGCCACAACCAAGAGCTATGACGACGACCGCAAATGGGGTTTCTGTCCCGATCAAGGTATGAAGCACTGTTCTTACACACAGAGTGGTGCATTTGAGGTGGTGTCTTATTCAAAGTCCAGGACGTGTTAACAGGATTCATAAAACTTTAAAAATTTTTCCCATTTTTCTTCTTCTGCATGTCCATCAAGTTCTCATGAAATAAACAGAGCAGGTAGCTCAATGGATAGAAGTTGGTCTACAAATCTAGATCATTGCCGTCACACTACCTATCTGTGTTCATGGACAAGACACTGAATCTGCATTGTCCCAGGCCACCCAGGTGGAAATGTGAACCAGCTTTGGCTGGGGCAGTAGACTGCGATGGACTGGTGTCCCATCCAAAGGGAGTTGCAGGCTCTCATCCACTTCACACTATCAAATCTGGGTATAAGCACCAAAGCCATTGGGCCCCAGGGCCTATATAGGACTTACTTCTTCTTTTTCATGAAATAATGCATGAGCCTCAATATTTAAAAAAAAAAAGGGCCTTTTTCACTTTTCATGTCTATAAACATTCACATTTTTGTGCCAGTCTGGAAAGTGGTGTAGATTCAATGTAGACGAGTGAAACTTAGTTAGTTATGGGTAATCTGTAGTTTTAGACGTCAAAAGATTGTAATATGTCTTGGGGTCAATATGATTGGAAGACCTGTTGTCAGAGGTCTTGACCAAAGAGAAAATAATTCCTGAATCCGCCCTGAATCTGGATCCAAAGCAAAACTTTACCAAATCTTTCTTGGTCCATGCTCCATTTCTCCACTGAGCTTTATGAAAATTCAATCCATAAGATTTTGAGTAAACCTGCAGACAATGACACAACCAGTAGGCATTGGTCACAACATAATGGCACATTTCCCCCAATATACATGATAAATTATTAATCCTTGAACACACAATGCACAAACAATGATGTACACTAATGAATAAATATCCACATTATGTAAACAGTGTAACCTCCACAGTAGATTTACTGTTAGCATAAAGTACCGCATACTTCAGTCAGCTGTAACATTGTGGCCACTTGCCTAATATTGTGTAGGTTGTAGGTTGACTCAGTTGTATAGCTATTACAGTTGACCCCATTTCAAAGCCATTCCAGAGGTAGAGAAATCCACTGGTCCGAAGACACGGACCACTAATGTTTGACCTATGGCTAGTTGATATTTTCCCCTGATAGACCAATGTCTAGTTAAATATCTTGTCGGTATAGTGATTACAAATTTTCGACAAGACCAATGAATTTTTTTTTTTCAATCTTGCGCCTTAAATAACTGAGCTGTTTGCAGATTACAGTGACCCGTGCTGTGTCGCTCAGTCACACCACTGACTTCATGAATGACACTGAGTCAACAAAGGAGAATCGTGTAAAAGTATGCGGTGTCCACACGCTACTTTTAGTTTAAATGGAACATCTTTAACTGGAGCAGCACACAGAAAAAGTAGCAGAGCAGAGTTGGTCCAGACAGACTCAGCAAGAGTTACCATAGCAGCACTACATGCCCATACATGGCACACATAAAAAAGTTAATGTAGATCAGCTGATGTATTTTGTTGCAAAATCTGAATGTGATATGAAATTTTAACATGATTTTCTTAAACAATCCATAAAATTTTAATCATACTCCTCTGAGAAGCAATAGATATAATTGTTGCCCCCCAAAATCAGAGATATTATGGAGCTTACACAGCTGTTTGGGCTGCATAAGATGAGCACAAGGCCAGAATTACAGAGCGAAGTATAAGGTGCGCAGTACAGTCACATGAAAGCAGAGGATCATACAAGCAAATGTTTTAGTTTACACACATTTAACCAAAAATGAAAACATTCTATCATGTTATATAGATTTACAAATACAATATTAATTTAATACATGCACGATGTGATGAATAATGCTACGCTGAGGCTCACCAACGCGCCGTCAGAGGCTCTGAGCTTCCAAATACCTGGGGCCACTACCTTGGACCAGGAGGACCAATAACAAAATTGGTCCTACTGGTCCTGAGCAGTTGGCTCAAAAAATATTTCTCCAACCCTGCATGCAAATCTTTATGCTCTTCCATATGTCCTGTTTTCCACACATCAACTTTAAGGACACAGTGTTAACTTGCTGCCTGACATGCTTTTAACTTTTAACCCACTGACAGGTGCCACTGTAATGAGTTATTCAATTCACCTGTCAGTGTTCACAATGTTATGGCTGGTGGGTGTATAAGCACACACACACCAGTGGCGGATGCTGGTCTTTCAAGGAGGGGAAGCTCAGTTTCAGCCTACATCATAAAATGTGTCGGTTTATTTATACGTAAATTCTACCCTCCGTTCCTTTTCAAGAAAATGATCTGTGACCCTGTCGTACCAACAAGGCGTCTTTTCCAGGGACTTGACTAGTGTTCTCTCAGTGGCCAGCAGAGCTAGACTGCTTAAACGGCCTTGGCCCATGGTGTTGCGGGTGTAAAGCTGCGTTCACACCGGGCACGACACAAGCGACTGCAGCCACAGGTTGCCATGTAATTCCAAAGTAATGACACGTTTTGGCTCCAAACCACGCAGCACGACGCGATGGACGCGATGGACGCGAGTGAAGCGACGCGAGTGAAGTGATTTTGAGCGTTTTGCGCATTTGTAGCGCGATATTGCGTTGCGTCACGTCATGTTGCCCTCCTCCCCAACTTGAAAAATATGAACTTTTTCATCTCTTCGCGCCGCGATGACCAATCAGGGACTGAATATGTAGTGACGTGGAGATGTCTGGAGTTTGACTGAAGATGTGAACATGTCCAGTATCTGGTAGCAGCCTGTGAGCAGGACTTTTGTCTCTTTTGTCCTTTATTTCACAATTATGAGAGAGTTTTTGAGCACCACAGCAGGGGGAGCGGAGTTTCTTTTTGTTTTTATTTTACGTGCGCGCGCGAGGGAATCATCCATGGAGATTATTTTACTTATTAACTAAACAGATGTATAATAAAGCAAATGGTGACTGGTTTCTAAAGACAATTATGACAGAGTTTTTTTGGGAAAGAGCGAGGAGCAGCCTCACAGCAAACAGTGGAGTTTCTTTCTTTCTTTTTTTTTTTACGTGCGCGCGAGTGAATCGTCTGTGGAGAATATTTTATTAATTAACTACACAGATGTATAATAAAACAAATTGTGACTGGTTTCTAAACACAGTTATGACAGAGTTTTTTGGGGGAAGAGCGAGCTGCAGCAAGCAGCGGAGTTTTTTTTTGTTTGTTTGTTTTTTTTTATTGTTTACATGTGCGCGCATGAATGGGACAGTTGGTCCTCAAACTGGGTCCCGCAGAGGCGGAAGGACCGCTGAAAGCGGCCGTCATCCAGACGCAGCTCCTGCAGCAAATAATGATACTCTCTGTATTGGGAGCTTTTCACAACAACTCGCTCCGTGTGATCAAGGTCCGTCATGATGACTTGACGCTGAGCGGAATGGAAGCTCTTCCTATTTGATGATGATTTGATGATTTGATTTGGCACATTTTCGCAGCGAAAGTCCATCCAAGCAGTTCGACACACCGGGCGAAGGAGGCGCGTCCGTCGCCAACCCCTGCGAATTTGTAGCGTCTGATCGCGCCCGGTGTGAACGCAGCAGAAGACTTGAGCCACTTTAAACAGGAGAAGCTCCTCTCTACACCTGCAGATGTAGCTCCAATCATTGCCACTAATGACAATAGTTTGTACACCTGAGGCATTGCACTGTCCAACTCCATGTCTTTCAGAAACAGCAAGAAATCACATAGCTTTCCCCTGTTGCCCTGCAAGTCCTGGTTTGAATATAGGACTTGAAGTTCAGACCTCAGTCTCCCTGAATCAAAGAACTGGCCAAAACTTTTCAGGATACTCTGAAATGCCTCCTCTGGAAACACTTGTCTCATCTCATCAAATTTCCCTGGATTGACCAATTCCAAGAAGCGCAGTCTTTCCAAATTTGCAAAATGCCGAGGTAGCTGCTCTGTGAGATTGTCTAGGATGGCCATGTACAGATTTCTGTAGCGCTCCTTGGTATCCTGTAGTTGTGACAGACAGCGTTTTCTCAAACACCACATCAGTCTCAGAGAAGATTTGTTCACATGTGTACAACATGAACACAAACTCAAAATCAGTTCAATTTCAATTTATTTTCATTTATATAGCGCCAAATCACAACAGAGTTGCCTCAAAGCGCTTCACACAGGTAAGGTCTAACCTTAACAACCCCCAGAGCAACAGTGGTAAGGAAAAACTCCCTCTGAGGAAGAAACCTCAAGCAGACCAGACTCAAAGGGGTGACCCTCTGCTTGGGCCATGCTACAAAACATAAATTACAGAACAATTCAAGGACAAATATACAAGAAATACTATTGGCGCACAGGACAGGAGGATCGCCAACACAACCACAACTCCCATCTCTGGATGGAGCTGCACCTTAAACAGAGAGAAAAAACAGAATCAGCCATCAGAAAGACAAGAAATACTGTATAATTTGTCAGCATTAAACAACAAGAAAAACAGAGAAATACTAAGGTCATCGCTGGCCACTAGCCCTAAACTTCACTAAAAGACCCAGAATTTAGGTAAAGTTGAGGCTGTGGCCCGCTCCAATTACTAATAAAATGAATTAAAAGAGTAAAAAGCGTAAAACAAACTGTACCAGTATCCTAGCCATATGAAAGGGAAAATAAGTGCGTCTTAAGTCTGGACTTGAAAGTCTCCACAGAATTTGACTGTTTTATTGACGCAGGGAGATCATTCCACAGAACAGGGGCACGATAAGAGAAAGCTCTGTGTCCCGCAGACTTCTTATTCACCTTAGGGACACAAAGTAGTCCTGTACCCTGAGAACATAAAGCCCGGGCCGGTACGTAAGGCTTAATTAGGTCAGCTAGGTAGGAGGATGCCAGTCCATGAATAATTTTATAGGTTAGTAGCAGAGAACCTTAAAATCTGATCTCACTGGAACAGGAAGCCAGTGAAGGGATGCCAAAATGGTTGTAATGTGGTCGAACTTTCTGCTTCGTGTCAAACGTCTGGCTGCAGAATTTTGAACCAATTGGAGACCTCTAATGCTAGGCTGCGGGAAACCAGAAAATAGAACATTGCAGTAGTCCAATCCAGAAGAGATAAATGGCATGGATCAGGGTCTCAGCATCAACCATAGACAGGATGGGACGAATCTTTGCTATATTTCACAGGTGGAAGAAAGCAGTCCTAGTAATATTTCTAATGTGAAAATTACCCCAAGGTTCCTCACTTTGTCAGTGTGATGTATGACACACGAGCCGAGGCTGAGCATTAACTGGTCAAATTGATGCCGATGTCTCACTGGACCAAGAACCATCATTTCAGTCTTATCAGAGTTTAAAAGTAGGAAGTTTCTAGACATCCAACTTCTCACTGCTGCAAGGCAATCTTCTAAGGATTTTATGTGAACGAGATTACCAGCAGTTATTGGCATGTATAACTGAGTTTCATCTGCATAGCAGTGAAAGGTAATCCCAAAACGCCGCAATATGTGCCCAAGGGGTGCTATATAAAGGGAGAAAAGCAGGGGGCCTAAGACAGACCCCTGCGGAAACCCAAATTTCATGTCACTAAGGTTAGAGGTAGTGTTACTGTACAAAACACAGTGAGAACGACTGGTCAAGTATGACGTCAGCCATGCAAGGGCACTCCCAGTAATCCCAAAATGATTTTCCAGCCTATCAAGTAGAATATGATGATCCACTGTATCAAATGCAGCACTGAGATCTAACAGCAACAGAACCGTAGTGGTGTCCGAATCCATTGTAAGCAGAAGATCATTCACCACTTTAGTGAGAGCCGTCTCTGTGGAATGATATTTTCTAAAAGCAGACTGCAGTGGTTCAAAGAGATTATTCTCAGTAAGATAGTCTACGAGCTGCCGTGACACCACTTTTTCCAGAATTTTAGAGAAAAATGATAGATTTGATATCGGCTGATAGTTTGTCAATACACTAGGGTCAAGATTAGGTTTCTTAAGTAATGGTTTAATCACTGCAGATTTGAAACATTTAGGAACAGATCCAGAAGTTAAAGAAAGATTAATCATTTCTAGCACAGTCGGCCCAAGAGTGGGCCACAGGTCCTTAAACGGTTTTGTTGGTATAGGATCAAATAAACAGGTTGTGCTTTTTGTTGACATTACGAGTTTTGTCAGCATGCCTAGTGAGATACTGTCAAATTCTGTAAATCTAGGTAATACCTCAGTAGTGGCGCCCACATCAGTATCAGGGTGTGGTGGCTGGATTAAGGCATGCCGGGATATGTTTAACCTGATGTCTTCTATTTTCTTCCCAAAGTAATCCAGGAAATCTTGTGCTGTAAAAGGAGAGCGAACTACAGGTGGTTGTCCATGCAAAAGTGTTGCCACCGTGTCGAACAAGAACTTTGAATTATGCTTGTTTTTGTTGATCAAATCAGAGTAGTAAGTCCGCTTTGTAGCCAATAATGCATGCTTATAGTCTAAGATAGCATCACGCCACGCAAGGTGAAATACTTCTAATTTTGATTGACGCCATTTCCATTCTAGACCTCTTGCTTTATGCTTGAGGTCACGCAGATAATCATTGAACCAAAGTGACTGTGATTTGGGGGAGCGCGGTTTTAACACTGGTGGTGCAATCATGTCGAGTGTAGTTTTGAGCACTGAGTTTAAACTATCCACAAGTCTGTCTACTGACTGGGTATTTGTCAAATGTGAAGCTAAGACATCAGGCAGTCTAGCTTCGAGTTCAGTCTTAGTTGAGGAGTTGATGCATCGCCGTAAAGATATATAAGGTTGTTGTTCCACTAAACACGGCAGCGAAACTGTAAACTTAATAAGTGAGTGATCAGACACCACTGATGTAAGAGGCATGATGTCAATATTCGTGACAGCAATACCATGTGCGAGAACCAGATCCAGGGTATTTCCACTAATGTGCGTCAAATCCCGAATGCATTGCCGAAATCCTAATGCATCCACAATTTCCATAAATGATTTGCAGAGGGGATCAGAAGGCTTATTTATATGAATGTTAAAGTCACCAATGATCAGAATGTTATCTACACTAGTTGACAAGTTAGAGATGAATGCACCAAATTCATCTAAGAATTCAGAATATGGGCCAGGAGGCCTATATACAGTGACAAAGTAATACGACTGATTTTTATTCTTCTGACCTTGGCAATGTGTAATATCCTGAGCAGAGCAGAGAATCAGATGCTCAAATGAGTGATATTTGTAATCCCCAACAGCTAATAAGCTAAACCTAGATTTATAAATAAGAGCAACACCCCCGCCTTGCTTCGCATCACGAGGGACGTGACTAAATATATATGCTGGTGGGCAGGCCTCATTTAAGGGGAGGACAGCTGTAGGTTTAAGCCAGGTTTCACATAGCCCAAATCATATCTAAGTGATGATCAATAATTAGATCATTGATCAACAGTGATTTTGAGGACAGTGATCTTATGTTAATGACACCCAGTCTAAGGACCTCCAGTGGGGTTGACAGTTGAACTGTTTGGGTTTAGGGGTGGTTCCAGAGTAGCATATATAAGATGCCTAGAAGTAGGTTTGGGTTTAAGACATTCCACACGCGTTGTAGGTAGCAGACACAAAATCGTTGTTATTGCTGGAACAACCACTGGGCCATCCTCAACTTCAACATCATTCAATATAGTAATGGGTATTAAGTTCGGAAAGCATATCCCTCTATGATTTTTATGGACACGACTACTGAAGCAGGCCACAGTCTCAACTTGTTGAAATTTCCTTCCTGGCAAATAAACTGCACTATCACCATAGTGGATTTTCTGCACTAAATTTCCCGCTAAGCTAATGGATTCCACACCCACATTTGTCATAATCCTTGCAGGTCTCTAAAATCCACCAGTTTCATCAGAAGTCCTTTGGCACAGTCTAATGTGTCATCATCCATGGACTTATATGCAATGATCATCTCAAAGGTTTGCAGGAGGGCATCATAATTGTTTGCCACAGTGCTCACTATCCGTGATGTGAAATTCCATTGAGTAGGAGCATTTCTGGGCAACCTTGAGCAGCCTGCAGACTCAAGAAAAGACATCCTCTTTGTGGATTTTGAGAAAAATGTGGCAAACCCAGAGAGTGATGCAAAAAATATTCTGCACTCAGATAAGCATTTAGCCCCCTGAGACAGAACCAGATTCAGTCTGTGTGCATAGTAATGCACAAACATTGCACTGGGGGCTATTGCTTTAACTTTGGCCTGCAAACCATTGAGAGCTGAAGCCATGACAGCAGCCCCATCATAGATTTGCACCACAAGTTTCTCCCTGAAATTGTAGCCCTGCATGTTCTCATTCAAGACTTCAAAAACAGACTGAGCATCTCTTCCCCCAGAAACATCAAAAAATCCAATAAAGCGCTCCTGAATTTTACCTGCCCTATCCACATAGCGAACAATGACAGAGAGTTGAGCATAGCAAGCTATATCAGTTGTTTCATCCACCTGCCAAGCAAAAAAGGGAGCAGCCTGGATTTCATCGTTGATCTCATCAGAAACAGTGGCTGAAAGAGCAGAGATCAAGTCATTTTGGATTGCATGGGACATACCAGAAAACACAGCTGATGACTGGAATTGTGTGGCCAGGACAGAGTCATATTTAGCTAATGTTTCATTAAACTCCCTGTAATTCCCCTTGTTGGATGATTCAACACTCTCATCATGCACCCTAAATGACAGCTCCTGATGGCCAAGCAAGGAAGTCACATCAATAAGGCGGTTTAGGAAAGCTCTGTTTTGTTTAACTGCTTCATTATGTTTTGCCACTTGAATGCGAGTGCCTTCATTGATTGCATGCTCAATCCTGACTGCCGAGGCAACTTAACCTTGCACATGCACTCACATGTTCATTGCTTTTTTCATGCCTTTTGTATGCCCTGTCAAAGTTGGACAGATCCCCAAAACCCACTTTTGACCAGACAACACATCCCTGAGATGGTTTCATCAAGAGGCATGGCCAACAGTACATATTATTTGTTACAGCACTTCCAGTCAGCCAGCTTACTTTGTCATACCAGGACAGCTGAAAAGACCTCTTACTTTTCCCCACCTTTTGCACCAAATTAATCTGAGGAGTTGATCTGCCCTGCTGTTTAACTCTAAGTTTTTCTTCATAAGGAAGACTACCAAATGGCTTTGCCAAAATCTGGTCCACAACATTCAAATTGTCTGCCATTATGTGCAGCTAGCTACCTAGCTAGCTCGCTAGCTGGGATTGGCGCGAGGCTAGTGTGAAGTGTGTCCGCCTGTGAGTGCTTTGTGACGGTGGAGGAGCTCAGCAGCACCTGCTGCTCAGTAGGGACAGAAACTGCGATAGAAGTCAGAAAGAGTGATAGAAGTCAGTCTCCAAACACAAGCAGCTACAAAAAAAAAACACCAGAAATAGAAGCTCGATTTGTCACTAGTCGTTTTTAACAAAGAAAATGCCGCTAAGAGGATTAGGAAAGTCTCCGGTTTAACTCAGAACAGAATGAAAATTAAAAAATGCTCCCACGGATGTTTACACCAAAAGATCGCTGATTCGCTCATTTCGCTGTCAATCAAAAAGGGATTCAGCCTCAGACAGATCATCCAATCATCATGCAGAAGCCGAGGCCAGCCCACTGCCCCATAGACCCTCAGAGACACTGAGCGTCCGATGGGCGGAACAAAGCCCAGCATTTATCCAATGACTCGTCTCGTTTCGCTGCATGCTTTGCTTTGCTATTGAACTCTGTGGACGCTCAGCGTCCACACTGTTTAAAGTACTGTGAAGCTGCGGGTTTGAGTGAGAGGAAAGCCGCGTCGTTACTAGTGATAAGAAGCTGATTCTGAACAAAAGTTGAGCGCATTGTAGCGCATATTTAGTCAATGACATGTACACACAACAGTATATATTTGATCACTTCTTTTTTGACATTTTAGGGGAAGCTGAGCTTCCCTTGCAGTCTTAGAGCAATCGCCTCAACTTAAAATAAGCATTTAAGATGTCCTTTTGAAATTACCTGATGAGTCACGTACATAATTAATATAAATCTGATGGGTGTGTCTTATTATTACGCTGTAGTTGTATAAGCAGTTATCGGGTAAATAATTGAAAAATTCCCCCCAGTTTCTTATTTCTCTTAAATCAGTGTTTTGTAAAATGCATTATTTTTTCTTTACACATGTAAGTCGTAATTATCATTTCAAAAAAACAGTTCAAGATCTGATTTTAACCATATAATGAGAATAACATCTATGATCATTGTACTTCACTCTTCCAGGCTATAGCCTGTTCCTGGTGGCTGCCCATGAGTTTGGCCATGCCCTCGGCTTAGAGCACTCTCAGGACCCCGGTGCACTGATGGCCCCCGTTTACACTTTCACAAAGGACTTCAGACTTTCTCAGGATGATATCCAGGGCATCCAGGAGCTCTATGGTGAGATTGAATGTGTTTTATATCTAGTTTAAACAGAGATTAAGGCCATTACTGACTAAGTGAAGAAAGAAAGTTTTTTTTTTAATTTTAAGAAATGCCAGGAAAAAAAAATCATACAAAATTAATGAATGTTCACTCTCTCATTGATTGAATAGGTGTACCGACAGATAAGCCTCTGCCTCCAACCCAGGGGCCTGTTACTCCGATGGACATCTGTACTGAGCCAGTTGTCTTTGATGCTATAGCACAGATAAGGGGAGAGACCTTTTTCTTCAAGGACAGGTAAAGTTCTGTCAAAAGAAGCTCAGATTTTGATGTATCATGAGCTAGACCTTTGCAAGTTTGTCTTTGCCAGATTAAAGCCAAATGAGTTAGAAACCATGAGGGGGAAAAAGCAGTATGCACCGGTGTGTTTTGATTTCTTGTCCAGCACATTACAGAACCAGTTTGAATCACATCCACTCCTGCAAACCTGCAGTCCACTCTCATCACTTGACATTAAACACAGCCAGTTGTTACCTGGGTATCCACTGGGCTTGGACCAGTCACTGGGGTCATCGGTAATTAGGCGCCTTCATGCTGCACCATGCACAAAAAAATATGCCAGATGACCATAATGGTGCAGGTGGACACATACAATGAGTCTCCCTATATAACCATTCACTGCTGAGTTATTCTGGAAACACCTATTCAGTACCAATGACATCCAATTATTGCTTTAGCTCAGTGAATGTCAACCAGGTCTCATAATCATACAGTATGCTCAGAAACACTATGTGGACATTCGCCCTTATCAGACACATTGTTTGTGCTGAATAATTCTTAAATTTATTTTAATTTTCACTTATTGTGTGTCAGGGTTATGCTCTGTAGTAATCATACGTTACCCCTGTACAGAGAGGTCCAAAATAATGACTAAGGTGTTGCAACAGGGTAGAAAATAAGACAATTGCCTTGGCCCCAAGCTGGGACCCCCCCCCCCCCCCCAAAAAAAAAGCAATTTAATAGATTATAATCACTAAACAGTCCACACCAACAACAGTTTTGTGAGAAAGCAGCCCATCATGGGGCGATTCCACAGAGCACTGTTCCTTCCCATTTATACCCGAATAGCAAATAGGGGCACCGTTTGAAGCATCACAATAACTTCTTGATCCATCTTTGTCAATCTTGAACAAACTTGGTATACATAGTAGTTAGAGCCATCATCTGCACCAGATTTGAAATTGGGTTTGAACGGTTCAACAATTTCATCCCAATTATCAAAATTCTTGAAAGTACTTGGTAACTTCCGAGTATTTGCAGTCTTAATGGCTTCAGTCATGTTTGAATGTCTTTAAATGAAGTATTCATAGTGACTATGGCTTGAAATTTGTTTGATCACTCTCCACTGGCGTAAACATTTGAAGCCGCAGCAGTGTTTGCTGCGGTTTCTGATCACATATGGCCAAGGCGCAGCTCCTTTCTTTTGTTTTAGGGAGGGTTGCCGGGTCTGCACTTTATAAGCCAGACTTTTAGGAAGCAAGCCCTATTAAGCCATTTCATCCCGTTTTTTTTTTTTTTTTTGCACTTTCTGGCTCGTGGGTGATCATAGTAGCATGTTGCCCTGTGAAATAGCCATGTTAGATTCTGTGGTAATGTACATCTTTGAAGGATGCAACAGCATGCCCAAAACTGCCCCATGCAACAAATTTACTCTCAACCAGTTTATAAAATTTCAGAGCAGCAGCCCACCCAATAGTGCTATGTGATAGATGATATATGTCTGTTATTTTATATTATGTTTTATCGTTGATTTTGTGGTGTTACATTCCCTTTTGAGAAATGCTCTCATTTTGCCCTGTTTGATACTTGCTGCACATCTGCACTCCCAGTGTCACAGTTACGCTGCTCTGTATAAAATTACAGGGTCCTGCTGTGTTACACATCACAGAGATGAAGCAGAAATTCTTAGAAGCTTTTAATGACATTGATTCCACAAAAAGGAAAAAAAAAAACTTTCCACACAGTTTTCTGTGTTCATAACTGCTGTGAAACATTCAATAATTAACAGTTTATTTCACTCGATAACTCCATAAATGCTCTCTCATTCTGTGTTTCATCTCTGGAGCAAACAAGTAGTACATTTTCACATGTTTTGGAGGTGTGGCCTTGAAGGGAGGCCTGAAAGGCCTGAATGGGGTGAGGGGTGATGTGGTCTTGTGATAGGGTGAGATGTATTTAGGGCACCCAAGGTCCCTTGAAATGCCCCTGGATATGACAGTGGTGTTTGAGTGCTGCTACGTACATAAGTATTAGTATCCGTACATAAGTACTGGCACCATTTGGCCTCAGTGCCTTTATAGGAGATATGGCCATCAGTGTTATGTTCCTGTTTGAGTAGCCTCAGATATGTTTGACATTTGCAGTTTTATTTTTAAAGCCTTCTGACAATGGTGTATTCTTTATTTTTGGGAAAACATAGTGCACGGTTATGATGTAGTCACACTGAAAGTTGCAGAAAGTTTTCAATTCACTGCATGTACAGGAATGAAGTGCACCTTACAGTAAGACATTCTAAAACCAAAACACCTGGATGTTTTATAAAGTTCAGCAGAAATACTTTTTTGTTGACTTTCTTTGAGAACTACAACAACAACCACAACTATCCCACTTAGCCAGGTAACTCAGTGGAATAGGATTTGGTCTACCGCTATATAGACTGGGGTTTGATTCCAGATGTGTGCATCATGCTACCTGTTTGTGTCCTTTGACAAGACAATGCTGTATTGTCTTTGTCAACTCAGCTGTAAATAGGCATCGGCCTTGGTTGGAAAAGTAAACTGTGATAGACTAGTGGGAGTCATGGACTGTAATCCATTTCACACGGTGATATCTGGTGATAAACACTGGTACATTGTGCCCAAAAGCCTGTATAGGACTTACTTACTTATGTAATTACATAATGCTTTTCCATCTTTTATTGATTTGAAATGCTTTGATTTTAATTTGCTACATTTCAATTTTTCAATTTATTTTCATTTATATAGCACCAAATCACAACAGACTTGCCTCAAGGCACTTCACACAAGTAAGGTCTAACCTTACTAACCCCCAGAGCAACAGTGGTAAGGAAAAACTCCCTCTGGGGAAGAAACCTCAAGCAGACCAGACTCAAAGGGGTAACCCTCTGCTTGGGCCATGCTACAGACATAAATTACGGAACAATTCACAAAACTAATATACAGGAAATGCTGTTTGTGCACAGGACAGGAGGGTCTCCAGCACAAATACAACTCCCATCTCTGGATTGAGCTGCACCTTAAACAGAGAAAAAACAGAATCAGGCATCAGAAAGACAAGAAATAATGTATAATTTGCCAGCATTAAACAACAAGAAAAACAGAAGAAATACTAAGGTGATCGCCAGCCACTAACCCTAAGCTTCACTAAAAGACCCAGAATTTAGGTAAAGTTGAGGCCGCGGCATGCTCTGTTTCCTTATAAAATGAATTAAAAGAGTAAAAGTATAAAACAAAACTATACCAGTATGCTAGCCATACGAAAGGGGGAAAAAAGCGCGTCTTAAGTCTGGACTTGAAAGTCTCCACAGAATTTGACTGTTTTATTGATGCAGGGAGATCATTCCACAGAACAGGGGTATGATAAGAGAATGCTCTATGACCCGCAGACTTCTTATTCACCCTAGGGACACAAAGTAGTCCTGCACCCTGAGAACGCAAAGCCCGGGCCGGTACATAAGGTTTATTAGGTCAGCTAGGTAGGCAGAAGCCAGGCCGTGAATAATTTTATAGACTCTTAGCAGAACCTTAAAATCTGATCTCACTGGGACAGGAAGCCAGTGAAGGGATGCCAAAATGGGTGTAAGGTGGTTGAACATTCTGCTTTGTTTCAAAAGTCTGGCTGCAGCATTTTGAACCAATTGGAGAGCCCTAATGCTGGACAGCGGTAAACCAGAAAATAGAACATTGCAGTAGTCCAGTGTAGAAGAGATAAACGCATGGATCAGGGTCTCAGCATCAGCCATAGACAGGATGGAACGAATCTTTGCTATATCTCGCAGGTGGAAGAAAGCAGTCCTTGTAATATTTCTAATGTAGAGGTCAAAGGACAATGTAGGATCAAAAATTACCCCAAGGTTCCTCACTTTGTCAGTGTGATGTATGACAAACAAGCCTAGGTTGAGCGTTAACTGGTCAAATTGATGCCGATGTCTCACTGGACCAAGAACCATCATTTCAGTCTTATCAGAGTTTAAACGTAGGACGTTTCTAGACATCCAACTTCTCACTGATGCAAGGCAATCTTCTAAGGATTTCATGTGAATGAAATTACCAGCAGTTATCGGCATGTACGTGTAACTGAGTATCATCAGCACAGCAGTGAAAGGTAATCCCAAAACACCGCAATATGTGCCCAAGGGGTGCTATATAAAGGGAGAAAAGCAGGGGGCCTAAGACCCCTGTGGAACCCCAAATTTCATGTCACTGAGGTTAGAGGTAGTGTTACTGTACAAAACACAGTGAGAACGACTGGTCAAGTATGACGTCAGCCATGCAAGGGCACTCCCAGTAATCCCAAAATGATTTTCCATCCTATCAAGTAGAATATGATGATCCACAGGATCAAATGCAGCACTGAGCTCTAATAGCACCAGAACCGTAGTGGTGTCCGAATCCATTGTAAGCAGAAGATCATTCACCACTTTAGTGAGAGCCCTCTGTGGAATGATATTTTCTAAAAGCAGACTGCAGTGGCTCAAAGAGATTATTCTCAGTAAGACAGTCCACGAGCTGCCATGACACCACTTTTTCCAGAATTTTACAGCAAAATGATAGATTTGATATCAGCCGATAGTTTTTCAATACACTAGGGTCAAGATTAGGTTTCTTAAGTAATGGTTTAATCACTGCAGGTTTGAAACACTTAGGAACAGATCCAGAAGTTAAAGAAAGAGTAATAATTTCCAGCACAGTCGGCCCAAGAGTGGGCCACAGGTCCTTAAACAGTTTTGTTGGTATCGGATCAAATAAACAGGTTATGTTTTTTGTTGACATTACGAGTTTCGTCAGCATGCCTAGTGAGATACTATCAAATTCTGTAAATCTAGGTAATACCTCAGTAATGGCACCCACCTCAAGAGCAGGGTGTAGTGGCTGGGCTAAGGCATGCTGGGATATGTTTAACCTGATGTCTTCTATTTTCTTCTCAAAGTAATCCAGGAAATCTTGTACTGTAAAAGGAGAGTGAACTACAGGTGGTTGTCCATGAATAAGTGTTACCACCGTGTCGAACAAGAACTTTGAGTTATGCTTGTTTTTGTTGATGAAATCAGAGTAATAGGCCCGCTTTGTAGCCAATAATGCATGCTTATAGTCTAAGATAGCATCATGCCACGCAAGGTGGAATACTTCTAATTTTGAATGACGCCATTTCCGTTCTAGACCTCTTGCCTTATGCTTGAGGTCATGCAGGTAATCATTGAACCAAGGTGACTGTGATTTGGGGGAGCGCGGTTTTAACACAGGTGGAGCAATCATGTCGAGTATAGTTTTGAGCACTGAGTTTAAACTATCCACAAGCCTGCCTACTGATTGGGTATTTGCCACATGTGAAGCTAAGACATCAGGCAGTCTAGATTCGAGTTCAGTCTTAGTTGAGGAGTTGATGCATTGCCGTAGTGATATATAAGGTTGTTGTTCCATTAAACACGGCAGCGAAACTGTAAACTTAATAAGTGAGTGATGAGAGACCACTGATGTAAGAGGCACGATGTCAGTATTCGTGACAGCAATACCACGTGCTAGAACCAGATCCAGGGTATTTCCACTAATGTGCATCGAGTCCTGAATGTATTGCCGAAATCCTAATGCATCCATAATTTCCATAAATGATTTGCAGTGGGGATCAGAAGGCTTATTTATATGAACGTTAAAGTCACCAATGATCAGAATGTTATCTGCACTAGTTGACAAGTTAGAGATGAACACACCAAATTCATCTAAGAATTCAGAATATGGGCCAGGAGGCCTATATACAGTGACAAAGTTATACAGCTGATTTTTATTCTTCTGACCTTGACAATGCATAATATACTGAGCAGAGCAGAGAGTCAGATGCTCAAACGAGTTATATTTGTGACCCCCCCAACAGCTAATAAGCTAAACCTAGATTTATAAATAAGAGCAACACTCCCGCCTTACTTTGCATCATGAGGGATGTGACTAAATGTATATTCTGGTGGGCAGGCCTCATTTAAGAGGAGGACAGCTGTAGGTTTAAGCCAGGTTTCACATAACCCAATCATATCTAAGTGATGATTAATAATTAGATCACTAATCAACAATAATTTTGAGGACAGTGATCTTATGTTAATGAGACCCAGACTAAGGACCTCAGGGGGGGTTGACAGTTGAACTGTTTGGATTTAGGGGTGGTTCCAGAGTAGCATATATAAGATGCCTAGAAGTAGGTTTAGGTTTGAGACATTACACGCGCGTTGTTGGTAGCAGACACAAAATCTTTGCTATTGCTGGAACAACCACTGGGCCATCCTCAATTTCAACATCATCCAGTGTAGTAATGGGTATTAAGTTTGCAAAGCATATCCCTCTATGATTTTTATGGGCACATCTATGGAAGCAGGCCACAGTCTCAACTTGTTGAATTTCCCTCCCTGGCAGATAAACTACACTATCACCATAGTGGATTTTCTGCACTAATTTCCCCGCTAAGCTAATGGATTCCACACCTACAATTGTCATAAGCCTTGCAGGGTCTCTAATCACCTGCTCTGTGGCCTGCTGTAAATTCCTAATGTTACCCTCCCTGTAGAGCTCTGTCTATGTTTGCAGACACCCTAGTAGGGTGGAGACTGTCCGACATCAGCAAGCCACGGCGGCCCCAGAACGAAGGCCAGTTATCAATAAAGCTAAAGCCTTGCTGTCTACAAAATTGCACCAGCCACCTATTTAACAATGTCAGCCTGCTAAATGCCTCATCAGTCCCCCGGGAGGGGAGGGGACCAGAGACTGTTAATCGATGCTGACACATCTTTCTGGCAAGGTCACAAGTGACCTCTGAGTGCTTCATCCTGACATCATTGCTGCCGATGTGAATAACCATGGAATATATCTCATGTCATGTTCCTTAATCTGTCTTGACCCTAAGATGGGCTGCAGTGTCGGGAGCTCTGGCCCCAAGAATACATTTAATGTCAGCCGGCGTGTGTAACCTGACTTTGCGGGTGATAGAATCCCCTATCACTAAAGTCCAGTGTTTCGGCCTGGAGACAGGAGTGGAAGTCACTTGTGGGTTCAGGGAATTCATATCAGGCAATTCCAAAGGGGAGAACCAATTCACAGTTTGCAGTGGCGACTGTGATCTGAGTACCACAACCGGGCACCAAGCTCTACGGGGCTTCCTCCGCCTAGCCACTTTTCGAAAGCCGTCCTCCACACCTGGCGTTTCTAGGCTGATGCTCATGGGCTCGCTAGCCAGCCCAACACTAACCTCATCTGGAATGCCCGTAACATCTAACTCCACTGAGCTAAGAAGCTGCTCTAACTTCGGACACGGCTCTCTAAGAGAGCCACCCTACCTTACAACATCACGCAGGATTTATGGAGGGTGTAAATTGGTTAAAGTAGTGTACTTTGTGCACTAAGAAATTCAAGCGTATAGCCAAGCAAGCACGAGCTACCATTAATGGATAAGCTAACCACTCCCAAGGCTCACACAGGATTCACACAGACGTAAATAAATGAATTAAAATTCACAGCAGTTACACTGAAAAAGTAGCAGAAGTATTAGACTTGTAGGAACAGTACAAAAAAACAAAACAAAAAAACTCCTTATAAGTAAACCACTCCTAAGAGTAACACAAGAGTAAAGTCCAACCGCTTAGTTGCTAAAATTCAGTTACACTAAAAAACTAACAGAAGTATTAAAAAATGGGGAGCGGGGGGTTGAACTAGCTAACGCAAGCTAACCGCTAGTGAAAATGCTAGCCACTCCTAAGATTTACACAGGAGTAAAATAATGACCTAAAATTCACAGCAGTTACACTGAAAAACTAACAGAAGTATTAAACAGGTAAAAAAAAAAGAAGAAACGGCTATAAAAGTAACGGCGGGGAGAGGGGGGAGTCGGCCTAGCTAGTGAAAGCTAATCGCTCGTGAATGCTAACCGCTACCGATTCACAACAGGACTGTAGTTAAATAAGGTTCAGAGTAGATACACTTAACAACCAGAACAGTGCTAAACAGAAATAAAAGAAAGGTATACAACCGTGTAAAGTTCAGAAGAGCGTCACAACAGCAAACAATCCATCAGAAGCAAGTTGCCAGATCTGTGAGCCAGCGTTACGCGTTCTCCCAGCAATGTCCAGCCACTATTCAGTCTCACCTCAGATTCACCTCACCTACATCAGCATATGCCGGACATGCAGATATTAATGTAATGCAGGAACAAAGGATCGGGGAAGATCTGAAGGGACTGGCAACAATGTACAATATTCTCAGTTGAGCCAAAGTTTGAGATGCGGTATGGGACTGTTGTTGTGACCTTCACTGAGACTTCATTAGTTTCCTGAAGATCACATTAGGTGTACAAGACCTAGTCATCCAGTACCAAGACAGTTTTGCGGTTTCATATCAAACATAGTGCCCTCCAGGTTCACATTTGTAAATGGTAAATGGATTCTATTTATATAGCGCTTTTCCATCTGTATCAGACACTCAAAGCGCTTTACAAATAATTTCTCACATTCACCCCTATGTGAGGGTGCTGCCATACAAGGTACTCTCTACACACCAGGAGAAACTAGGGGATTAAGAACTGGGATTTGAACTGAGGATCCTCTGGTCTCAAGCCCAATGCTTTAACTAGTAGAACATCACCTCACTTACATTTGTGTTGTAAAAAGAGGTACACTTTTCTGTTTTTGTTTTGCCTCAGCATATTTACAGTCAGATGTCAACATGATGCAATGAGCAACACCTGATCCCAGCACAAAAAACATGTCTGTCTGTCTCTCCAGAGGCTTAAGGATAATTATGTAGTCTGACAGTTGGCCAACCTACCAATTACGTGCTTTACTTAAGTGAGACCTGTTGTGTTTCATTAGATCAGGCTGACACGTACATGTGGCCCATGTGTCCGTACAGTTGTTCTAAACATTGTGGGTACTCTTTAATTGCTTGATGGCCTTTCTAAAGTTTTAATAAGTTCCCAGCTGACAGCAATGACACTGATCAACCAATGTGTCATACAGCCACAGATTCACATCTATTTAATGCATACCAATGCATTTTTGTTTTTAGGGTCTTTCATATTAAGTTTAATGCACATTTGATGAGATTATTTTGCCATTTGTTAGGTTATAGGGTTTTGGGATAAGACTTTGGGATTCAAAGTCAAACAACATATATACGAGGTCTATTAGAAAAGTATCCGACCTTATTATTTTTTTCAAAAACTATATGGATTTGAATCACGTGTGATTACAACAGACATGCTTGAACCCTCGTGGGCATATGAGAGTTTTTTCACGCCTGTCGGTTACGTCATTCGCCTGTGGGCAGTCTTTGAGTCAATTTTTTCATTGTTTAGGAATGGCTCAGAGACTGCTGCTTTGTTTGATCAAATTTTTTTCAAAACTGTAAGGCACAACTGAGTGGACACCATTCGATAAATTCAGCTGGTTTTCAGTAAAAATTTTAACGGCTGATGAGAGATTTTGGTCTGGTAGTGTCGCCGTAAGGACGGCCCACGGCGCCTGACGGCGATCTGCGCTTCGAGGCGGCAGCGTCTCGCCGTTTCAAGTTGAAAACGTCCACATTTCAGGCTCTGTTGACCCAGTAAGTCGTCAGAGAACAGAGAACTTTCAGAAGAAGTCGGCATGAGGAGTTTATTCGGACATTCCATTGTTAACGGACATTTTGTAATGAAAGAACGTGCGGGCAGAGTCGCATGTCGGGCTGGACCCAACCGCGGGGGGTCGCGACAGGAAAAACACCTCCGTTGGAAACCTTAACGGGCAAGTTGGAACATGCCCAAGCTGTTAAACAATTTCTCAGTTACTCACTTGTTGAAAGCCATCAAAAGCCGCCTGAATTTTACAAATGGTTTTCAACACGGAGGTGTTTTTCCTGTCGCGGCGCGCGCAAATTCGCTGAGTCATTTCCGTGACAACTCAGCAAATCTGTGTGCACGTCTTTCATTACAAAATGTACCTTAAACAGTGGAATGTCCGCATAAAGTCCTCATGCCGGCCTCTTCTGAATCTTCTCTGTTCTCTCACGATGTCCTGGGTGAATTAAGCCTTAAATTAGGATGTTTTCAGGTCGAAACAGGCCGACGACGGCGCCTGGAAGCGCTGCACGACGTCCCGCTGCGTGGGAAGTCCTTACACCGAAACACCCCATAATCTCTCATCAGCCGTTAAACTTTTCACCGAAAACCATCTTAATTTCTCGAATAGTGTCCACTCGGATATTCCTCACAGGTCCAGAAAAAATTTTGATAAAGCAACGCGCGCCATCGCGAGCAGCGTGTGAAACAAAGGAATTCTGCCGAGAGGGCGGGACCACATCTCACTCAAGGCCTGCCCACAGGGAAATGACGTCACCGACACGCGTGAAAAAACTCACGCATGCGCACGAGGGTTCAAGCATGATTGGTGTAATCCCACATCATTCAAATCCATATAGTTAAAAAAAAAATAAAAGGGTCGGTTTATTATCTAATAGACCTCGTACATCTAAGTCACACCAACGTATAAGTCACACCTTTTGTTCTACACTCAACAAAAATATAAACGCAACACTTTTGGTTTTGCTCCCATTTTGTATGAGATGAACTCAAAGATCTAAAACGTTTTCCACATACACAATATCACCATTTCCCTCAAATATTGTTCACAAACCAGTCTAAATCTGTGATAGTGAGCACTTCTCCTTTGCTGAGATAATCCATCCCACCTCACAGGTGTGCCATATCAAGATGCTGATTAGACACCATGATTAGTGCACAGGTGTGCCTTAGACTGTCCACAATAAAAGGCCACTCTGAAAGGTGCAGTTTTGTTTTATTGGGGGGGGATACCAGTCAGTATCTGGTGTGACCACCATTTGCCTCATGCAGTGCAACACATCTCCTTCGCATAGAGTTGATCAGGTTGTCAATTGTGGCCTGTGGAATGTTGGTTCACTCCTCTTCAATGGCTGCGAAGTTGCTGGATATTGGCAGGAACTGGTACACGCTGTCGTATACGCCGGTCTAGAGCATCCCAAACATGCTCAATGGGTGACATGTCCGGTGAGTATGCCGGCCATGCAAAAACTGGGACATTTTCGGCTTCCAAGAATTGTGTACAGATCCTTGCAATATGGGGCCGTGCATTATCCTGCTGCAACATGAGGTGATGTTCTTGGATGGCACAACAATGGGCCTCAGGATCTCGTCACGGTATCTCTGTGCATTCAAAATGCCATCAGTAAAATGCACCTGTGTTCTTCGTCCATAACAGACGCCTGCCCATACCATAACCCCACCGCCACCATGGGTCACTCGATCCACAACATTGACATTAGAAAACCGCTCACCCACACGACGCCACACACGCTGTCTGCCATCTGCCCTGAACAGTGTGAACCGGGATTCATCCGTGAAGAGAACACCTCTCCAACGTGCCAAACGCCAGCGAATGTGAGCATTTGCCCACTCAAGTCGGTTACGACGACGAACTGGAGTCAGGTCGAGACCCCAATGAGGACGACGAGCATGCAGATGAGCTTCCCTGAGACGGTTTCTGACAGTTTGTGCAGAAATTCTTTGGTTATGCAAACCGATTGTTTCAGCAGCTGTCCGAGTGGCTGGTCTCTGACGATCTTGGAGGTGAACATGCTGGATGTGGAGGTCCTGGGCTGGTGTGGTTACACGTGGTCTGTGGTTGTGAGGCTGGTTGGATGTACTGCCAAATTCTCTGAAACGCCTTTGGAGATGGCTTATGGTAGAGAAATGAACATTCAATACATGAGCAACAGCTCTGGTTGACATTCCTGCTGTCAGCATGCCAATTGCACGCTCCCTCAAATCTTGCGACATCTGTGGCATTGTGCTGTGTGATAAAACTGCACCTTTCAGAGTGGCCTTTTATTGTGGGCAGTCTAAGGCACACCTGTGCACTAATCATGGTGTCTAATCAGCATCTTGATATGGCACACCTGTGAGGTGGGATGGATTATCTCAGCAAAGGAGAAGTGCTCACTATCACAGATTTTGACTGGTTTGTGAACAATATTTGAGGGAAATGGTGATATTGTGTATGTGGAAAAAGTTTTAGATTTTTGAGTTCATCTCATACAAAATGGGAGCAAAACCAAAAGTGTTGCGTTTATATTTTTGTTGAGTGTATATGTGGGAATCCCCTTTTTAACACAGTGTTTCCCCTTCACACATAATATGACTAAGTACAAATCAGGGCGAATCACGGCAGAACAGCTTGTATGAGTGAACCACGAAAACATCGAGCTGACGGGCAGGCGTGCACGATGCCGATACGACAGTTTCATGCATACGGAAACACAGTGCGAACAGCTGCAGCATGTGTAACCACATTGCGCAGCTGCTGTGAAAATAAAAAAATAAAATAATACATGCCACCCAAAGGATTTGAACCTGCACTTTCTAAAAGCTCTGATTGCCAGCCAGAAACTTTACCACTGAGCTACCATCACTGTCCTGTAAAAGGTGCAGGAAAATGCCTGATATCAAGAAGGACATTGAGGTATTGAAAAAAAAATCCACACACCATAAAAAAAACATCACATTTTATTGGATCCCTCTTATTAATACTTATTAATATTAAAGCATGATCCATCTGTTCCTCTGTAGATGACCCATGGTCACATGAAATGACACGAATGAGAAGCAGGGTGCTCTTATCATGTCCACATCTACTGGCGGTGTGTCCAGCCGGCCCATGTGTCTTGTGGATGGCACGCTGCAGGACTGACACTGCATCGTGTGGAACAGAGCTTACGTGGGTGGCGTGACATTCAGATCGCCCACTGCATGTTATGATCAGACGGTCCGTTTCACCTGGGGTAGCCTGTCAATGTGTGCGGCGTGCGTGCGCGCGCTCGCTGCAGCCCATTGCAACAGTGATATGTTTTTAATGTATGTCCACTGCAGGACAGCAAGCAGACACGTGCATCACAGTGGCCAGTTGTTAGTCCATGTCCATCTAAAAATTGTTGGTAGACACACCCCCTGTTAGTTCAGCGCACACACCAACATGTCACTGTGTCTGTTTGCAAAGCCACAAATTGCAGGGGCTCTGAGACAAATTTCACATCCAGCTCGACAGTGTTTGTCTGCTGACTGTTGGCATGCTAATAGTGCGAATGGCCACACATTTTCCAAGTGCCAAGCGAGCGGTGTTAGATGTTTGTGCATATCACCTGGAATTTGGCCTCAAATTCACTAACACAGTCTGACGTGTTAACTTGCCAGAAAACCTCTCACTTGAGTCTCCTTTCTTGAAAGGAGTGTGCCGCTCTAGCTCTTAAATCAGATGACACTGTTCTCCAGTGCATCCAGAAAGTATTCATGTCACTTCGGTAGAAGCGACATGAAATCAGGTACAGAGGGACGTTGCTTCACATTTAGACACTGTTTTGGATTTTTTTTAAAAAAGGACGCATTATGTGGATTATTTATTCAAATGAATTTAAGTGGAACTAACGGGTAAGAATTTATATTTACTGCGTGTATTTTACTGTGCCAATCAATGCATTAATGGACGTATTTTGGTTGTTTAAGCCGCAGAATTCAAAGCGTGTGAAAAAAGCAGCAGCTTTTTAGTTCATAAATGACGGTATATCTAATACTGAGATAAACTATGACTTCTAATACTGTTTTACTGCTTTTGAAAGATGATGACAGTGTTTGGGGTTTTATTTTTTTATTAATTCATTTTTCGTGGTAAACATACCACTGTTCCAGCTTTTTTGAAATGAGTTGCAGGCATCCATTTCAAAATGAGAAAATATTTGCACAAAAACAATAAAGTTTATCAGTTTGAACATTAAATATCTTGTTTTTGTGCTGTATTCACTTGAATATAGGTTGAAGAGGATTTGCAAATCATGGTATTGTTTTTATTTACATGTTACACAACATCCCAACTTCATTGGAATTGGGGTTGTGTGTGTATATATATATATATAAATCTGCAAAATTCTCAAAAAAAAAAAAAAACCTTTTTCACATTATCATGATGGGTATTGTGTGTAGTAGTTTGAGTTGAAAAAATTAATCCACTTTGGAGTAAGGCTGTAACATAAGAAAATGTGGGAAAAGTGAAGCGCTGTGAATACTGTCCATATGCACAGTATTTCAGGTTGGGTCCAAAACACACTGATGACAAATAATGAAAAAATACAACCTCTTTGTACCCATGTACCCTATTTTTAACTCAGATTAATCATGTAAATAGCCAACTTTAGTTGGACATGGTCCAAAGGCACTTGCACTATGTGTCTGTACTTGTATAAGGACATGATGACTCAAAAAGTAGAGAATGTGGTTCAGATATTGTGGAGAGATTATACTCTGTTAAAGAAAATGTTTAACTTTTGAGAAAGATCTAGATCTGATACACAATCCTTTGGTCTCGTAGATTTTGATTTGTCTTTCCTGGTATTACAAGAAACACTTTTATGACCTCACTAATGTAGACACAAATTTTGCAGAGACATAATGAACCAAGATTAAAACCACTCCTGGCAGTATTAATGGTTGACCATTATTACTAGATTGAGGTATTAATGGTTGGCCATTATTAGTAGGATGAGGTGTGTAGTCTTTGAATGCACATTCTGAATTAGTATTATTTTGTCCTTTCGCAACAAACAATCCATTGCAGGGCTCTCATTGTGTAAGAGTCAGAAGATTTTGGATTGTGGGAGGAGGTTTGAGCACCTGGAAGAAACCCATTCACATGTGGAGAGAATATACAAACTCAACACAAAGGGCCCCGACAGCATGAGGGCGGGTTCAGTCCCAGGAGGTTCTGACTGTGAGGCAAAAGTACTAACAGTTAAACCACCCTCAAACATAGTCTGACCTTAAAAACAAAACCAGAAACTAAGCCAAGTCATTGATATTTCATTCATTCAGACAGAGTTAGATCTTTATATATATATATATATATATATATATATATATATATATATATATATATATATATATATATATATATAAAGGTCAGTGGAAAAGAGTTTGGGAAGTTGGCACTGTTGTGTAGCTATGTGTTGGAAATCCAACAAGATGAGTCTTGTTTTGCAGGCATCTGCAGCCTCAGTCATAACAAGAACCAGATGTTCATGAATCAGGCCTTTGTGAAGCACTTGGACGAAAATCCCACCTTAACCACACCTCCCCCAACCTCCCGATCACTCATCTGTACTGCTATTTCACTTTTCACTCCCTTTTTCCCCTTCTTCGCCTCATCTATTCTTCCCTATTATTGACATTCTGTTTCCCTGTGCCAGGTTCCTGTTCAGGTCAGTCAACTTCAGAAACAGGCCCACTGGCCCCATGCTCGTGGCCACCTACTGGCCGGACCTGCCTGCCAAGATAGATGCTGCCTATGAAAACCCAACAGATGAAAAGACAGTCTTCTTTGCAGGTATGTTGGAGAAGTGGGTAGTTTATATTGTGGTGAATCACGTGTGATGAATCACAAGTGATCTGACATCATGTTTGTATCATATGTGCTTTGATGCTGTTGGGAGAATCAGACCTTTCTACTTCCATGATTAATGAAGACATGGCATTAGCCTTCTTATCCCTTGAAACTTTCAGAAAAATAGGAATGTTGACTGAGCATTCTTCTATGTGGTGTGTGCTCTTTGGGCACATATTCCACCATAGTTATTAGTGGTTTTGAGTGAATTTTATGACAACTTTCCTGAATATTGATTAGGTTTATGTAATATAATTGTCAGCTTTGACAACAAGTAGCTTAGTGGGGTCAAAGCTGGCTCTCACTGTGTAGACCTGGGTTGGATTCCCGGTCACACTACCTGTATGTGTCCTTGGACAAAACACTTCATCTCCATTGTCCCAGTCCACCCACTTGTAAATGGGTGCCAGCCTTGACTGGGGAAGTAACCTACTGGACTTGTGTCCCATCCACGGTGAATGGTAGACTCTCATCTGCTTCACGCTTTGGTAAGCACAGGGCACCAGTGGGCCTCAAGGCCTCTACAGGACTTACTTGTTCTTCTTCTGTAGGTAATACTGCATGGTTATCTGAGAATACCACAGGAATGACAAGCTTCCGAACTCCATCTGGTGTCTGAGATCACAGGTGTTCAGCTTAGGCTTTCATTCTTGCCCTTTACGCACTATTTCTCCAGATTCCTTAAACCACTTAATGATATTATGCACAGTAGCGGAAGAAATATGCAAATCCCTTTCCATCCTTCTTTGAAGAACGTTGTTTCTAAACATAATAGCAGTAATTTTCTTTCACATTTGTTGACAAACTGGAGATCCTCTGCGCATATTTGCGCCTCAGAGACTCAGCCTTTTGTCGATACGGCCTCCATATCGGTGTGGGGAAAACCAAGGAACTGATGGTGGATTCCTGCAGACACAGACACTCCTCCCTTAACAATGGTGAATATCCAGAGTTGACATTGAGATGGTGCTATAGCTTATAAATACGTGAGTATTTGAGTAAACTGGACTGTACTAATCACTCATCTGCACTGTGCAGGAAGGGCCAGAGCGGGCTCTATCTTTGGAGGAGACTGAGGTCATTTGGAGTGAAGGGAGTGGTCCTAGGGACCCTTATGACTCTTATGACTTTTTTGGAGTGGTCTGCTGGTGCAGTGGCACATCAACAGCAAACAGGAAGAGACAGGATGAGCTTTTTAGAAAGATCATTTGAGTCCTGGCTTACCCTTTTGTCCCAGTGCAGATGGTGGGTGAGAGGAAGATGGTAGCTAAGCTATCATCTCTGCTGCATTCTCAGTCTCACTTGCTGCAGGACACCATCACAGCACTGGGCAGCTCTGATTCAGTGTCTGAAGTAGAGGTATTGTAGGGCCTTCCTTCCTGCTACTGTTAGGCTATAATCTGCACTGTTCCCAGTGACTGTATGAAGTGTGTGTGTGTGTGTGTGTGTGTGTATATATATATATATATATATATACATATATATATATACAAGGTCTGTGAGAAAAGTATCATACCTTTTTATTTTTTTCAAAAACTATATGGATTTGATTCATATGTTTTTACGTCAGCCAAGCTTGAACCTTCGTGCGCATGCGTGAGTTTTTTCATGCCTGTCGGTTGCGTCATTCGCCTGTGGGCAGGCTTTGAGTGAGCACTGGTCCACCCCTCTCGTCGTTGTTTCATTTGGAGGAAATGGCGGAATGATTTGGGCTTTTATTCCATCAGAATTTTTTCAGAAACTGTTAGAGACAGGCAGCTGGAAACCATTCGAAAAATTTATCTGGCTTTCGGTGAAAATTTTACGGGCTTCACAGAGAATAAGGACTGTTACTACAGCTTTAAGGATGCCCCACAATGGCGCACGGCGCACCGCGCTCGGAGCCACCATCGAGAGGCAGAAAACACCACATCATTTCTAAACGGATCGCTGTGTGGAGCCGGGACCATCGTGAGCAATTTCTCTGGTTATCACCAGTGCTGGACATCAGCCATTGTCCGGCAGATTTCACTTTTAACAAGAGATTTTGTCATGGAAAGCTGCGCAGAGGCTTCGCGCGTCAGGACCAATTCGCTGATCGAGCGAGACAAAGGAACACCTCCGTTTCGGAGTGCCAGGGGACAAGTTGGGACATGCCTATCTTGGCTTTCAGTGCTTACCAGTCGAGTGAGTATAAGAGAAATTGTGGAGAGCTGGGCATGTCCCAACTTGTCGTCTGGCACTCCGAAACGGAGGTGTTCCTTTGTCTCGCTCGATCAGCGAATCGGTCATGACGCGCGAAGCCTCCGTGCAGCTTTCCATGACAAAATCTCTTGTTAAAAGTGAAATCTGCCGGAAAATGGCTGATGTCCAGCTCTTGTGATAACCAGAGAAATTGCTCACGACGGTCCCGGCTTCACACAGCCATCCATTTAGAAATGATGTGGTGGTTTCTGCTTCTCGATGGCGGCTCGGAGCGCGGCGAGCCGTGGGCCATCCTTAAAGCTGTAGTAACACTCCTTATTCTCTGTGAAGCCCGTAAAATTTTCACCGAAAGTCAGATAAATTTTTCGAATGGTTTCCAGCTGCTTGTCTCTAACAGTTTATAAAAAAAATTCTGATGGAAAAAAGTCCAAATCATTCCGCCATTTCCTGACAATGGAAATCCGACGAGGGGGCTGGACCACTCCTCCCACAAGGCGTGCTCACAGGCGAATGATGCAACCGACAGGCGTGGAAAAACTCACGCATGCGCACGAAGGTTCAAGCTTGGCTGACGTAAAAACATATGAATCAAATCCATATAGTTTTTGAAAAAAATAAAAAGGTACGATACTTTTCTCACAGACCTCGTATATATATATATATATATATATATATACTAGGTTAACAAAACGGTGTAACTTTTGTTAAATTCTGCCTCACTTCTACTTCATACTTTGTATTTGTGTCCTGCTTACAGTATATATTGCATTTATCTGTTTTTCCTTACTCTATTTACCTTGCCTTCTATTTGGACATTTTACTGTGCTGTACTGTTGCACAATTTCTTATCTTTCCTTTTGACATCACCTGTTTGAAATAACGTAATAATAATAATAATGTTTTATTTACATTTTCCATATCATCCCAACATCTTCCGATTTGGTGTTGTATTTCAAGGTAAATAATGGTACTTTTAACTTACAGTCATTTATCATGCAAATAGAATGTCTTCATGAAAGAAAGAATTGTGTCCAATTGCATCACATGACACTGAATCAAACTGCATTCAATTGTTCCATAATAAAAAAAAGTATTGGTCCTGAATCGTATTGTGTAGCCCATGAACTGAAATAGTGTGTGTCTAGAAAGTATTCACACCACTGCACTTTTTCCATATTTTTTATGTTGTGACCTTATTCTAAAATGGATTAAATTCAGAATTCTACACAAAATTCCCCATAATGACAATGTGAAAAAGTTTGTTTGTTTGTTTTTTTTGTTTGTTTTTTAGATTTTTGCAAATTTATTAAAAATAAAAAAGCTGAGAAATACATAAGTATTTACAGCCTTTGCCATAATGCTCAAAATTGAGCTCAGGTGCATTTTGTTTCCACTGATCATCCTTGAGATGTTTCTACAACTTAATTGGAGTCCACCTGGTCCACCAAGCATGAAGTCAGGGGAATTGTTTATAGACCTCTGAGAGAGGATTGTCTGAGGCACAAATCTGGGAAAGGGTACAGAAACATTTCTGCTGCTTTTAAGGTCCCATTGAGTACAGTGGCCTCTATCATGCGTAAATGGAAGACATTTAGATCCACCAAGACTCTTCCTAGAGCTGGACGCTCGTCTAAACTGAGCAATCGGGGGTGAAGAGCCTTAGTCAGGGAGGTGACCAAGAACCCGATGATCTCTTTGTCAGAGCTCCAGCATTCCTCTGTGGACAGGGGAGAACCTTCCAGAAGGACAGCCATCTCTGCAGTGATCCACCAATCAGGCCTGTATGGTAGTGGCCAGACAGAAGCTACTCCGCAGTAAAAGGTACACGCCAGTCCACCTGGAGTTTACCAAAAGGCACCTGAAGGACTCTCAGACCATTAGAAACAAAATTGTCTAGTCTGATGAGACAAAGATTGAACTCTTTGATGTGAATGCCAGGTGTCATGTTTGGAGGAAACCAGGCACCATCACTACAGTAAAGCATGGTGGTGGCAGCATTAAGCTGTGGGGATGGGTTTCAACAGAAGGGACTGGGAGACTAGTCAGGGTTGAGGAAAAGATGAATGCAGCAATGTACAGACACATCCTGGATGAAAACCTGCTCCAGAGCACTCTTGACCTCAGACTGTGGCGACGGTTCATCGTTCAGCAGGACAATGACCCTCGGCACGCAGTCGAGATATCAAAGGAGTGGCTTCAGGACAACTCTGTGAATGTTCTTGAGTGACCCAGCCAGAGCCCAGACCTGAATCTGATTGAAGATCTCCAGAGAGATCTGAAAATGGCTGTGCACCTATTCTCCCCATCTAGCCTGATGGAGCTTGAGAGGTGCTGCAAAGAGGAATGGACAAAACTGCCCAAAGATAGGTGCATGAAGCTTGTGGCATCATATAATACTATACATATAAGACTTGAGGCTGTAATTGCTGTCAAAGGTGCATCAACAAAGTATTGAGCAAAGGGTATGAATACTTATGTATGCGTGATTTCTTAGTTTTTATTATTATTATTATTATTATTAATACATATGCAAAAAAAAAAACTTTGTTATCTTGTCATTATGGAGGGTTGTGAGTATAATTTTGAGGTTTAAAAAAATAAATTTACTCCATTTTGGAATAAGGCTGTAACATAAAAAGTGGCAAAGGGGAAGTGATGTGAATACTTTCTGGATGCACTGTAGGATATTGTTTTGTAAAGGAAAGATGCACATTGCACATCCTTCGTGTTTTTTATATTTTCACATGTGTGGGCCATACTCCTAGTTTTTTGTCTATCTTTTTGGCATATCTAGGTAATGAGATGTGGGTCTACAAAGCAGATGTGTTGGAGCAAGGCTACCCCAAGAGGCTGTCCAGCCTTGGCCTACCAACTGATCTGCAGCACATTGATGCTGCTTTCAATTTCAGGAGGAACAGGAAAACCTACCTATTTGCTGGGGACAAATTCTGGAGGTGACGCACAATGCTTACTGAAACATTTTAGCATAAAAATGGAGACTGACAAACCCTAGTTTAGCCTGATGTCATAGAGTTTTATTGCAGTAATTAGGTCTGGATTCTTTTCAAGTGCTGAAAGTGACTTAGCTTTTCTGTAAAACATAACATATTTGATGACCACTGTTTGTAGCTGTTTAATCTACGTGGAAATGTTTAACTTTTGTGTGTCTATGTGTATTTGAAAGAAAAATGACACATTGCTATAATCTCTTTGTAGATATGATGAAGATACGCAACAAATGGACCCTGACTTCCCCAAACTTATTGCTGATTCCTGGAATGGTATCCCGGATGACATTGATTCTGCCTTCAGTCTTAATGGAATTGGTAAAAAAAAATTTTTAAACCCATTTTGTGAATTTGGTGTTGTGTTACGGGCTGCACAGTGACACAGTAAACCTGGGTTTGAATCCTGCTCATGCTACCTAACTGTGCCTTTGGACAAGACACTTAATCTACATTGTCTCAGTCTACCCATGTGTAAATGAGTACCAGCCTTGGCTGGGGAAGTAGTCTGTGTTGGACTGCTGTCCCTTCCAGGGGAAGTCATAGCTGTAGCACCAGCACCAACAGGTCTCAGGGTTTACATAGGACTTATTTCTTCTTTAAATGATGCAGACTGTAGATGGATTTAAAAAAAAATGTATTCTAAAATAATATAACAACCATCCCTGGGCTGGTTGTAAAGGAAAAATCAAAACAAAGTCCCAAAACTCATAATGTGACTACATCCCTAGCTTTAGTTTGGATTGTTTGCTTTTTAAAAAGGCGAGGAGGAAGGTGACTCTGACAATAGCTATGGGACTTTGATGAGCATGGTTGGCACTCTTTAATGTAGACTGCCGTTAGTTATTGTCATACTTCAGACAAATCCAGCCATCTTCATCTGTATAAGTTTGACAGAGAAGTAAGCCTCCACATATAGCAGAATCCAGCAAGTGGTGATGATGCCTTCTAACCAGAGATGCATTCCATAGGGGAACATACCACACAAAAATTAAGGCAGGAAGTAGTTCTGACATTAGGGAGTTAACTGTGGCCTTATGGTGATAGAAAACAGTCAAGCTGAAGAGAATTTTTCTCATGTGAGTCATTGACAGCAGGATACAGAAATGGGTAATCATTATATAGACCTGGATTTGTTTCCTGGTCACATTACTTGTCTGTGTCCTTGGGCAACACAATTCACTTGCATTGTCCCAGTACATCCATCTGTAAATGGGTGTTTGTTGGGGAAGTGTCCTGCCTCACACTGTAGTATCATCCATACGGAGCTGTAGGCTCTTATTTGCATCACGCTCTATAATCTGGTGGAACCACCAGTACCACAGGCCTCTGGGCCTACTGTATATAGGACTGGAACTTGTGGCTGTTCTTTCACATTAAGTTTTGTTTTAATTAATGTTGTTTTAATGATAGCTAGTACCTCTATTCCACAGAGCACCATCGTTTCTGTTTCATCCCGAATAGCAAATCGGGGTGCATTTTGAAGCATCACAGTAACTTCTTGATCCATCTTCTGTCAATCTTAAACAAACTTGGTATACGTAGTACTTATGGTCATCATAAGCCAGTAGCCTCTACTGGTGGTTGGCTCTCACTGCGGTATTGTATCACTTCCTGTTCCGGAGCACAGCGGTGTTTTGCTGTATCTGTTAGCTGTTTAATCTGCGCAGTTAGATTGATCTAGTTAACTAGATAACGATTTGTTTCACAGTGTAATCTTCACGTGCCTTAACTAAAGCACTCCCTCTGCTGAATTACCTCTAAATTATTTACACATTATTCACTTTGTGTGTTTTTAGGAATCCGCTAGCTTAGCGCAGCAACTAGCTCTTAGCAGATTTAGCATGGCAGCTTCTCCTGTCTCTCCTGCACTTTTCTGCTCTGGGTGTGAAATGTTTAGTTATTCCTCGGCCTCCTTTAGCAGTAATGGTACTTGTAATAAGTGTAGCTTGGCTGGGCGAATTGGAGACTCGGCTCCGCACCGTGGAAAATTCTACAGCTAGCCAGGCCCCTGTAGTCGTTGCGGACCAAGGTAGCTTAGCCGCCGTTAGTTTCCCTCCGGCAGATCCCGAGCAGCCGGGAAAGCAGGCCGACTGGGTGACTGTGAGGAGGAAGCGTAGTTCTAAACAGAAGCACCGTGTACACCGCCAACCCGTTCACATTTCTAACCGTTTTTCCCCACTCGACGACACACCCGCCAAGGATCAAACTCTGGTTATTGGCGACTCTGTTTTGAGAAATGTGAAGTTAGCGACACCAGCAACCATAGTCAATTTTCTTCCGGGGGCCAGAGCAGGCGACATTGAAGGAAATTTGAAACTGCTGGCTAAGGCTAAGCGTAAATTTGGTAAGATTGTAATTCACATCGGCAGTAATGACACCCGGTTACGCCAGTCAGAGGTCACTAAAATTAACATTGAATCGGTGTGTAACTTTGCAAAAACAATGTCGGACTCTGTAGTTTTCTCTGGGCCCCTCTCCAATCGGACCGGGAGTGACATGTTTAGCCGCATGTTCTCCTTGAATTGCTGGCTGTCTGAGTGGTGTCCAAACAATGAGGTGGGCTTCATAGATAATTGGCAAAGCTTCTGGGGAAAACCTGGTCTTGTTAGGAGAGACGGCATCCATCCCACTTTGGATGGAGCAGCTCTCATTTCTAGAAATCTGGCCAATTTTCTTAATCCTCCAAACCGTGACTATCCAGGGTTGGGACCAGGAAGCAGAGCTGTAGTCTTACACACCTCTCTGCAGCTTCTCTCCCCCTGCCATCCCCTCATTACCCCATCCCCGTAGAGACGGTGCCTGCTCCCAGACCACCAATAACCAGCAAAAATCTATTTAAGCATAAAAATTCAAAAAGAAAAAATAATATAGCACCTTCAACTGCACCACAGCCTAAAACAGTTAAATGTGGTCTATTAAACATTAGGTCTCTCTCTTCTAAGTCCCTGTTAGTAAATTATATAATAATTGATCAACATATTGATTTATTCTGCCTTACAGAACACTGGTTACAGCAGGATGAATATGTTAGTTTAAATGAGTCAACACCCCCGAGTCACACTAACTGCCAGAATGCTCGTAGCACGAGCCGAGGCGGAGGATTAGCAGCAATCTTCCATCCCAGCTTATTAATTAATCAAAAACCCAGACAGAGCTTTAATTCATTTGAAAGCTTGACTCTTAGTCTTGTCCATCCAAATTGGAAGTCCCAAAAACCAGTTTTATTTGTTATTATCTATCGTCCACCTGGTCGTTACTGTGAGTTTCTCTGTGAATTTTCAGACCTTTTGTCTGACTTAGTGCTTAGCTCAGATGAGATAATTATAGTGGGCGATTTTAACATCCACACAGATGCTGAGAATGACAGCCTCAACACTGCATTTAATCTATTATTAGACTCAATTGGCTTTGCTCAAAATGTAAATGATTCCACCCACCACTTTAATCATATCTTAGATCTTGTTCTGACTTATGGTATGGAAATTGAAGACTTAACAGTATTCCCTGAAAACTCCCTTCTGTCTGATCATTTCTTAATAACATTTACATTTACTAGAAGTCTTTCAGAAAGCACTGTAACTAGGTTTAAGGATATGATTCCTTCTTTATGTTCTCTAATGCCATATACCAACACAGTGCAGAGTAGCTACCTAAACTCTGTAAGTGAGATAGAGTATCTCGTCAATAGTTTTACATCCTCATTGAAGACAACTTTGGATGCTGTAGCTCCTCTGAAAAAGAGAGCTTTAAATCAGAAGTGACTGACTCCGTGGTATAACTCACAAACTCGCAGCTTAAAGCAGATAACCCATAAGTTGGAGAGGAAATGGCGTCTCACTAATTTAGAAGTTCTTCACTTAGCCTGGAAAAAGAGTCTGTTGCTCTATAAAAAGCCCTCCGTAAAGCTAGGACATCTTACTACTCATCACTAATTGAAGAAAATAAGAACAACCCCAGGTTTCTTTTCAGCACTGTAGCCAGGCTGACAAAGAGTCAGAGCTCTATTGAGCCGAGTATTCCTTTAACTTTAACTAGTAATGACTTCATGACTTTCTTTGCTAATAAAATTTTAACTATTAGAGAAAAAATTACTCATAACCATCCCAAAAACGTATCGTTATCTTTGGCTGCTTTCAGTGATGCCGGTATTTGGTTAGACTCTTTCTCTCTGATTGTTCTGAGTTATTTTCATTAGTTACTTCATCCAAACCATCAACATGTCTATTAGACCCCATTCCTACCAGGCTGCTCAAGGAAGCCATACCATTATTTAATGCTTCGATCTTAAATATGATCAATCTATCTTTATTAGTTGGCTATGTACCACAGGCTTTTAAGGTGGCAGTAATTAAACCATTACTTAAAAAGCCATCACTTGACCCAGCTATCTTAGCTAATTATAGGCCAATCTCCAACCTTCCTTTTCTCTCAAAAATTCTTGAAAGGGTAGTTGAAAAACAGCTAACTGATCATCTGCAGAGGAATGGTCTATTTGAAGAGTTTCAGTCAGGTTTTAGAATTCATCATAGTACAGAAACAGCATTAGTGAAGGTTACAAATGATCTTCTTATGGCCTCAGACAGTGGACTCATCTCTGTGCTTGTTCTGTTAGACCTCAGTGCTGCTTCTGATACCGTTGACCATAAAATTTTATTACAGAGATTAGAGCATGCCATAGGTATTAAAGGCACTGCGCTGTGGTGGTTTGAATCATATTTATCTAATAGATTACAATTTGTTCATGTAAATGGGGAGTCTTCTTCACAGACGAAGGTTAATTATGGAGTTCCACAAGGTTCTGTGCTAGGACCAATTTTATTCACTTATACATGCTTCCCTTAGGCAGTATTATTAGACGGCATTGCTTAATTTCATTGTACGCAGATGATACCCAAGCTTTATCTATCCATGAAGCCAGAGGACACACACCAATTAGCTAAACTGCAGGATTGTCTTACAGACATAAGACATGGATGACCTCTAATTTCCTGCTTTTAAACTCAGATAAAACTGAAGTTATTGTACTTGGCCCCACAAATCTTAGAAACAGGGTGTCTAACCAGATCCTTACTCTGGATGGCATTAACCCTGACCTCTAGTAATACTGTGAGAAATCTTGGAGTCATTTTTGATCAGGATATGTCATTCAATGCGCATATTAAACAAATATGTAGGACTGCTTTTTTGCATTTACGCAATATCTCTAATTTTAGAGAGGTCTTGTCTCAGAGTGATGCTGAAAAAACTAATTCATGCATTTATTTCCTCTAGGCTGGACTATTGTAATTCATTATTATCAGGTTGTCCTAAAAGTTCCCTGAAAAGCCTTCAGTTAATTCAAAATGCTGCAGCTAGAGTACTGACAGGGACTAGAAGGAGAGAGCATATTTCACCCATATTGGCCTCTCTTCATTGGCTTCCTGTTAATTCCAGAATAGAATTTAAAATTCTTCTTCTTACTTATAAGGTTTTGAATAATCAGGTCCCATCTTATCTTAGGGACCTCATAGTACCATATCACCCCAATAGAGCGCTGTAGGCTTACTTGTAGTTCCTAGGGTTTGCAAGAGTAGAATGGGAGGCAGAGCCTTCAGCTTTCAGGCTCCTCTCCTCTGGAACCAGCTCCCAATTCGGATCAGGGAGACAGACACCCTCTCTACTTTTAAGATTAGGCTTAAAATTTCCTTTTTGCTAGAAGCTTATAGTTAGGCTGATCAGGTGACCCTGAACCATCCCTTAGTTATGCTGCTATAGACTTAGACTGCTGGGGGGGTTCCCATGAATGCACTGAGTGTTTCTTTCTCTTTTTGCTCTGTATGCACCACTCTGCATTTAATCATTAGTGATTGATCTCTGCTCTCTTCCACAGCATGTCTTTTCCTGGCTCTCTCCCTCAGCCCCAACCAGTCCCAGCAGAAGACTGCCCCTCCCTGAGCCTAGTTCTGCTGGAGGTTCCTTCCTGTTAAAAGGGAGTTTTTCCTTCCCACTGTCGCCAAGTGCTTGCTCACAGGGGGTCGTTTTGACTGTTGGGGTTTTTCCGTAATTATTGTATGGCTTTGCTTTACAATATAAAGCGCCTTGGGGCAACTGTTTGTTGTGATTTGGCGCTATATAAATAAAATTGATGTGATTTGATTTGAATCAAATACTTATTTGTCTCACTATACTTAAATGAGTTGAAATTTGCTGAGCAATGTTGTCCAAAATGCAAGTATGCCTGCTTTACAGTTACTGAGCGTTGACTTGGTACTAACGCTGCTGCAGTGGTGAGAGGCGTTTACTATTTAACGGTCATGTTGCATGTTTATCATAGGACAAAGAGCCTCTGACTAATTGTCAGTCATGTACCGTGTGGATTTGAGATGGTTATGCAGATTTTTGTATGTGGCAAGCTTCCAGGGATTTTGCCATGAGTGACCTACTTCTTATAACTTACACAGCACTGTAGGCATCACACACTGCAGCTCCTTCCTCACACTGTGTACAAACACATTTATATAAAGCAAGTCTGTAACCCTCTACAGAGGCGCTTCTGTTAACGTCTCAATTAACATACGCACAGATCGAGTCTCAAATTTATGTTCAGGAGACCCTGATACAATATTTTGATTCCAGTCATGTGTAATGATACAAATTATACTCATTATTTCACACAAGGATTCAAACTTTTAAATGCACTGGAAGTTCAAACTGCCTAAAATATTTTAATGCTGGATGCACTGTTTGTCTCAACAGATTCCAGCTACTTCTTCAAAGGCAACCACTATTTCACATTGGAAGACAGCAGCCTGAAGATTGTCAAGTTGGGTGAAATCACAAAAGACTGGCTCGGTTGTTAAGCATTGTACAGTAATCTATCAACTGGCTAATCTGTATGATGTCATCTGGCTTTGTGAGGACATAAGAGTCCACTACAGTGTACACTGTTGATTCAGCACATATAACCAGCATCCAGCTTTGCAGGAAGGCACGGGCTGAACATAGGCAACTGGATATTTGCTATATTACTATGTGATATTGACATTTTCTTTCTTATACCAATGCAGATTTATTAAAATGTATACCCCAGTCTTTTTAAAAATGTTTTAATCAGACATCAGGTATGTCAACACTGCATGAAATGATGCAGTCTTATACTGTGCTGTGAGATACTGCCATTTTTGCAAATTCAATTTTCAATGTTTTACATCATATGGGTAATTCATGTTAATTTAGAGCTAAGTCTGTGTTCAGTGTATTAAGTGCAGTAATGTGTCACATTTGTTTGTCTTTTGTTTTTCATTTTTGTGAAATACATTATGAAACGATGAATTTGCACGTCTCTGACCGAAAATGGTGCTTTAGAAACTGCTTTTTGCATATAGTCCTTTGTATACATGCATTTCATATTAATTCTGTGTGTGTCTGACAGGATTATTTATGATCCTCTGGATGTCATAGTGATATTTACAGGCATACATTCTTCATTTGGTTAGCACTTTGTATAGAACTACACAGCGGACTGCACCATATGGTGACCAAATTATTTTTGTGGCCTCTCCCTTTGTATGTCCCTCCCTTGTTGGTTCAGAATGATTAAAGGCACAGGTTGCCTCCAGAGGCTGTACAGGTTTGCTGCATGTTAGAATCATGGTATGGTTACCAGAGTAGTATTGTGTAATATTGTTGTTTCTTTTTTCTCTGGATTAAACGCTACAGTCAGTTGTGTGTTTTTTATTGCTTTTGCACTTTGTCACTGTCTTTAATTAAAAACAAAATGATTTAGTGTAATGTGAATGTAGCCTGACTGTATACCTGAAAAAAAAAATACTGATGGGTGACAGTTACAGATTCTGTGACCACGCAGACATTATGCTCTATTGATCAAAGTCATTTTCAAACTCTAACCAAGAACAGCACACAACAGGGACTAAGGGTCCCCACCTTCTGGAACCCTGTCCTGTTTCAAAATAAACTGTATTTCTGAACAGTAATTTAGAAGCACATAGCTACGTTGTAACAAAATATATATATATATATATTTTTTTTTTTTTTTTTTTTGCTTTTATTTTTGATCCGCCAAGGCCATGGGCTCACTGACGCTACAACATCTACACGCCGTGGAATCATTGAACCTAAAAAAGTCTAACATTGATGTTTGCTCAGTAGTAAAAAAAAGTTTCATCTGCTGTGACTGGATAGCATGTATCCTTAGCGCTTGGCATCAGTTTATTGCAACTTGCACCTTTCCCAGAAGCTACTGTCATCTGAGCACTGATATTGAAATTGCATGTGCTTATAGACAAAAACAAATGAGACAAAATTCAATTTATTATTCAACTAAACTGCCAATATATGATTTTTTTAACATTTATGAAACACTTCTCTAAACTAAGGCACACCTGTGCACTAATCATGGTGTCTAATCAGCATCTTGGTATGGCACACCTGTGAGGTGGGATGGATTATCTCAGCAAAGGAGAAGTGCTCACTATCACAGATTTAGACTGGTTTGTGAACAATTTGAGGGAAATGGTGATATTGTGTATGTGGAAAAAGTTTTAGATCTTTGAGTTCATCTCATACAAAATGGGAGCAAAACCAAAAGTGTTGCGTTTATATTTTTGTTGAGTGTATTTCTGTTAACATCTCTGATTGCTGTGTTATTTCTGATTATGGCAGATGCCAGTGTTTGATTCTGTTCCATAGCCGAAAACTTTAATCAATTTACAATGTTTGTTGTATTTTTTTGTCATTGTTCATATTTTTCTGTCATGACATTGAAGAAGACCAAGTTTTCTTTCCAGAGGAGAGACGATAGCACATAGAGCTATCACTGCTGTGTACCCAAAATGTACAGCTTTTGCGTGGTGTAACTCCATTTTGAGTTTTCTTTTCTCTTTCCCGAAAGATGCTGAGCAGCAAAGGAAATGGGTCATAAATATTCAGAGAGATCATTTTGTAGTAACGAGTAACACCAGAGTCTGTTCTCTGCATTTTCTACCTGCTGATGTGAGCCACCCGTCAAACCACACCGGGGCACCGTTTGTTAAAAAAAAGGAGCCGTCCCCCTTCATTCCGAATGAAACAAATCCTCCATTCCTGCCCCTCGTCCCGGTATTTGGGAGCGAAGAGAGCGACTAAACCCTCTCGCTGATCACCTGGAGGAACTAGCGATGGAGGTAACTTTGCCTGACCACGATTACTGCTCTTCTGCGGAGCAAGCTGCAGTGGATCTGGGGCTTGACAAGACCGAAGTGCTCCGGTCAGGGCTGTAGGAACAAATAGAAAATTTAAATCCTTTCTCCATCAGGCTCTGTGGAGTTGAGGTCGCTAAACAAACAATCTGCCTCACATCATTTATTGAGACTTTGGGAAGCTCCAGTAAACAGCGAGTTATCTCAGAGGACTCTGAGGCCAACTGCACAGTACAGTGCACTTCACACTATTGTCTCCCACACACTGGAAGTTACAGTGTCATCATAGGCATAAAATGCAGAACTAATGCGTGCATATAGTCCATAGTTAAATGAATTGTGAGATATTTCTTACGACAGCATTCAGACAGTAAAGTTGAAATCACTAGTTTACAGAATACGGATCAACACAACAAAAATAATTTTCTAACCTTTTTTCAACAATTTTAGTCATTTCCCCACATCATTAATATTACACATAATACTCACTTATGAAAGTTCACTCCATAATCCTTTGTCAGCTTGTTGCTGCACACAAACACTGCACAAAAAGGCATTTTCAGATCACTTTTAAGATCAGGTTTAAGTGAGCGCAATATTGATTTCTATTTAATCTCATGCTTGACAAAGCGTAATAATTCTAAGCAAGATGGCTGCTGCCTGGCAACAGCCCACGGGCTGTGTCTACCATCTAGTGGCAGCATAGTGGCTTAATGGTTAGCACTGTTGCTTCACAGCAAGAAGATCATGGAATCGATTCCCACCTGTGGCCTTTCTGTGTGGAGTTTGCATGTTCTCCTCGTGTTTGTGTGGGTTCTCCCACACATTTAAAGTCATGCAGGTTCGGTAAATTGGAAACTTTATAATTGTCCAGGTGCTGCGGAACAGTGCAGCATCTTTAGTGATGCGGTCGCTGTATCGGACCATCGTGGTGAAGAGAGAGCTGAGCAGCGGGCAAAGCTCTCGATTTACCTCACTGGAGAGGTGTTCCGGGCACGTCCCATTGGGAGGAGGCCCCGGGGAAGACCCAGGACAGGCTGGAGGGACTATATCTCACAGCTGGTTTGGGAACGCCTCGGGGTTCCCCCGGAGGAGCTGGGGGAGGTGTGTGTGGATCGGGAGGTCTGGTCGGCTTTGCTTGAGCTGCTGCCCCCGAGACCCGACCTCGGATGAAGCGGAAGAAAATGAATGAATGAATGAATGAATGAATAATTGTCCAGGTCTCTCTTGCAAAAGAAATCTCAAGCTCAATGGGACAAACCTGGTTAAATAAAGGTTAAATTAAAATTAAATGAAACTTGTATAGTAAATAGAAATTGATGGTTTGATGTCTTCTGCCACCATTTCTGTGGGTGTGTAAAAGTAAAAGCACCTGCTGAAAATACAGAAAAGACAAAAAGCTCTTGATGCGTGTGTCAGGATCTCAGACCAGAACTGGCTGGACACAAATGCAAGACTCAGACACAAAAAGTTAAGTTTAAAAGGACTTTACCTCTCGTTAACTGGCAGGGTTCGGTTCACAGGATAGCAGATCAAGAAAAGCAACAGTGTCCAAAACATGAGGCAATAGGCGAGGTCAAAACACGAGTGAAAAAACAGTACACAGCAGGACACGAATGACGATACTAGGACACTGTGAAAAAAGGCTGGAAACGCTGGCATGGAGCACAAACAAGCTGGCGGTGACAAGAGGGAAACGTGCTGCTTAAATAACAGGTGTGTTGAGGGAAAATCAGACACAGCTGCAGCACACAAACAGGACCAGACACACCCAAACCAAACTCTTAAGAGCAAAACAAGAATGTGCAGACATAGAATACCGACCAGACAACAAAAACCCCACACATGAAATAAACACCATGACAACATAAACATCCCCACAAACCCCAACCATGACAGTACCCCCCTCTAAAGAGCTGATCCCGGGTGGCCAAGGAGCATCAGGTTGAGTGGCATGGAAGTCATGAACAAGGGCAGGGTTCAAAACAAACTGGGACGGCACCCAGGAGTGCTTTTCTGGCCCATAACCCTCCCAATCCATGAGGAACTGGACACCCCGACCCCACCGATGAGAAGACAGGAGCCACCGCACCGCAAACACAGGACCACTGTCCACAAACAGGGTGGGAGGAGGGGGATCGGCAGGAGGACAAAGAGGACTAGACGAGACAGGTTTGATGAGGCTGATGTGAAATGTGGGATGAATCCTCATAGTCCAGGGGAGCTTGAGGCAGACGGAGACAGGGTTGACCACTTTGGCTATGGGAAATGACCAACAAACTTGGGTGCCAGCTTTTTGCATGTTCCTTGAAGGGGCAGGTCTTGCGTGGATAACCAGACCCTCTGACTGGGGATATAAGAAGGAGTGACCGATCTCCTGTGATCTGCAGATGCCTTGTACATGGTAGTGGACTTCACAAGAGCATGATGAGCTTGCTCCCAGACCTTCTTGCAACACCTCACCAAGGCCAGCACCGATGGAACTGAAGAGTCAGAGTTTATGGAGGTGAACAATGTGGGTTGAGAGCCATGGATGACATGGAAGGGTGAGAACCCAGAGGACGAGGACGGAAGGCTATTATGTGCTAGTTCAACCCATACAACCTTTTCAGCCCAGGAAGCAGGATGCTGGGAGGAGACTATCCAGAGCCCTTTCTCTAACTCCTGGTTGACACACTCAGATTGTCCATTGGACTGGGGGTGGAAGCCAGATGTGAGGCTGACAGTTGTGCCCAGGAGCTTGCAGAACTCTTTCCAGAAGTGGGATATGAACTGCAGTCCCCTGTCAGAGACTATGTCCTGCAGAACACTGTGCAATTTGAAAACATTAGACAACATTATTTCTGCCAATTCTCGGGCCAAGGGAAGCTTCAACAACCGTAAGCACTACAGTCTTGCCTTGGGAACCCGGAAGACCTGTAACAAAGTCAAGAGAAATGTGACTCCTAGGCTTTTTAGGAACAGCTAGTGGCATCAGCTCCCCCTGTGGACTCCGAGTGGAGGTCTTCTGAGTGGCGCAAATCAGACAAGCACTGACATAGTCAGCAACATCTTTAAACAATTTAGGCCACCAAAACTGTTGTTGAATTACAAAACAGGTTTTATGAATGCTTGGGTGACAGGAGAAGTTGCTACAGTGAGCTCACTTAATAACCTCCTCCTCAAGGCTTCTACCACAAACAGTTTAGACTGAGGACAGTCTGATGGCACCGAAACCCCTTCCAAAGCAGTTCTAACCCTGGTCTCAATATCCCAAGTAAGAGCTGAAATGAAACAAGAACGAGGTAGAATGGTCCTAAGCTCGGATGGGGAAATATCAGGATTGAACTGGTGTGTTAGGGAGTCTGGTTTGCCATTCTTGGAACTGGGTCAGTATTACAACACAAAATTAAACAACCAAAAAATAGGGCCCACTGGGCCTATCTAAATGGTAAATGGACTGCATTTATATAGCACTTTTCCATCTGCATCAGACACTCAAAGCACTTTACACATAATGCCTCACATTCACCCTGATGTGAGGGTGCTGCCATACAAGGCACTCACTACACACCGGGAGCAACTGTCTAGCATTTAGTCTTTTATCAGACTTCAAATACTCCAAATTCTTGTGACCAGTCCACACCTGAAATGGCAACTGTGTCCCCTCCAGCCAATGCCGCCACTCCTCCAGGGCCACCTTAACTGCCAGCAGCTCGTGGTCACCAATGTCATAATTTCTTTCAGAGGGTGAGTTTTTTGGACAAGTAAGCACAAGGATGCAACTTACCATCCCAGGGACAAATTTGGGAGAGGATGCCCCCCACGCCAATGTCGGATGCGTCAACCTTGACCACAAACTGCTGGCAGGGATCCGGGAGGAGTAGCACGGGCACGGAGGAGAACCATCTCTTCAGCTCTCTGAATGCAGCTTCACAATCTGCGGACCAAACAAAAGACCTGTGAGTGGAGGTTAAGTTGTGCAACAGCGAGATGACAGAACTGAATTTCCTGACAAACTTCCTGTAAAAGTTGACAAAACCTTAAAAAAGTTGAACCTCCTTACGAGTGCGTGGGGAGGGCCAGTTAGCCACCGCCACCACCTTGCTAGGGTCCATCCTGATCTCCCCCTCAGCCAACACAAACCCCAGAAAAGATACTGCAGGTTTGTGGAATTCACACTTTTCAGCCTTGATGTACAGGTAATTTTTCAGCAATCGCTGCAGAACCATTCTGACGTGCTGACTGTGGGTTTCCTCATTGGGAGAGAAAATCAGGATGTCATCGAGGTAGACAAAAACAATCTTATTTAACATATCACGTAGAACATCATTAACCAGGCCCTGGAATACTGCAGGTGCATTTTTTTAACCTGAAGGGCATGACCAAATATTCATAATGACCTGAAGGTGTGTTAAAAACGCTGTTTTCCACTCGTCGCCTTCCCTAATTCTAATGAGATGGTAAGCATTAATCAAATCCAATTTTGTGAATATTTTCACCCCCTCCAGTAACTCAAAGGCAGAAGCAATCAACAGGAGGGGGTACCGATTTTTTACAGTTATGTCATTCAGTCCCCTGTAATCAATACAAGGGTGCAGAGTCTTGTCCTTCTTTTCTACAACAAAGAAGCCAGTCCCGGTTGTGGACGAGGACTGGTGAATGAGCCCTGCCTCCAGAGACTCAGTAAAAACAAGCCCTCTAGCTGATGCTGCTAGCATTCCTCGATGGAAAGAAGTGTGCGTCCCAGCTGCATGGGTTTGTCACCCTTATCGCTAGGTGTCCCACTGTCAGGAGGAGTAGACTGAAGAAGATGATAAGGGAAAACAGCACCACTCCTGCGAGGTGGCGAATGGTGACTGCGGGAACGCGCCCCCCCCCCCCCCCCCCCAATGCCTGTCGCTTGTCAATCTTGATGGATAAAGAGTCATTAGGTCAGGGGTGGGCAACTTGTTCCAGAAAGGGCCAAGAGGGTGCAGGTTTTCTTTGCAACCACTGACTCCACCAGGTGATTTCACTGATTAACTGATTCCACCTGCTCAAAGTGATATTAACCAGTGAAATCATCTGCTGGAGTCAGTGGCTGCAAAGAAAACCTGCACCCTCTTGGCCCTTTCTGGAACAAGTTACCCACCCCTGCATTAGGTAAATCTACAGCGATCATGTGATCCTGTCAGAGAGTCCTTAGAAAAACATGTCAGTGAGCGCTGCCACGTTCCAATTGTTCTGTGTGAGAACATGGAAGTCGATTGCATAATCACACACTTTCCACGAGCCCTGCCTCACCAAATCAGGGGCCTCGCTGCGTCTCTCCCAGGACAGCTGTGTTTAAACACCTGTTTTAGGGTGATTCTTAGACTACGGGCACTTATTATGTCCTTTGATCATATTGTATGAAAAACAGAAAAAAGGGGAAATTTCACACTTTTATAGTTATCTTTACAATGAAAGTGTGTTAAGAAATTTGTTCTAGTAGTCTATGATGACTTTTTCACCTTTTTTCAGCATCATTATATGCATATATTGCCGTTTTGTGCTTGTCCCACACCCAGACTTTTGATCTTCAATGATAAAAATGAATGGTAAAGAAACATTTTTTCTAATGTTTTAAAATATCTCTGAATAAAATATCAGTAAAATAATCAAAACATAAATGGGGTATTCAATGTCATACAACTGTTGTGATTTTTTTAAACAAAATGTAGTTGTCCCACACTAATGCCGTAATTTCCACCATAACACTGTAATGTCCCTTTAAACAGTTTGTATGAAAGATTGTTTGGGTAGTTTCTATGGAGATAAACAGTGACATCAGAGCACATGTATATAGCACCAAATCACAACAAACAGTTGCCCCAAGGCACTTTATATTGTAAGGCAATGGTGTGGTGGAAATTACATTTACAAGGCCAAAAGTGCCCGTAGTTAAAGAATCACCCTTTAATGCCTGGATCAACCGATTGAGTGTCTCACAGGATGCGACCCTGCTGCTCCACTCTGCGGTGGCCCATGTACTTGCTTGACCCGACAAATGTGAAATCATAAAGCCGATTTTTGATTGATCTGACAGAAAGACTGACTTCATAAGTTTAAAATAAAGTTGACACTGTGTAATGAATGGCGGAACATCACCAGAATCTCCGGAAAAACGTTCCAGCTGAGAGAGCTGAGCGCAAAAAGAACTGTCCACCATGGGGGGGGGGCGTTCCTATCCCAGTGGATCCTGACTCCCGATGGGAGGAGGATTCAGGCAGTGTGGATGACAGCGTTCTCTGCTCACGCCCAGCCTGTGACTCGAGCATGGCCACCAGTTCATCTTGGCATTTGGCCAACTGACTGAGTCCCGAACACAGAGCAGTTACCTTCTCTTCTTGCTGCGCTAATTGCTGACCATGAGCGTACAGCGTCAAATTAACCATCCAGAGTCCGCTGTGTCCATGTTTGGGCCAGATTGTTCTGCCAGGATCTCAGACCAGAACCGGCTGGACACAAATGCAGGACTCAGACACAAGAAGGTCATTTCAAAAGGCTTTACTCATTTAACTGGCAGGGTCCAATTCACAGGAGAACAGATCAAGAAAAGCAACACTGTCCAAAACATGAGGCGATAGGTGAGGTCAAAACACGAGCAAAATGGTACATGGCAGGACATGAATGAGGAGACGAGGACACTGTGAAAAAAGGCTGGAAACTCTCGCATGAAGCACAAATTAGCTGGCAGTGACAAGAGGGAAATGTGCTGCTTAAATAACAGGTGTGATGAGGGAAAATCAGACACAGGTGCTGGGGAACAAGCAGGAGAGGGCGTGGCACACAAACAGGACCAGGCAGACCCAAACCAAACTCTAAAAACAAAAACAAAAATGTGCAGACATAGAATACTGACCAGACAAAGAAAACCCCACACATTAAATAAACACCTTGACAACATAAACATCCCCACAAACCCCAACCATGACAGCGTGTGTGTGTATAACTTCAATCACGGATAAGCTGGGGAGGGTTGACATTTGCTTTTGGTATGCTTATGTATTTTGGTTTGAGGATGAATGCCGCTAAAACGGAACATTGATAGGCCTAATATTTTTGGAGAAATGGATATTAGTTAACAACACTGAACAATAGGCATTGATAATTACATTGTGGACTCACATGCCATTCCAGCAGGGGGCAGTAAATCATCTATATATTAGAAGCGTGTGTGTGTGTGTGTGTGATTTACAATACGTTAAGAATACATGGATTACACAAGAAAGTGAATACACATTTTCATTGTGGTCCATTTAAAAAACATGATAAAATAGAAGAAATGATAAATAAAGTAATAATACGAGCGACGCGACGCGCTCTTATGGTAGACAAAGGCACAAATTGGAAATGGCACAAAAAAATCACCCCAGTGGAGAAAAAGCCACAAACCGATGGTAGACGAAACCGCAAACCAGAAATGGCACGAAGTGATTCGATCCACCGACATCAACAGCTTTTTTGATGAACAATTCCTTTATCGGACTTTCAGAGCGGCCGTTGTTTTTGAGGGTGTCGGGAAAATGATCATTTCTCTACTTTGATTGCAGAGCCTGTGGCGGGTCTGTAATCAACTGCTTCTGCAGCAGCTGTTCTTGAAGCTTGAACCAATGAAGCAGTGCTCCAACCCACTGCTTTGTTGGTTCATTGCTTCGCTGCTTTTCAGAAGCGGCAAGTCCTCTTCTTAATTCTCTCTCTTAACTCTCAAAGCCATTTAAAAATGTCAATTGAGTCACTATCGTGTGGATTAAAGTCACTAACTGGGATTCGTGTCTTGTTGCAGGCAAGAAACAAGAATTGTCCTCCTTTCCATTTGCACAGCTCTAAACACTGCGGCACTCTCTGCCAAGTCACGTTGGAGTCCAGCCAGAATTAATAACTTCAAAGCAAATCACTGTTTTAAATCAAATGACACCTCTTTCCAAATGTTGTAATACAAACAATAAACTACAATTGACTAAAACGTGTTTTCCTCCCAAAATGAGACATCCTGCATTCTTTATTAATTACATTGATGCTGATGTGCAGCCGGCTGAGCTCAGCTCAGAGGTATGGAGTGACATTCATGCCATTAACGTCTGAAAGGAAATGCTTTTGACAAAAACTACAGATTTTGTTTTTGTTATCAAGGATCCACTGTGTAGATTTTATTTATGTCCAGAGATCAAGGATCCAGTGACCAATTTCTTAAGACTCAATAAAATGTTGACATAGAAAACCTGTAAAGCCTAGTTTTAGTACACAGAAAATTCACAAGAGGTACTGATAAGGAATTGGATCGATAAGCGGAATCAATAATGGCATCAATATCAATAAAATCTTATCAATACCCATCCCTAGACCTAAATTATATGGTGAGATGCTGAAGAGCTTCGCTCATTCATGTCCACGAAATATACATATTACTGATAATATGAGCGAAGCGCCGCAAAGATCACTATATGGTAGATGGAGGCACAAACCGGAAGAGGCACAAAGAAACCCACCTCCCCAGTGGGGAAAAAGCCACAAACCGCAAACCTGCGGCTGCCATCTTGGACCTGTCATCGTAGTGATTCTATCACAAGGCCGACGGTAGACAAACATAGACATTATAAAGAGGAGTAGATGCCGCATTGGTTGTTGAGGCACAAGAAATGTGACCGCCATCTTTGACCGGTCATCATAGTGATTCTGTCACAAGGCACAGTGAAGGTTTGATTTTATAATCTTATTTTCTTTTAATAATATGTGTGAAATGTCAAGTGTTCCAATACTTTTGAAGGGCACTGTATCCTAAGCTTATGATGAGTGCAAAATGAGTGTGGTATTATTACTGTTTTGTTTAAGAATGCTTAACTTTCACTGTTGCTGCACTTTGTATGAACTCATTGTCATATCAATGACAATATTGCCATATGATAATTTGGCCATACTGTAGGCAAAAAAAAAAAAAAAAAAAAGAAAGAAAAATGCTTTAAAAGGCCATGCTCATGCTCCACCGAAGCATTTACTCAAAAAGGTCTGAAGGACCTAAATGACATGGTGAGATGCTGAAGAGCTTCGCTCGTCATGTCATATACATATTAAGAATAATAATAATGATGGTAATAGTGTGTACCCAAACAGTTTATAAATACCTTAAGACAGTAAATTAACATTAAGAAATTTCGTAATTAATAGGAAATGAAAGGGTTGAGTTCTTCTAAAAAACGGTTGAGGTCTAAGGTTCGAAAAACATTCTGGACTGACACACACCATCCATCCATCCATCCATCCATCCATCCATCCATCCATCCATCCATCCCAAAAAAAAAAAAAAAGTCTCGGCAGAATTTTTTGTAAAATCTCGCCATCTTGTGGACATTTGACTCGGTCAAATACGTTGTTTATTCGGTAGCTCATTTTTAATTTAACATCTCTGATAACCTTGAAATATTTGTTTCACGTTAATTTCTGAAATACGTGTTGTAAAACCAGAAGTCACACCATATTAATGAAAAATTAAAATCAATTAAATAATTTTAAAAAATGTTAGAATCCTTGTACTTTTTTCTTCTTTTTTCCAAATAACTGGATGAAAACGATAACACCCAGAATTTTTTTTTTATGTTATATCCTGGGTTGGGGGCGGAGCTTGTTGTGTCGCTGCGGCCGTTCTGGTCTGTTTGATCGCCTGATAACAGGGAGGTGAGGCCGACATCGGAAAAGGCCATTTTTTACGAGGAAGTGAAATGATAACGTAAGACCTGCTCGACCCGCCGCTAGTCCCTGGTTTAGTTTACTGCTCTGCAATGCAGCCGAATCGCGTGTTCGCCCTGCCGAGGCAGCAATCTCTGCTGCTGCCTGCCGTCATCAATCCTTTCGTCCAGGACACCAAACTCAGCAAAGCCGCCATATGTAAGGTGAGCGGGGGGTCGGCGTATATGTTCAGTTGGTGGGCCGAGGCCCTTTAATCCACTGCAACGCAACGTGGATATGCGTGGATTTATTCGTGCATGTTTGTGTTGTGCGCTCCTGCAGTGTGTCCTCCTGGGTGTCTTCCTGGTGCCTGGCCGGCTCATCCTTCTGTCTCTGGTTCTCATGGTGACATGGCCCGTGTCTGTCATAATAACCTTCAGGCGTCCTCTGAAAGGAGCCGTGGAGCCCCTGACAGGCTGGAGAAGGTAAGAATAACAAGAATATATATAAAATAAGGACTGTATAACCTCCAACGCAAGCTGCTCACCAGGAAGCAGACAAGACACGACTGGTAGGAATGAGACTCAGTCGGCCCACCCCTGCCCGAGGTGCATTCCTCTGATTTAGACATTACCCAAATTTAAAGGGGACTTTTTTCAACCAGGTTTTTTTTTTTTTAATTCATCATGTCACTCAGGTGAAAAGCAAATTTAATCAGTGCAATATTTATTTAGAATTTAAACATCCTTGCTGGCTAACTGGCTACTTAATCTGTGAGCCAAACGCTTCTTGTTGCTAATGAATGGGTGAAAATGTCATTAGAAACATGGTTTTATTAAAAAGAAGACCCAAAAGTTCAGACACAATTTGCCAGAAGGTACAAGCCCAGATTTAATGTTTTGGTGAAAGAAAATCCTCCTCTGTACCACTTCATCATGAAGCTGTATAACTGGGGATACAAAATGGAAAACATGCACTATTCGCCCTCTTGAGATATCCCATAATCCCTTGCGTGGCAGAGAGTCGCTGTAGTCAAAACATAGAGAATCCACATAACAATTACAAATGAACATTGTACTACTAAAATGTAATATTTTTATGCTTTTCATCATGTTAATAAGAGACTGCTACATGAGACCCTGAAAACATGGTAAAACAAATATTCCAAATAATCCTTGTCTGCTACGTTTAACCTGCTTGGAATTTAATAAACTCAAACTGAATTTCAGACGTTTTATATCTTTTACTCTGGAACTAACTGGGCAAACAGTGCTGTAAAGGACAATAATCAGGACGTTAAAGTGTAGGTGACATGTAATGCCATGTTTTCATGAATATTTAAGACTAAAATTAAACAATAGTTTGAAATTTGAAATTTTGAACTCAGCACCACTAAAAACCAGGAACTTCCCAGTGTGCCCACATTGGACAAGAAGGAGGAGGAAGTGGCGTCAGCACGAGAACCATTATCATAATAGCCCCATTAAATTATGGATTGTTACAGGCTACTGACAACCCCGTTTCTACTGAGCGGTTCGGGTCGGAGCTGCACCATGTTTTCTGTGTCAGAACAGTTAATTTTCACTGGATCAATGGCAATTGGAACACTTATATTGATGAGCATGTAAGCACGGTGTCCATGGCTTCTCTACTCGATACGGAGACAAAACCGAGTATTTTCAGATTATTTTATTGTTTTGTGGATCATTGGGATAATGTTGCGTGCAGACTGAGATGTTATGAGCACATGAGGCGCTGCAAGTCTTTTTCTTGCAGCGCAAAGCGGCTCGTTGACAACAGACTCATGGATCAGCCGCAATAACAGATTACAGGTGGCACTGGAACCTGACACCAAACTCCCGTGTGACAAATGAAACTTTTCTCAGCCAAGACAGAAGGAATTAAATTATTTTCAGGTGTTTTGTAAAGGTGAATAAGTTTAAAGATGATCTCACTGAAACGGACAGGTAAGACTATATTTACTCCTTCTGTGAATGGTTTTAATATTTACTAATAATGTGTTATGCTACTAATGTACAGTACATTAAATGTATTCAAGAAGGAAACAATATTTATTTTAAAAATAGCTGATATTTTCAGTCCCTCATGTCATTTTTTAGATTTGAAATTGTATTATCAGTTGATTACAACTAAAGAGCTGGCAAAAAAACAAGTTTATCATGCCGAAATCGCTTCCAAAGTTTATTGCCATCTTAATAAGGCTCAAAACTATAAGGTTGTGTCCCCCACAGCTGCTTCAGAAACACCTTCAGACTGGACTTAAAAAAAAAAAAAAAAAAAAAAGCTCCACACTAGAAAAAATAATCATCTGAAACACCTCGACCTCCGCTGTGTTTACAATTGGTTTGGGCTTGAATCAGCAGGTGCCGTTCTGGTGATAACGTAGCAACAATATGGTTGTGGCTGAGGGCTGAAATAGAGCGCAGGCTTCAGACAGCTGTAGTTTTTCCTTCACATGCGCACTTGTCATTTACTTTTATTGTTCAGGATTTTTTTTTAAATATCAAAATTTCATAATTTTTAGTGATTATTTGTGCACATTTTTTGGTGTCACCTGCACTTTCAAGAGCAAACTTCAGTTTCCCCCAGAATGACATGAACAGGAAGCGATCGTGGCTCAGCAATTCTCGTTGAAAATAATAGAGGAGCAACCTGTGCTTCTCCCATGTTTACATAAAACAAACATAATAACAATGTCTAAAAACCCAGATAATATGTTCACAAGAGTTTTAGGCACAATATACAAAGAGTTTTAAGTTGCGATGTTAATGCTGTTGTCCATGTGCAGCAGTTAAAGTGCGGCATTATCAGAGTGTCTCAGTGCATTTTTCAATGTTACTGACATCTCGCAGCGTAGCGACCTCTTCGAAGTTTTGCGAGATTTTGCGGGATTTGAAACCTCAATAGGGCGAATGCACAATTTCTCCAATCACAGCCACAGAAGCCTGTAACCCCTTCTGGGTTGTCTGGGTGTCTTTGTGGCTTGCCTCACTCTTCTTGCACAGTCACTCAGTTTTTGAGAATTGTCTACTCCACACAGATTTACCACAGAGTGCCATACTGTTTGTATTTCTTCATAACTTTGACTACTGGGGTTTTATCTATCGTGATTCTATTGTATGTGCAGCACTTTGGAACATTTTTGTTGTTAAATGTGCTATATAAATAAAGTGGATTGGATTGGATAACTGATGTAAATAAAGTTCAAGACATATTCAGTGACTTAGAAATTGTCATGTATCCATCCCCTGACTTGTCTGAAGAAAACTGACAATAAAAGTGATTATTTACAGGTATTATACCAAAGGGGCTGATTACTTATGCAACCCATCATCTTGGCTTTCATATTTTTAATTAATTTATATCAAGTTGTTGAGATTTACTTTCAGTTTGAGTCTAAGGAAGGTCATTTTAAAAATATTTATATTGGGAAGCCTGATTTACTTTTTGTATTTGAAATGCCATAAACAAATTAAAATGTGTGAAAATACCAAGGGGCTGAATTCTTTTGCAAGCCACTGGATGTTCAGCTCATTTCAGGGAATTTCACTTCCTGTTATGACATTCCTATTCTCAGAGGCAGCTTCCGTGCTTTGTTCAGTTTGCCAAGTGATTTTTGCAATGGAGGAGAAATGCCACTGATGGTGTATAACGAGAAAGGTTGAGATTTTACCTGTTTCAGTTAACTTGCTGTGCTAGTATAAACCACCGTGATCTTAAATATCATTATTGTAAAAGAATGGGTAATTTGGCCATCAGAAATTTGTTTTATTGCAAACTATATAGCTGGTCCATATGTATTTGGGCAGTGATGTAATTTTCAGTTCAAGTGGTTTCACAAAAATGCTGCAGTATTTACAGTTGTATGCAAAAGTTTGGACAAGTTAATTTTCATGATTTTTATTTATAAATTATTGGTTGTCTGGATCAGAAATTGCAGTTAAATATATCATATAGCAGGCAAACACACTGATATTTGAGAAGTGAAATGAAGTTTCTAGTATTTACAGAAAGTGTGCAATAATTATTTAAACAAAATTGGGCAGGTGCATAAATTTGGGCACCCTTGTCATTTTATTGATTTGAATACATTTAGCACTAATTATTGGAACACAAAACTGGTTTGGTAAGCTCATTGACCCTTGTCCTCCTTACACAGGTGAATCCAATCATGAGAAAGGGTATTTAAGGTGGCCATTTGCAAATGTTTCCCCTCTTTGCATCCCTTCTAATGAGCGGCAACATGGGAGCCTCTACACGCCTCTCAAATGACTTGAAAACAAAGAAGGATACAAAAAGCTATCTCAGAGATTTCAGCTGTCAGTTTCCATGGTGAGGAAATGGAAGACCACAGGCATAGTACTAGTTAAGGCCCGAAGTGGCAGGCCAAGAAACATCTCAGATAAGATGAAGTGAAGGATGGTGAGAACAGTCATAGTCAACTTACAGACCTGCTCCAAAGACCTACAACATGATCTTGCTGCAGATAGTATCTCTGTGCATCATTCAACTATACAGCACACTTTGCACAGAGATGCTGTTTGATGCTGTAATGCAGAGGAAGCCTTTTCTGCATGCATGCCACAAATAGAGTTGCTTGAGGTATGCTAAAGCACATTTGGACAAGCCAGCTTCATTTTGGAATAAGATGCTGTGGACTGATGAAACTAAAATTGAGTTATTTGGACATAACAAAGGGCGGTATGCATGTCTGAAGAAGAACACAGCATTCAAAGAAATGCTTGCTACCTACAGTAAAATTTGGAGGGGGTTACATCTTGCTGTGTGGCCAGTGCAGGTACTGGGAATCTTGTTAAAGTTGAGGGTCACATGGATTCCAGTCAATATCAGCAGATTCTTGAGAACAATGTTCATGAATCAGTGATAAAGTTGAAGTTGTGCTGGTGCTGCATCTTTCAACAAGACAACGACCCTAAACCTGCTCAAAATCTACTGAGGCATTCATGTAGAGGAACAAGTACAATGTTCTAGAATGGCCATGTCAGTCCCCAGACCTGAATATTATTGAAAATCTGTGGTGTGATTTTAGGCGGGCTGTCCATGCTCGGAAACCAACAAACCTGAGATGTTTTGTAAAGAATGGCCCAAAATACCTTCAACCAGAATCCAGACTCTCATTGGAAACTATAAGAAGCGTAATTATTGCACACTTTCTATAAATCCTATAAACTTCATTTCACTTCAAAAATATCACTGTCTGTCTGATATGTGATATATTTGACTGAAATTGCTGATCCAAACAACTAATAATTTATAAAGGAAAATCATGGAAATCATCAGGGGAGCCCAAACCTTTATATACAACTGTATTAAGAAATTACAGCTTCTTTTATATACGGACCCTCATCCTCTTAATATGACAGAGTCTGGGGATATTCTGGCACCGTTGGTCCTTGGGGCCGAAGTAAGACTTACTTCTTCTTGTTCCTTGAACAACAAGGTGTTCTGGTAATCCACACTGCAAGCACATTCTAATTGTCCTTTGAAATCCATTGTGGTGGTGTACAGAGACTACTTTTTCTTCATGTGGCTGCTCCAGTTAGGTGTTGCCACAGCAGATCAGTTGTTTCCATCTCACCCTGTCCCCTGTATCTTCTTCTGTTAGACCAACCACCTGAATGTCCTCCGTCAGCACATCCATAAACCTTCTCTTTGGCCTCCCTCTTCTCCTCCTGCCTGGTGGCTCCATCCTCAGCATCCTTCTCCCCATATACCCTCGGGCCCTCCTCTGCACATACAAACCATCTTAATCTCACCTCTCTGACTTTTTCTCCAAACCGTCCAACCTGAGCTTTGATATGTTCATTCCTAATCCTGTCCATTCTTGTCACTCCGAAAGTGAATCTCAACATCTTCAGCTTTGCCACCTCCAGCTCTGCCCCCTGTCTTTTTGTTAGTGCCACCATCTCTAAGCCCTACAACATATTTGGTCTCACTATGCTCTTATGAACTTTTCCCTTCGCTCTTGCAGATATTCTTTGGTCACAAATCACTCCTGGCACCTTCCTGTACCCACCCCACCCTGCCTGCGCTCCCTTCACCTCTGTACCACACTCTCCATGACTTTGGACAGTTGACCTCAAGTATTGTGTCACTGTCTGACTAGTTCTGGATCTGACTGTAACAGCAATCCATTTCATGTTTTCCTTTCATACACCCTTCCCAGCATTAACCTAGCTTACATAATAGGTCTGTCACATTGCAGGCTGCAAGAATGGTACAGATTCCCAAGTCTGGCTTGCTACATTGGTCTATTTCATACTGGGCAGTTCTATGATTATAGACTTACAATGAAAGCAAAATCTGGCCTATTAGTTCACCATTTAAAATGTTTGCTCTGACTGTAATTTTGCTTTCATAGAATTTCCCAACTACACTCTCCATGGTAGATTACGATGGTGTGTATAATATTGTGTTGACACTTCCGGCAAATGTGTTAATTTTAGAGGGAATGCCCAAGTAACATTTGACATGAATGTAGGGATGGAGCCGATCCGATCCAATATTGGTATCAGCTTCCGATACCAATGTAGTTTGCGGATCAAAAGTTTCGCATACAACCTGCAGAGTTGTCTGATCCAGGACCTGTCTGCATGTGTGTGCTGAATGTCTTTGGGTTGTGCTGTGGTCTGCTGCTGTGGGGGAGAGGGGTCCCTTCCTGCAGCTTCTAGCTAGAGCGCTAACACTGGTCGCTCTGACCAACTTATCATCAGGAAGGGTCCAATGTTTTACCCAGACTGACTTCAGATATGAGTAAATTAAGTAATTATGTATTTTATTGGTGGTTTTGTGGCATTTTGGAAACATGCTTGTTTCAGTGTTCTAAAGAGCTAATTTCTTGGAGAGAGAGAAGACAAACTGTGTACCCACTGCTCACAACACAAGGTGAGGAACAAGCTGCACTTCCTAACCACCTGCCCGCTGTACCAACACAACACAGATACATACTTTCCACACATTACAACCACCCAAAAAGATTTTGAGAGCATAAACCAATATCGACAAACTTCCGTATCTGTTGGGTGAAGTACTACAATGTGCAAACACAGCAGCAAGGTTTGTGAGCTGCTGCAACATGAAAAGAAGGAGCAATGGACATAAACCCAAAACAGGAGATTGAACTGCAATGTCACATTGGAGTGAATGTGAGGAAATAAAAGTACTAATTATTTCACCAAAACATCAGATCTAAGCTTGCTTGTTTAATTAAACATGTTTAATTTTTGTTTCCGTCCTCTGCGGATGCAGAATTAAGTGGTTTCACCACAGGTCAGAGCAACAGGACGGTACTCGGCATGACTGGAAGCCACACCTTCACAAGACAATGTTACCCGACGCCAATTTGATTCCTGCTGTATTCCATTTTTCCCGCAGTATAAATCACGCAGGATTGTTTTTATTCCGTGTACACAATGCAGTAAAACTACATGCTCAAAAAACAGCACAGAAAAAAAAAATGCAGATTGCAGCTGCAGCAGCTCCTAGCTTTTCTCTCACAAATATGTTTGTATAAAGACCATAAAAGTCCTGCTCACAGACTGATTGCCAGAGACAAGTATCAAGTATAATTCCAGACATCTCCACATTTACTCATGGACGATTCGTTCATGCGCGTACATGTGAACAATTAAAAGAACGAAAAAAAAAACTGTCTGGCTGCGGGCAGTTAGTTCCTTGTTCTCCCTTAAACTCTCTCATCACTGTGTTTCAAAAAAAAAAAAAAGGACAAAAAAAGCACATATGTCCTGCTCACAGACTGATTGCCAGAGACAGGACATGTCAACATCAAGTAGAACTCCAGACATCTCCACATTTACTCACGGGCGTGTGCGCGCATCTCACAGTCAAAGGAGGAAAGATAAACTGTAACAGAACTCAGAGCGCAGACCTGCAACTCAGCACAAGAACAAATATAACCTAGAAAAGAAGTCAGAAGACTGACTTCTCTGTGCAGAGAACCTGCAGGCTGCGTCCTCACCTCCTCTCTGCCCCCTGCTGCGCGCACCTGATGCAGATATTCCTGCGTCATCATGATGCAACTGGGAGCAGCCCCAGTCTGAAAGGGGCTTAACACATCGCTGCTCCTAACAATCTTTGGCCTACCATGTGAGACTGCTCTGCCCTACGATTGAATATTGGAAGACCATGTGGCGGTGAACCAATTCCGATTGGACTCTCACATTGTGCACGTCATCACGCAGCTTCTATGAGGAGTACAAACATGGTGAATGGCTGGCTCGAAGGTCCGCGGAGTTCACTTTTCAGCACAAAAAAAAAAGTAAGTTTCTATCTCATATCATTAAAAAGTTATTTATAATTTAGTAAAACTTGTACTCAGCCGTCGTATCCGGCGGCATCGGCCCCACAGGGTTAAGGACAACCTGAAGAATGATTATGCTTACTGGAAGTGTGTTCTTTGGTCACATAGGATAAAAGTAGAGCCCTTTGGCCATAGAGTTGTTGCTTATGTTTGGAGAAAGAAAGGAGAGGCCTATATCCCAAAGGACACTGTCCTCACAATGAAACACAGCGGTGGGAGTATTATGCTGTGGGGATGCTTCAGTGCATCTGGAATGGGGAATCTTCTCAAGGTAGAAGGAATCGGGAAGAAAGAAGGATATGTGAAGATTTTGAAAGAAAACATCAAGCAATCAACGGCAAATTTGGGTCTGGGTTGTTGCTTTGTCATTCAACACAACAATGACCAAAAATATGCGTCACTCCTGGTGAAGAACTCGCTCCAGGAGACCAAAGTGAACATTATTGACTGACCTGCACAAAACCTTGACTTGAATCCCATTAAAAATCTGTGGGGTGAACTGAAGACCGGCATGTCTGAGACATATTGAAAACTACAGCAAATGAATGCCAGCTATCATCCAGCAAAAAAGATACACCAATGTGCAAAGTAAAATAATGTAAGCATCCAAAATAAAACTAGGATGATTAGAAATGTTGGGCTGAAACTCCTTGCTCTGTTTACAAAAAAAGAAAAGAATTTTTTTTTTTTGAAGCAGAAGAAATTGTTATATTTCATGGGGGGGGGGGGGGGGGGGGGTAATAATTTTCTCCATCTGTATTCCACCAAAGATGAAAGTTTTCTGGTTATTCACAGAATTCCTTTTTTTTAATTTTTTTTTTATTTGCAGATCGATGTACAATAGTGTTCAGAATAATAGTAGTGCTATGTGACTAAAAAGATTAATCCAGGTTTTGAGTACATTTCTTATTGTTACATGGGAAACAAGGTACCAGTAGATTCAGTAGATTCTCACAAATCCAACAAGACCAAGCATTCATGATATGCACACGCTTAAGGCTATGAAATTGGGCTATTAGTAAAAAAAAAAAGTAGAAAAGGGGGTGTTCACAATAATAGTAGTGTGGCATTCAGCACCTGTTGAACATGCTTTTCTCTTTAAAAGCCTGAGGAAAATGGGATGTTCAAGACATTGTTCAGAAGAACAGCGTAGTTTGATTAAAAAGTTGATTGGAGAGGGGAAAACATACGCAGGTGCAAAAAATTATGTTCATCTACAGTGATCTCCAATGCTTTAAAATGGACAAAAAAGCCAGAGACGCGTGGAAGAAAACGGAAAACAACCATCAAAATGGATAGAAGAATAACCATAATGGCAAAGGCTCACACATTGATCAGTTCCAGGATGATCAAAGACAGTCTGGAGTTACCTGTAAGTGCTGTGACAGAAGACGCCTGGGTGAAGCTAATTCATTTTCAAGAATCCCCTGCAAAGTCCCTCTGTTAAATAAAAGACGTGCAGAAGAGGTTACAATTTGCCAAAGAACACATCAGCTGGCCTAAAGAGAAATGGAGGAATAGTTTTTGGACTGATGAGAGTAAAATTGTTCTTTTTGGGTCCAAGGGCCGCAGACAGTTTGTGAGACGACCCCCAAACTCTGAATTCAAGCCACAGTTCACAGTGAAGACAGTGAAGCATGGTGGTGCAAGCATCATGATATGGGCATGTTTCTCCTACTATGGTGTTGGGCCTATATATGGCATACCAGGTATCATGGATCAGTTTGGATATGTCAAAATACTTGAAGAGGTCATGTTGCCTTATGCTGAAGAGGACATGCCCTTGAAATGGGTGTTTCAACAAGACAGTGTTGCCAATGGTTCCAAACCAACAAAATTAATGCCTTGCAGATGTGAAGAAATCATGAAAAACTGTGGTTATACAACTAAATACTAGTATAGTGATTCACAGGATTGCTATTTGTGAGAATCTACTGAATCTACTGGTACCTTGTTTCCCATGTAACAAATAAGAAATATACTCAAAACCTGGATTAATCTTTTTAGTCACATAGCACTACTTTTATTCTGAACACTACTGTATTTTCCCTACAAAGGAAAAACCAGTCTGTCCTTTCCGATAGTGGTGTAATGGATCATATTTGATCCGTGATCTGTACGGACAACCCCCACAGTTAACCCATAGTTGAACTGCAGATTAATTGCAAAGTTGACATAAGTGTGAATATGCGACTTGGTAAAGTGGTAAATGCATTAATTTCGATGCAGTCACAGTACAAATCACCATCTGAATGGAGGAGCTGCAGCTGCACATGCACGTCTTGAAGGGAGCCTGTGAAAAACAGTCTTGCGCTGTGCTTCAGTGATGTTTCTGGGGCTGTGGAATGCGGCTTTTCTGCAGTGATTTTCCCAAAAGCCACATTGATAAATCCGCTCTGCCCTGTTTACAAATAAATAAAAAGGTCTTCAGTCTTTTTTGTATCGCCCTGATTTTATTGCCACAGTTTCCAGGGCAGTAAAATTGATAGGAAAAGTCTGATTTATCAACCCTGTTTTTTTTCTTGTATCTCATGAGGGCTGATTTATGAGTATAGGGCAGATTTCTGTTGTAATATGCGATAAAATATACAACGTACTATACTGACTTTACCTGGCATAAAGTTGAACAATTTCATTATAAATGAACATGATGAAGCATGTCATACAGCACATCTGTTTATGTATTTATAAAATAGACAGATGTGTGACGTTTCATCAGGATAAAAGAAAATTAGTCATTTTCTGTCATGATTAAAGATATGTGAGGTTAAAAGTGTTTCTTAGATTAAGATATCCTGTACATTTTTGTAAAAGAGAGTGACTGACACACACATTCTGATTCTGCTGTTCATATGTATACACATTTCAGAAAGAATATGGTCAAATATTTGCTAAAATCTTGGTATTCATATTTGTAATGATGAAACATTCTGTGGTAAAAGACAATGATTGATGCCAAAAGAAAGATTTCAGTGACGTTTTGACCATATTTCCTTGTGAGATGAGGACATATGAGCAACAGAATCTGTAGGCATCTTGACACGTGTAAAATTTCAACAAATTATGTGGCCGAGGTTCACTGCCCATAAATATCCAACTAAAAGTTCTGTTGTTTTGCAGAGCCAGTTGTTGAACTTCTGTGATGTAATAGACATGAGGGTGCTTTTGATAAATCTAGGAAATGTTATTGCACAACATCGGCATTTCATCGTCTGAGTGGTAGATGTGACAAACTGTTAAAAACATTTGACTTTTATTTCACACCTTAAGTTGCTGCGAGTACCTCTTTTAGCTTTGTTAACCACAGTGTCAAATGACACTTCCCCTTTATGCACCCTCGGGCATTTGCACAATTGAGTTTTTGAGAACATCAAATGAATTAAATAAATAAATATATGAAAATTCAGGCATCTTTATATAAAAATTTCTAAAATTATATCCTTTAAACTCACTGTGAAAATGAATCTCCACAACATTACACAAATCAAGGGAAAATATAAAAGCCAAAATAATGGTAAGCATAAGTATTGGCACCTTTAAGTACACAACTAAATGAGTGAGCACATATTTCTGCCTACATTTCACGCACATCTCTGTAACTATGAGAGATACAACCACAAAACTGGTTTTCCCAAAAGTTGGAGAAAGTGTGGGGTATGTGTCAAGGGTGAAACCATTAACTTTTTGGAAGAATCAGATTTAAGGGGGCAGATTCAGGAATTTTGTTTAACATTGCCAGAGGTGGTGTTTTTCAATATTTGTGACTAAAGAGATAATATTAGCATTCTACGTATGCCGGATTTTATTCATAAAAATCTGTGTGTTAGCAAACATATATATGTATGTATGTATACATATAAGCCAAGTGGCCTCTGTGTATGTGTGCATGCGTGTATATGGCTTTGATCACAGAGAAACTGGGGAGAGCTGACATTTGGTGTTTGGTATGTTTATGTACAACCCCAATTCCAATGAAGTTGGGACAATGTGTAAAATGTAAATAAAAACAGAATACAATGATTTGAAAATCCTTCAACCTATATTCAATTGAATACACCACAAATACAAGATATGTAATGTTCAGACTGATAGACTGTTGTTTTTGTGCAAATATTTGCTCATTTTGAAATGGATGCCTGAAACACATTTCAAAAAAGTTGGGACGGGGCAACAAAAGACTGGGAAAGTTGATGAATGCTCAAAGAACACCTAATTGGAAACAGGTGAGTGTCATGATTGGGTATAAAAGGAGCATCTCCAAAAGTCTCAGCCATTCACAAGCAAAGATGGGGCAAGGATCACCACTTTGTGAAGAACTGCATGAAAAAATAGCCCAACAGTTTAAGAACAATGTTTCTCAACATTCTATTGCAAGGAATTTAGGGATTCCATCATCTACAGTCCATAATATAATCAGAAGATTCAGAGAATCTGGAGAACTTTGTACACATAAGCAGCAAGGCCAAAAACCAACATTGAATGCGTGACCTTCGATCCCTCAGGCGGCACTGCATTAAAAACTGACATCATTGTGTAAAGGATCTTACCGTGTGGACTCAAGAACACTTCAGAGAACCATTGTCAACACAGTTCATTGCTACATCGACAAGTGCAAGTTAAAACTGTACCATGCAAAGCAAAAACCATACATCAACAACATCCAGAAACGCCGCCGCCTTCTCCAGGCCCAAGCTCATTTGAAATAGACAGACAAAAAGTGGAAAAGTGTGCTGTGGTCTGATGAGTCCACATTTCAAATTGTTTTTGGAAATCATGGACATCGTGTCCTTCATACAAAAGAGGAAAAAGACCATCCAGATTGTTACCAGCGCAAAGTCCAAAATGTAGCATCTGTGATGTAAAGAAAGGTGATGTAACACAGTGGTAAACATACCACTGTCCCAGCTTTTTTGAAACATGTTGCAGCCATCCATTTCAAAATGAGCAAATATTTGCACAAAACAATAAAGTTTCAGTCTGAAAATTAAATATCTTGTCTTTGTGGTGTATTCAATTCAATACAGGTTGAAGAGGATTTGCCAATCATTGTATTTATTCCATGAGCCAGTCATGAATTTTGACCTAATCAGTACCACTTAAGGGGAAAAAATGACACTTAGAACCCAGCCTCAGTGTATCATGGCCTACAGAAAAAATGTATGATAGCCACCCCAGGGTGGTCGCTGTAGCCAGGTAGGGGTCAATGAAGAATTACACAGAGGTCAAACTTTAAAAATGCTCCACTCATGTTGAAAACTACATCACATTATTTGTCTGATCATAACAATTCCAAAAAGGTATAGTTTGGACTATCTATGATGGAATGTTCTGGAGTTGTGGGGTAAAAACAGCAAAAATGGTGACAAAGGTCAGTTTCAGTTTGTGCAGTGGTCAAAAATTAAAGTTGCTCCAATTTCAGCAAAAAAATGATGCAAATTATTGGTTGCAATTAAAAGGATCAATAAATGGAATAGTTTTGACTGTGTTGAATGCTTTGTCTCCAAAGTAAAGGTCAAACAAGGTCAACATCCATTGCATTCTATGACATGTGACATATGTTACCCTGTAAGATGATAACTAAGCATGACAGATGGTGCAAACTATTCCTTTTTAGAGCCCCATTAACCCAAAAAATAATTTGCATAATTTGTTACTGAAATTGGAGCAACTATAGTATTTGGATAGATGAGTGGATGAGCTTTGTCATTGTCATTACAAGTGCAACAACAACGAGATTATGTCTACACTTAAATTGCCACAGACAAGATAAAGCAATTAATCCACAATTATTACTTGTTTACCGTAATAATGGCACACATCAGAATTAAGACAACACATATACATTTGACATTGTTTATGTGCACTAAACTTGAAACAGTCCGTTTTCCAAATTAAGGCTGTGAGTGTGTGGTAGTCTGCTGCAACAGGAGTCTCTCTGCCGTCAGCTTGGGGGGAACGGGGACCTGCCGCAGCTAAAACTGCGCAGCCCCCCGAGGGGAGAAGGAGTGGCTTGAGCGGTAGCCGGGATGGGGTGTGTGATGGGGGCAGGAAGGGAGGTAGGGGAGGGGAAGTGGAGCATGCTTCAGTCTTTGTCCATGTGTGTCAGTTACTGTCCTTGTATTGGAGTTAGAAAGATGAGGAGGCAGCCAATATTCCCCAAGGCCGTAGAGATTCTTCTGGAGGAAAACAATGGGGCATTTTATCCTTCATAGGCTGATAAGCCTGCAGTGTTTGTGGTTGAGCAGTGAAAAACACTTTTTCAGCTTCACATGACCAAACCAGATCTCAATTATGAAATCTTCACCTTCTCCTGCAAGGTGCGCATTTGCTCTGAGATGTTATCCAATTTGTGTCTGAGTTCAAGGGTTAACGCAGGCTGAGAATGCATCACCTTGCCCAACTCATTAATCATGACGGACAAGCGAGGGGTCATGGTTTTGGCGGCAGCTGTATTGCCAATTTTCCGGTAGGTCAGGGCAGCACGTAAGCCAATAAGTACCAGCCCTCCTACTATGAAACCAAATATGAATAAATCCTCAACGTCCTCCACATAGAATGGCGCAAAGCATGCGACACGCCATGTCTCCCAGGTGTCGAGAACATAGCCCGCAGGGTAAGTTCCATCCAGGCACACAGGGTCCCCCGGCCCTGATCTTCTTGTAGAAAAAATGGTGTCAGTAGCGTTGAGAGACCAGCTGATCAATTCCATGGTTAATCCAATATAGTTTGAAGAATTCACAGCCTGGTGAAATATGGACTTTAAAGATTGGAGCAGCGATAGAGGAAAGAGGAGGAGATGTGACCGCCCTTGCCGGAGTCCTAAGCTGTTTAACCCTGTACAACCTGAAATTGACCTTTGTCACCATTTTTGCTGTTTTGATCCCATAACTCCAGAACATTCCATCACAGATAGTCCAAACTATACCTTTTTGGAATTGTTATGACCAGACAAGTAATGTGTAGGCCTTGATACACCGAGGCTGGATTCTCAGTGTAGTTTTTTTTCCCCTTAAGTGGTACCGAAAACCTAGACTAGAGGATCCTCGGTTCAAACCCCAGCCAGACCGGAAAATCACTCACGGCTCTTGGTGAAGATCCTTAATCCCCTAGTTGCTCCTGACAGTACCCTGACATGTGCGTGAGTGTGTCTGTGCGAATGCGAGGCATAATTGTAAAGTGCTTTGAGGTTCTGATGCAGATGGAAAAGTGCTATATAAATGCAGTCCATTTACCATTTACACACATTTAACAAAAATAAAGTTTTTTAATTTAAAAAATGATTTATTTTTTATTTATTTTCTATTGCCAGGTTCATGTGCCGGAAGGTGATGGCTGCATTGGGGAGGATGTACTATTTCTGCATGGGCTTCAGAGTTGTGGTCAAGGGGAAGCAGGTCAGCAGTAGTGAGGCCCCCATTCTGGCTGTGGCCCCCCACTCGTCATTTTTTGATGGGATTGTATGCATTGTAGCTGGCCTGCCCTCCACCGTCTCCCGTGTTGAGAACCTGGCTACACCCATCTTTGGCAGTGAGATGGTTTTCATTTACTTTCCTTTATTGCTGTCTTATCTGCTTCCAGTGTAGGCTTGATGAATAAATGGTGACACTACTGTACTTTTCTCATTTAATAAGTTAATAAGGATGGAATCGGGAACCGACTCTTCTGTTTAATAGTTCCTGTTCTGTAAAACCATGGCGCCTGTGTGCAGTAGGCTACAACAAAATGATTGTGTGTCTTTGTGGCGGGAATGCAGGGTTTGTGCGCTGCCTTCAGCCAGTGCTGGTTTCCAGACAGGATCCAGACTCCAGGAAAAATACAATTCAAGAGATTGACAGCAGAGCCAAGTCAGAAGGTCGCTGGCCACAGGTCTGTCACAGAACACAGCAGAAAACATCACAGAGAACAAACGGGCTTGAGCATGGATGTTGTTTTTCATATAAGCAACAATAGTTTAAAAGAATAAGAGCTTCTTAAGGCACCTTGACACTTGCACGAATTTGATCCCCGCACCACTGCGCAATTTGTCGTGCCAGTGCATCATAATCAATAATAATCATTTCGTAGTTGATGACGCATTTGCTCTCAGAATTTGGCTGATGAAACATTCTCTCATCACTCCCAGAATCACAGAGAAATTATCTACAGCTGCAAGTTGTCTTGTGCGCATTGTGCGGTGGAAAACACATTTAGAATCTTGTCTCAAAGGTAATTATTTATAATATATAGTAACGGATTGGTAAAACAGTTGCACCCCTTGTCGTGAGTTAGATCATGTATCTGTAAAGTTATGTTTATTATAGCTGTAACATCTCATCATAATCGTTGAGATGCCCTGCACACAATGACACGCACTGACATGCAACGTTTTCAGACAGGTTGCACAATGTTCACGACTAGTTCACGCAAGTGGCATGAAATTAATGTGTGCCAGAAAGTTTGAGTATTTCAGCATTTTCTTTGCACACTGGCACACAGCTGCGCACAGTTCACGCACAGTTTGCAACAGTTTACAATGAGTTTTCTCATTGGCACGCTAGATTGCCAGTGCGCAGATTACATTTCTGCAAGTGTCGAGGTACCTTTAGTTTCAACAAATTTAAACTACTTGTTCTCAACACTTCAGGTGTAACTGTTAACATAATAATCACAGCTTCTCTGTAGACATTGCACAGCAGCAGTCGCCGGCAAGATGGCGGAGAGTGCAGTTACGCCGTAAAGAGCTCCGCGTAGCAAATCTCGTTAAAAACTAAACTATGACAACTTGACTCTCAAAAATCTAAAAACTTACAACGAAACACAAGGACTGTCCACTAGAAATTGAAGAACAAGGCCGCTTGAGACATTCGAAAGCTCCAGGTGAGAAAAAGAATGGAGAAGATGGCTAACACTAAGGCTAACGGCAAAACTAACCGGGATCTGCTGCTTACCCACGACTACCTTGGCCCAGAAAATATGGACACCAATGCAAAGGGAATCAAGAATGCTCTAACATCGCCATGCAAAACCCCAGTACCCAACAAGAAACAAAAAGGAGAAGATGATGCCGGAACGTATGCCTCCAATACTAAGATTTTAGCTGCGGTGGAAAATCTACAAAAAATGGAGAATTTTGGCGCGGAAATGGCACAAAATACGCTCTCCATTACCAACATCGCCAGAGTAGTCGACTTCAACAGCGCTGAAATCCAAGAATGCAAAGATAAAAACAAAGAGCTGGAAAGAAATAACACAACTCAAGACTATGAACAGTGAACTAACCAAAAAAGTTGAAGACGTAGGAAAAAAGTCGGCAGATTTAGAACGTTACAAGAGAAGATGGAATCTGCGCCTCAACGGCTTGAAAGAGGAGAAGGAAGAAGACACAAGACAGAGAGTCGCAGACATCATCGGGAAGATTATGCCACATTGGAAGGAGAAGATGGATCTCATTCTGGACACAGTGCACCGCCTTGGACCCAACACCAATAATCGCGCGAGGCAGATTATCCTGCAGTTTACCGGCCGAATCTTCAGAGATGAACTTTGGCGAGCCCATAAACAACACCACACCTGCAAAGAGCTCAACATCCGATTCTTTGATGAGGACCTCATCAAAGAAGACCGAGAAGCACGACTCGCTGTATGGCCAAAGGTGGAGCAGGCTCGGAGAGCTGGGATGAAGATGGTGTTTAAGGGCCCATATGCCTTCATTAATGGACAACGAGTTACGCCTTAGTTATAATACACATGTAGAATAAGACTTTAAATCTCATGATGTGAGTTAAGTTAACCTTAATGCTCTGAGTTTTGCCACCTACAGTTCTTTTTTCTAAGGTAACACACATCTACGTACTGTTCTTATTTGTTCCAAATTTTTAATATTTTATTTTATTTTATTTTTTATGTTTAACTTGAAGAGTGAACTCTCATTAATTTCTGTTAATGCAAGGGGTTTAAGAGACATAACCAAAAGAAAAAGCTTCTTCTTATTTTGCAGAAGAAGAAATGCAAACATAATATTTTTGCAGGAAACTCATTCAAAACCAGAAGACAGTATTTTTTTAGTCTAAACAAAGGGGTGATAAAGTATACTTTTGTCATGGCACCTCAAGGTCAGCTGGAGTCGTTATTCTGTTGAAAAACTTTCAGGGTAAGGTGATTTCACATAAAAATGATGAACACGGTCATTGGTTAATTTTCATTATTAGCTTGGATAATTTAACAGTTATCTTAATAAATATTTATGGATATAACAACTTACATCAAAACAAGTCACTGCTAGAATAAATTGTTCTGCATTTAGATCACCTCAAAGAAACATCCAACTAACAAAATTATAATTGGAGGGGATATTAACCTTGTCCAAGATGAATTTTATGATAAATGGCCTTCTAAATATAACTCAAGTCACCCAAACACAATCTTCACAAATTTTTGTAATGAACAAAACCTAGTGGATGCCTGGCGCCACTTTAATCCAGAAACAATACAATTCTCGTGGTTCAGCTCAAATAACAAGTCAAGAATTGATCATTGGCTCATAGCAAGTGAATTATTAATCAATGAAATCAACTCTGATATTTCTGTTGCACCTTTGACTGATCATAGTCTAATTTCTTTACAAATTAAACCAAAAAAACAATACACCTAAACCCAGTAAATATTGGAAGTTTAACTCCAGTCTTCTCCAAAATGACACCTTCTATAAAAAAATTAAAGAATTAATTCTAAATATCACAAATTTAGAAGAATTGAACAGCCCAACCCAAAAATGGGAATTCTTAAAGTATAAGATTAGACAATTCTCTATTTCATTCAGCAAACAAATTAAAAAAGAACTCCAGCAAAAAGAAATAAATATTATTCAACAACTTAACATATACTGCAATAAACCTAATCCTTCAGAAGAAGACAAACAAAAAATATTAATACTTCAACCTCAACTAGATGAAATGTATATACGAAGAGCTAAAGGAGCATTTATTAGATCGAGAGCAAAATGGATAGAGGAGGGAGAAAAAACAGTGCTTATTTTTGTAACTTGGAAAAAAGAAGACAACAACAAAATGCTATAGAGTCTCTATTAATAAATAATGTAGAAACCACAGACGAAAAATTAATAGCAACAGAAATTTTTAAATTTTATAACAACCTATATACCTCTAAATTTTCTGAACAAAACTGTTACACCTTCTTAAACCATATCGAAATGTTTATTCCTAAAATAGATGATAATTACAAACATACTTGTGACAGCAATATCACAATGGCAGAACTTGAAAAAGCTGTCAAACGCTTATCTCTTAACAATACACCTGGTCCAGATGGGCTTACAGGTAACTTCTATCGTCATTTTTGGGAAGACATAAAAGAATTATTATATGAAGTTTTTTTTTAGAAATCTTTGAAAAATGCATTCTCCCTCCCACAATGAAACAAGGACTTATTATCTCTATCCCCAAACCAGATAAGGACTCAAGATTAATTGAAAAAAGAAGACCTGTTACACTTTGAAATTCAGAATATAAATTACTAACATATGTATTTACTATGCGCCTTCAGACTGGAATCTCAAATATTGTTGCAGAATCACAATCTGGCTTTTTAAAAGGAAGATCAATCCACAACAATATTAAGTTGGTAATGGATATAATTGAATATAGGGAGCTGATTACTGATAAAGGATTTATATTTTTTTTAGATTTTTATAAAGCTTTTGATTCTGTTGAACACCATTTTATTTTTTCAGTCTTAAAACATTTTGGTTTTGGAGATAAATTTATTAACTTAGTCAGGGGTCTGTATCAGAATATCAATAGTTGTGTCATACTTCCTAAAGGAACCGCTCCTAGATTTAATGTTAATGTTGGAATTCCTCAGGGGTGTCCAATTTCGCCTTACCTCTTCATTTTAATTACTGAAATGTTGGCAATCTACCTTAAAAATTGCAATGACCTTGAGAAATTGGATGTCTTGGGCACAGAACTGATTATAAGCCAATTAGCAGATGACACCACCCTCTTCTTGAAAAATGAAAAACAAATTCCTATAGCAATTGATAAAATCAAACGTTTCGCAGATGCATCAGGGCTAACATTGAATTTGAGAAAATGTGAACTTCTAGCAATTCATGACACACATCTAAAAGAAATATGTAATATTCCTATTAAATCTGAAATTAAATATCTAGGAACCCTTATCACAAAAAAACAGAAATTAAGCTCAACATTAAATATTGAAACTAAACTTAATGAATGTAAATCCAAACTAAATCTATGGCTTCAACGAGACCTTTCAATATTAGGTCGTATCTACTTAACGAAAATGGAAAGTCTGTCAAGATTAATCTATTCAACTTGCAGTACCGCTGTTCCTAATAGCTTAATTAAAACTATTAACCAAATAAACCTTAACTTTATATGGAGGAACAGACCTCATTATCTTAAAAGTCATATGATTAAAGAAATAAAAGATGGAGGTCTTAATGTAATTGATTTTGACTGTCTTAATGGAACCCTAAAAATCAACTGGTTGAAATATTGGATCAAAAACTCAGAATTATTTTGGTATTGTGTCCCTAACTATATATTTAATAAAGTAGGAGGTTTAAAATTTATTCTTTTAGCTGACTTCAGTATAGATAAACTACCTATTAAACTGTCAGAGTTCCATAAGCAAGTGTTATTATATTGGAAAATGCTATATATACATAACTATTCACCACATTCCACTATCATATGGAATAATAGATTCATACTTCATAAAAACAAGTCATTATTTTACAAGGACTGGATGGAGAAGAACATATGGTCTATTGTGCACTTGATGGATGCAGAGGGGCGCATGTTAAACTACAAACAATTTTGTATGAAATATAAATTTAATCCCCCTAAGGCTGAATTCAATAGATTGCAGAAAGCGTTACCAAAACAATTTATTACTCAAACTCAAAACATACTAGAATACCATCCTGTAACCCCACAATTAGCCACTCTATCTATTGAAGGTATCTCATTCACTGACAAAAAATTTAATAACCACACAATTAGAAACCATCTAAATGAAACTTTATTCCCAGGTAAAGTAAATAAAAATAACATACTTTATAAGTTTGACAAAAAAATCAATTGGAAAAACTACGAACCCTATATTTAAAACTTCCTATACAACCAAAAGCTAAAGAAACACACTTTAAAATCTTAAATGCAATTTACCCATACAAGGAACTTTTAAGAAACCGTTTCAACATTGATGATAATAAATGCTTCTTCTGTGAAAATGATATAGAGACAATAAACCATATTTTCTATGAATGTGACAAAACCAGAATATTTTGGAATAACTTGGATCTTTGGCTGAAACAAAAAATAGTACTTCCAGAATCTATTACCAGAGACATAATAACATTTGGAATATTATTGAAGAACAAAAATGATGAACTCTGTAGCAACCTAATCTTCTGTTTAGCCAAATTTTTTATTCATAAGCAAAGAGTGTTAAAATCACCCCCTGTCTTTAAAGTCTTTTTAAATGACTTCCATTTATATATGAAATCTCTGAAATATGTTAAAACACATGAAAACCTGTATGAAGCCTTACTCAAATTTCCCACAAATATGGACTAATCTGAATATCTGTACCCCCCCCCCCCCCCCTTGTAAATGTATTTTATTTCTTTTTTCTTTATTTATGTTTTTGTATGCCTCTCTTCTGTCTACTTCTGGACTTGTGATTCAACATTGCCATTCTTAGTACATTCATTAGTACATTTGTACATTGTTAAATAAAAGTAAAAAAAAAAAAAAAACATTGCACAGCAGCTGTTTAACCCTTAAGCAGCCAAGCTATTTTAGCAACCAAGTGGGGTTATTTATGACCCCATTGACTTTATATTGGAAAACTGCTATATAAATGATTGTTTTGTGGTTCTTCATATTTATTTCACTCTACGAGGTCTATTAGAAAAGTATCCGACATTATTATTTTTTTCAAAAACCATATGGATTTGAATCACGTGTGATTACATCAGACATGCTTGAACCCTCGTGGGCATGCGAGAGTTTTTTCACGCCTGTCGGTTACGTCATTCGCCTGTGGGCAGTCTTTGAGTGAGGAGTCGCCCACCCTCTCGTTGATTTTTTTTTTTTTTTTTTTTTTTTTTTTTTTTTTTCATTGTTTAGGAATGGCTCAGACTGCTGCTTTGTTTGATCAAAACTGTAAGGCACAACTGAGTGGACACCATTTGATAAATTCAGCTGGTTTTCGGTAAAAATTTTAACGGCTGATGAGAGATTTTGGTCTGGTAGTGTCACCGTAAGGACGGCCCACGGTGCCTGACGGCGACCTGCACTTCGAGGCGGCAGCGTCTCGCCGTTTCAAGTTGAAAACTTCCACATTTCAGGCTCTGTTGACCCAGGAAGTCGTCAGAGAACAGAGAACTTTCAGAAGAAGTCGGCATGAGGAGTTTATTCGGACATTCCTTTGTTAACGGACATTTTGTAATGAAAGAACGTGCAGGCAGAGTCGCATGTTGGGCCGGACCCGACATCGGGGGGTCGCGACAGGAAAAACACCTCCGTTGGAAACCTTAACGGGCAGGTTGGAACATGCCCAAGCTGTTAAACAATTTCTCAGTTACTCACTTGTTGAAAGCCATCAAAAGCCGCCTGAATTTTACAAATGCTTTTCAACACGGAGGTGTTTTTCCTGTCGCAGCGCACACAGATTCGCCGAGTCGTCACGGAAACGACTCGGCGAATTTACGCACGTCTTTCATTAAAAAAATGTCCTTAAACAGTGGAATGTCCGCATAAAGTCCTCATGCCGGCCTCTTCTGAATCTTCTCCGTTTTCTCACGACGTCCTGGGTGAATTAAGCCTTAAATTAGGATGTTTTCAGGTTGAAACAGGCCGACGACGGCGCCTGGAAGCGCTGTGCGACGTCCCGCTCCATGGGAAGTCCTTACACCGACAGAAACACCCCATAATCTCTCATCAGCCGTTAAACTTTTCCCCGAAAACCAGCTTAATTTCTCGAATAGTGTCCACTCGGATATTCCTCACAGGTCCAGAAAAAATTTTGATAAAGCAACGCGCGCCGTCTCGAGCAGCGTGTGAAACAAAGGAATTCAGCCGAGAGGGCGGGACCACATCTCACTCAAGGCCTGCCCACAGGGAAATGACGTCACCGACACGTGTGAAAAAACTCACGCATGCGCACGAGGGTTCAAGCATGATTGGTGTAATTGCACGTCATTCAAATCCATATAGTTAAAAAAAATAAATAAAAGTGTCGTTTTTTTATCTAATAGACCTCGTATAATATATTTGCACATCATCCTTGTCATTCTCACTCTGGGCATCAACAATCAGTGTGATTTAGGTCTGTTGGCCATGCTTCCTTGAAAAACCATAAAATATAATGATTAGAGTTGGCAAATTACAATACCATCTGAAGCTACAATGTTGAAAATCTCATAGATCTTCCCAGGGTCATAAGCGACTCCGCAGAAGTTTGGATTATATTTGCCACACGGATCAGCTGATCCTTGCAAAATTCTATGAACAAATGCAGGACAAATAGATTGACAAATTCATGATAGGAACCTTTTTTCCGATTAAAATTAGAAAAATGGTGCACAAAAATAAATGGCCCAGCTCGGTCACTTGAGGGTTAAAAAAGCGCCTGCTTTGTTTTTTGTTTTTTTTTTGTTTGTTTGTTTTTTTCTTCAAATATAGATTTCCAAAATTGGAATTTTTTTCCCAACCTCAGACTTTGTGAAGGTCACAGGTTTTCCAGTTCTCGAAATTTGAACCATGTATGAACATTTGGCTCTGAAAGTGACACCACTGCAGTATTGTTACGACGCAGCATTAGTGCTGCTCGACATCAATCAATCAATCAATTTTATTTATATAGCGCCAAATCACAACAAACAGTTGCCCCAAGGCGCCTTATATTGTAAGGCAAGGCCATACAATAATTATGTAAAAACCCCAACGGTCAAAACGACCCCCTGTGAGCAAGCACTTGGCGACAGTGGGAAGGAAAAACTCCCTTTTAACAGGAAGAAACCTCCAGCAGAACAAGGCTCAGGGAGGGGCAGTCTTCTGCTGGGACTGGTTGGGGCTGAGGGAGAGAACCAGGAAAAAGACATGCTGTGGAGGGGAGCAGAGATCAATCACTAATGATTAAATGCAGAGTGGTGCATACAGAGCAAAAAGAGAAAGAAACACTCAGTGCATCATGGGAACCCCCCAGCAGTCTAAGTCTATAGCAGCATAACTAAGGGATGGTTCATCACATCACAACTTCATCTTAACCTGACAAAACCTCAGTAAGAATCACCACATACTGTTTCATCACCACCAGCATGATATGTCTTGATTAGAGTTACAATGAACATTTTAAACTTGAAATGTATATTTACTGTTTTAGCTCTTGCAGAGCTTTAGCCATTGACAATCTGAGCATTGTGGGTTATAACTCATATTATTAAATTAATTGCAGACTGTTTTGATAACGGAGGAATAATTTTGATTTCAGTTTTTCTTTCCTTCTCTCTGACAGTCAACTCAATATATTAGCATTGTGGACAAAGTGAGGCATTATACAATTATAGACTTTTGATTTTGGTGTACCCGTGATTATGCTGACCTGGTCAGGATGGTTATCTGTATCGCGTCAGGATGGTTATCTGTATTGCGTCTGTATCGCGTTTTCTTTACCATATATTAAAGCAGTTATAGACTTTTGATTTCGGTGTACCTGTGATTGTGACAGTTTGTGACCACCTGGAACCGAAAAAAAAAAAAAATGTTTTTCGCAACTGCTTCTGTGATTGCAGCCAAAAACAAAACAGTACACCACATTTCCATGTGAAGTTATACTGTGTATATATTGCACAACGGGGGCAGCTGTCCCCATAAGTGGTCAAATCCTGCAATATCACACAGGGTTCAAACGAGACTGCGCTGCCCTATTAGATGCATGTTTTTGAGTGATACAAATGCATGGAAAACAAACTATTCAACAATTCTTTTTTTTAGTGCAAAATAACAAATTAACAGAATAAAATAAATATATTTTTAAAACAGAAACCTGTCCTGCTTTATTTCACAGAATAAGCTTTCTTGAACAGAACTCTGTCTGGCTTAACTTTAAACAATTTGAAATAATAGAAAACAGTTGAAAGCAGAACATTCCTGTAATAGTGCACATTTAGTGCAGTAACAAAAGTGCATCCAGCCTTTTTTCTCTGTTTTTTTTTTTGTTCATATATTTGCTCCTCAAAATATTCCCTCCACCTTCTCAACACACTCTCCCCGCTTGTCATCTGGTATGGAAATTTGACTTTTGCTCTGCATCTTTAATTGTTGGCAATTTTTACGCCGGATGCCCTTCCTGACACAACCCTCCTCATTTATCTGGGCTTGGGACCGGCACTCAGAATCTACTGGCTGCACACCCCATGTTGCTGAGTTTGGTTCTTGATTGGGTAGTGTTTATAAAATAGGTAGCTGACATTTTTCAAGGGTGGTAATAAATTATGCATGCAGGGGTGGTAGCCAAGTGGTTAGTGGATTTCGTTTCAGTGCGGAAGGTTCCTGGTTCAAATCCCACCCCTGCCACATTTCTCCATGTAATGTGGAGTTGTCTCAGGAAGGGCATCCAGTCTAAAACTTGTACCAATTCAACATGCAGATCCACCTCAGATTTGCAGTGACGACCTAGAGTGCAAACAAGGGAGCAGCTAAAGGGACTTATTTTTACTCACAAATTATGCAAACTTTCTATAATAATTTTAACTGAAAGCGCAGTAAATTAATATGACAATGTTTTGTGAATCATTTATTATTTAGTTGATGTCATGTTTTACAACTGGCAAGATTGAGGTATTTCCTTTGTTCAGAGCTTGTCCGGTTACCAGCGACTGATTCCTGGTGATATCAACGCCCATTGTTCACTCTTTTTTATCTAATGTCCCTAATTTCGCCAAAAATATTAGTCCTATCAACTTTGTTTTCGCGACGTTCATCCTTGACCCAAAATACATAAGCATATCAAACGGCAAATGTCAGCTCTGTAGTTTCTCCGTGATCAAAGGTACATGCACGCATGTACACAGAGGCTACTTCAGTTTTAATATATAGTCAATATTACAGACCTTTTTTCTACATAACTCACATTTCCGTAGGTGGCAATATTGCAGGTTGCTGCCAGTATTTTGTTGTTCAGTGGATTTTTGTAATAACCATTGCAGCAGCTCCATTCATTATCATTCCTATCCAAAGCAACTTTTCAAAAATCGATTTTGCACAAATTAAACAATTGTCAGTGGCGAAGAGAGGACTCAGAGACTTAATTGCTAGCCATGTTTAAATACTGTATAACTAGAGTTGTGTTTAAAAAAAAAAAAAAAAAAAGGAAAAAAGAAAATGAAGTAACGTCTTTGCAAAAGCCTGCATTTAAAAGTGACATTTTCCTCTTCAGGTTCTAATTTTTCCAGAGGGAACATGCACAAATCGCTCATGTCTTATCACTTTCAAACAAGGTAATATATCATCCCCCCCTCACTTTTTTCCAAATGGACTAACACAGTTATTGAGTTTTCAGTTATATTTTTTTTGTTTTATTTAGTTTGTTTTTCCCCTCTTCTTCTTCTTTCCTACTCCTAGGTGCCTTTATCCCCGGAGTCCCAGTGCAGCCTATACTACTGAGATATCCCAACAAACTGGTGAGTGATTTTTTTCCTTTCCACCAAGTAAAACTACATGCCGTGCTGGAAATCCAAATCTTGGCATCTTTTAGGTGTTATTTCCATAGTCTTGACAAGTTTACAATTTTAGGTCTTAAGAATTTAAAATGTCGAAAAGAGTTTGCCAGTGTTTGTATTTGGAGTTTTGTACATTACTTTTTTATGTGTGTTTGTGTAGGACACAGTGACATGGACTTGGCAAGGTTTCGGCTCGTAAGTATATCTTTATGTGGTCCATGTGTTCCTTTACTTGCAGTTTGCATGTTTGGTGAAGTCTGTAGCAGGTGCTTTATGATCTTGAAAGTCTTCAACATTACATTGACTTCCAAGATTTACTGACTTCCAAGTGTTAAATTTTATTCATGTAAAAAATTAAATTTTATTTTTACAGGCGGACTCTGTTGATTCTTACGCTGTCCCAACTTTACACCACAGTGGAAATAGAGGTAATAGGGATCCTGTCTTCCACTTGTGCCTGTAATGGCTAAAATACTATCAGTACTTGTTGTTTATATTTGGTTGATGTTTGATGTGAGCAGCTTTAAGGTTCATTAATGCACAACTTTGAATACACAAACAGACGGAGTCTTCTGTACGGACCCTGTGTTCATGTCCATATCTGTGTCTGTTTGCTGAAAGCTTAACGCCCATTCACATGAACCTTCCATGTGACTTTGGATCCATTTGGCCTGTTTTTCAGTTCCTGCCTCCACATGTTCCCACAGAGGAGGAGAAGAAGAGCCCAGCTGTGTTTGCAAGCAGAGTGAGAGCCAGCATGGCCCAGTAAGTCTTTATATTGTGCATTCTGCTGTGCACTTCTTAAATGGTGCCACATGACCAAAACGGTATGAAACCGCATACATGTCACAGATAAGGTGGAATGTTTCATTACGCAGTATTCATCAACAGTGCAGAAAAAAGTAATTTATAAAATCAATACTTTCATTCAATGAACCAGTATATCTCACAGGCAGTGTTATACAACATCTAAATAGATCATTGTCATTTGATTGGTGGATTGTATGTCCCTCAAAGTCAATTAAATTTTAATAGATTTTTCCTCATGTTATCATCATCATCATGTAACTCTTCAAATTAAGGGGGATATCATGTTTGGCAGGTACCGTTTAAAAAAAACAAAACTAAATGAATTAATAAGTCTTAAATTTAAGATGCATTCAAAATAGTTGTATAATTTTCGGTAAGATTACTAAAATTTACGAAATAAGAAAATTGCTGTTTTTTGTAAGGAACACATGGGGGTGGTGGGGTTTGGTATAAACAAGGACATCACATCACAGAAAAAGCTGAAGAGCACTGAGGTTCTTGCTCAGTAAAATAATGAGCGTCACTGACACATGTAATGTGATCACAGTAACACATTACATCAGCATTATAAACACATATAATGTGAATACAGTAACTGACGCATGACATCAGAGTTACAGGCACATGTAATCTGATTATAGTAACACATGGCGTCAGTGTTCCAGGTGCATGTAATCTGATTACAGTAACACATTACATCAGCATTACAGGCACATGCAATGTGATTACAGTAACTAACACATGGCGTCAGAGTTACAAGCACATGTAATCTGATTACAGTAACACATGGTGTCAGTGTTCCAGGCGCATGTAATCTTATCACAGTAACACATCAGCATTACAGGCACATGTAATCTGATTGCAGTGACACATCAGCGTTACAGGCACATGTAATGCGATTGCAGTGACACATTACATCAGCGTTACAGGCACATGTGATGCGATTTCAGTGACACATTACATCAGCGTTACAGGCACATGTGATGCGATTGCAGTGACACATTACATCAGCGTTACAGGCACATGTGATGTGATTGCAGTGACACATTACATCAGCGTTACAGGCACATGTGATGCGATTGCAGCGACACATTACATTAGCGTTACAGGCACATGTAATGCGATTGCAGCAACACATTACATTAGCGTTACAGGCACATGTAATGCGATTGCAGCAACACATTACATTAGCGTTACAGGCACATGTAATGCGATTGCAGCAACACATTACATTAGCGTTACAGGCACATGTAATGCGATTGCAGCAACACATTACATTAGCGTTACAGGCACATGTAATGCGATTGCAGCAACACATTACATTAGCGTTACAGGCACATGTAATG